>NC_091702.1:1234621-1543277 GCF_041296265.1 Equus caballus
TCTGGCCCCAGAGTCCACGTGCTGAATCACCACGCTTAGTCTCCAAAAACCTGTAGAAAGCGCCAGGCTTAATCGAAAAGTTTGGTTTTCCCCACCCCAGCCTACAGTCCCTACGCGGCCCCAGTCTCCAGGGCATTCTTTCAGCTCCTCTGACAGGCCATGCTCCTCCCTTGCCCTGTCCCAACACTCTCCCGCACAAGTCCTCCTTTTCTTTTAGGCATCCGCTCTCGGCTTCCACATCACTGCCTAAGTCACAAAGTCTAACAGTAAATGCTGCATTTCTCAGCACTCAACACAAAATTGCTTTTACGTATCTCCTAGGTAATTAGTTGCTGCCTGTCTGTCCTTTCCAACTAGGCTGTGAGGTCCAGTACGTCAAACAGCCTGTCAGTCTTGCTCACCAAGTGTCCAGACCACTGGACACGCACCGACCAGAGGAAAGGAAGGACCGGTCCCCAAGTCAACTCTCCAGACTTTCTGTGGAAGGAGGGAACGAACGGAGCACCCTCGAGCCTCACGCTTTCTTTGCCGGACTTTCAAGTGTGGGACACACACCTGTGCTCACAATGCTCCCCGGACAGACCCCACTGCACCCCTATCAGGTAGACCTCTGCACAGGCAAGGCCTTTGGAAAGCACCGGCTCTGCACACAAATATTATGTGGCCCTCGACAGGCCACTTCCCCTGAACCGGCCTGAGCTTCAGGGCCACAAGAGGCTTCGTGAAGACCCCAACGGAACGTAGCCTCGAAAAGAGGGAGACCTGCACTCCTCAGAACGCATGGAGACCAGTGTCGTTACCGACGTCGCGTCTGTCCTTCCAAGAAGCCAAGACCACGGGTGCCGCTTCAGCGCCCGACTCCCGGGCACCGCATCCCCAGGCTGGCCCCTGGGCAGGTGCCCGGCACACACCGCCCGTTCCACGAACGCGTGAAGGGCACGAAGAGACCCCCTCGCTCCCCGCGCCGCACAGCTGTCCCGCCACCTGACCGGGCACCTCTCGGCGCACAAGCCTATTCCTCAGGGACACGCTCGCCTCCCACCAGCCCCCAGGCCCACGCCCCCAGGTACCTCTCCCAGACGGAATCCTCTTCGCAGGCGCCCTGGTCGTCCGTGTCCGGCGAGCAGGAAGAGCGGGAGCTGAAGGACGGCCTCCTCAGGCTAGCGGCCGGCCGTGGCTGTGGAAGGCCCGGGCTGCTGTGCCCAGCGGGGACACGGAGCGGCGTCCACGGACGCCGGGGCAACGGACGAGCCCGGCCCGGGAGAGAGCAGCAGAGCGCGGCCGGACTCCGCCGGGCTCGGCTCTGGGCAGGCAGGCGCGGCTGGCCGACGCCTCCCCGGACGGCGGCCCAGCAGCCGCGCGCTCCCCGCGCGCGCCGCCGCCCCCACGCTCCCCGGCCGCTGCCCCGCCCCCCCTCCGGCGGTGGACTGCGGACAGCCACAGGGACACCCTCCTGGGAGAACTCCTGGGGCCCCGCCCACACGCTGCTTCGGCCCTCCGCGGAGCGGCCAGGTGCGCTGACAGGGACGCAGGGGCCCCGCTACGCTCGCTCTCGGGGAACTGCAGCCTCCTCGGGTTTGACTTGAATGTCACACCCGAAACCATGCAACGCCCACAAGAAAGCATAGGCAGTATGCTCTTTGACATCAGTCTTAGCAGCCTAGTTTCAAGTACCACGTCTGACTGGGCAATGCAAACAAAACACAAAAGGAACAAATGGGACTACGTCAAAGTAAAAGAAATCTTCCGCACGGCAAAGGAAACCCTCCACAAAACCAAAACACAACCTAACAGCTGGCAGAAGAGACTTGCAAACCATATATCGGATAAGGGGTTTCTAGCCAAAATACAGAAAGAACTCACACAGCTCAACAACAACAAAAATCAACAACCCAATTAAAAAGACGGGCAAAAGATCTGAGCAGTGATCTCTCCAAAGAAGACATGCGGATGGCCAACAGGCAAATGGAAAGGTGCTCAACATCATTAGCCATCAGAGAAAGGCAGATCAAAACTACAAGGAGAGGTCACCTTCCTCTGCTCAGAACGGCTCTAATTAACGACACAAGAGACAAGTGTGGGAGAGGATGGGGAGAGACGGCAACTCTCCTACACTGCTGCTGGGAGTGCAGACTGGTGCAGCCACTATGGAAAGCAGTATGGAGCATCCTCGGAAAAACGAAGAATCCGTCTACCATATATATGATCCAGCTAGCCCACGGCTGGGTATTTATCCAAAGCACTCGAAAACACCAATGCAGAAAGACACCTGCACCCCTAGGTTCACTGCAGCATTGTTCACAACAGCCAGAACTTGGAAGCAACCTAGGTGCCCACCAAGGGAAGAATGGAGAAAGAAGACGTGGTATGTATACACAATGGAATGCTACTCAGCCCTAAGAAATGGTGAGCTCCGGCCATTTGTGACAACGTGGATGGACCTGGAGGGTATTATGTGAAGTGAAATAAACCAGAGGGAGAAAGTCAAACACCACACGGTGTTTGTGATCTCACTCATAAGTAGAAGATAAAAACAATGACAAACGCACACAGAGCCACGGAGACTGGATTGGTGGTCACCAGAGGGGGAGGGGGGAGGGGAGAGAGCCAAAGGGGTGATGAGGCTCACATGTGAGGTGACGGACTATCATTAGTTTTCGGGTGGTGAACACGATGTAATCCACACAGAATTCGAAATACACTACAACGTACCTCTGAAAGCTACATAATGTTAGAATCCGCTGTTACTGCAATAAAATAAAATAAAATAAAATAAAATAAAATAAAATAAAATAAAATAGAGAAGTGTTGCAGCCTCAAGAGGCTAACAGGCTTTTGAAAAGTTATTCTAGGGATTTGTATGGCTTAGCTCAGGGCGGCACACACCAGCCTGAGACACAGCTGTGACATAGCCCCTAACTTCAACTAAACTCTATTCCGCCTGGAGGGAAATCAAAACTACTGTAATCATAATTGATTGAAGGCTTCACTTTGTGCCAGATCCTGTGCCGACTGCTTTGCACCAACTGTCTCGTTTAATCCTCACATCCAAAAGGCAGGTTACCGTTATTCTCCCCATTTTCAAGGTGAGGAGGCGGAAGCAGAAAGATGGCCATCTGCCTGGAATTCACACAAGGCTTCTCTAGGTAATGACATGACTTTTGGACAAGATTTAAAGGTTTAACACATTCCAGTGAAGACGCAGATCCCAGTATCACAGAACGTGAAAAACACTGAGTCCTGCCAAATGGATTAAAACACTAACTATGGATCCTCACAATCTCTTGGCCTGTTTTTTCAGAGGAGGGACAACCCAGGGTGAAAACCCGTTGAGGAGATGTCTGCAGATGAGGACTATGTCTGGTCTTTAAAGCCGGGAACTATCCCAGTAGATTCTGAGTCAGTGGGTCCAGAGTAGGCGTCGAGCGTCTCCGTTCTTTGAAAAAGCCCCACAGGCTACACTTCCGTGCCCTTGGAGTTGGGAAGTACAGTCAGGCCCTACATCGGGACGTTTCAGTCAACAACGGGGGTCCCATAAGATTAGTCCCATAGAGCCTAGGTGTGTAGGAGGCTCTGCCGTGTAGGTTTGTGAACTCCGTGGTGCTTGCACGATCACGCGATTGCCTGACCGTGACGCACTCCTCACAGCTTAGCCCCACTGTCAAGCAAAGCATGACTGCACTGCCTTAGATTCTCCACGGTTCCAGACCCTGCGCTGTTTAGATGACTGCACACGCAGAGGGCACCGTGTCTGAGGCAGAGAGCGGCTGGAATCACAACAGCTCTCGACGGAGAGTCAAGGAAAGGCGTGCTCTGCTTACACGACTCTCTACTTTTCTCTGGGTCTGAACTATTTTACAGCTAATCTACTTTTTTTAACCAAGCAGCTGTGCCAAAAGAATGTTACCAAGCAATACTAAACAAACCAATATCAACCATACATATTAAATAAGCCTAACCCTACTAGGCTACGGAAAAGGCTTTTATTTCCCTGGGATAATTTGGACAGCATTAGATTCTTTCACCAAGAGCAGCCAAGTCGAGGGAGATTATTTCTAAGTCCACAGTGCTGCAGATGCGGTCAGTAGCAACCGCAAGCTGGAAAGGAAACAAAGTTGGGTGTAATCCATTCCAGTTCACACGTTTCACCAGGGACAGCCTCCAAGCCTTGAATACTTATGTACGCATTTATCCATTTCTTTAACCAACCACTACTAACGCCTACCAAAGGCCAGACACTGCTCGAAGTACTTTACGGATGTGAAATATCCTCTAACCTTTACGCTCGCCTACGGAGTGTGTATGATAATCATCCCCGTTCTACAGATCAGGAAACTGACACGCAGAATGGTACAGTAACTTGCCCAAGTTCACACAGCCCGTAGGCGGCAGAGCCAGGACCCATTTGACAGAGTCTGGCCCCAGAGTCCACGTGCTGAATCACCACGCTTAGTCTCCAAAAACCTGTAGAAAGCGCCAGGCTTAATCGAAAAGTTTGGTTTTCCCCACCCCAGCCTACAGTCCCTACGCGGCCCCAGTCTCCAGGGCATTCTTTCAGCTCCTCTGACAGGCCATGCTCCTCCCTTGCCCTGTCCCAACACTCTCCCGCACAAGTCCTCCTTTTCTTTTAGGCATCCGCTCTCGGCTTCCACATCACTGCCTAAGTCACAAAGTCTAACAGTAAATGCTGCATTTCTCAGCACTCAACACAAAATTGCTTTTACGTATCTCCTAGGTAATTAGTTGCTGCCTGTCTGTCCTTTCCAACTAGGCTGTGAGGTCCAGTACGTCAAACAGCCTGTCAGTCTTGCTCACCAAGTGTCCAGACCACTGGACACGCACCGACCAGAGGAAAGGAAGGACCGGTCCCCAAGTCAACTCTCCAGACTTTCTGTGGAAGGAGGGAACGAACGGAGCACCCTCCAGCCTCACGCTTTCTTTGCCGGACTTTCAAGTGTGGGACACACACCTGTGCTCACAATGCTCCCCGGACAGACCCCACTGCACCCCTATCAGGTAGACCTCTGCACAGGCAAGGCCTTTGGAAAGCACCGGCTCTGCACACAAATATTATGTGGCCCTCGACAGGCCACTTCCCCTGAACCGGCCTGAGCTTCAGGGCCACAAGAGGCTTCGTGAAGACCCCAACGGAACGTAGCCTCGAAAAGAGGGAGACCTGCACTCCTCAGAACGCATGGAGACCAGTGTCGTTACCGACGTCGCGTCTGTCCTTCCAAGAAGCCAAGACCACGGGTGCCGCTTCAGCGCCCGACTCCCGGGCACCGCATCCCCAGGCTGGCCCCTGGGCAGGTGCCCGGCACACACCGCCCGTTCCACGAACGCGTGAAGGGCACGAAGAGACCCCCTCGCTCCCCGCGCCGCACAGCTGTCCCGCCACCTGACCGGGCACCTCTCGGCGCACAAGCCTATTCCTCAGGGACACGCTCGCCTCCCACCAGCCCCCAGGCCCACGCCCCCAGGTACCTCTCCCAGACGGAATCCTCTTCGCAGGCGCCCTGGTCGTCCGTGTCCGGCGAGCAGGAAGAGCGGGAGCTGAAGGACGGCCTCCTCAGGCTAGCGGCCGGCCGTGGCTGTGGAAGGCCCGGGCTGCTGTGCCCAGCGGGGACACGGAGCGGCGTCCACGGACGCCGGGGCAACGGACGAGCCCGGCCCGGGAGAGAGCAGCAGAGCGCGGCCGGACTCCGCCGGGCTCGGCTCTGGGCAGGCAGGCGCGGCTGGCCGACGCCTCCCCGGACGGCGGCCCAGCAGCCGCGCGCTCCCCGCGCGCGCCGCCGCCCCCACGCTCCCCGGCCGCTGCCCCGCCCCCCCTCCGGCGGTGGACTGCGGACAGCCACAGGGACACCCTCCTGGGAGAACTCCTGGGGCCCCGCCCACACGCTGCTTCGGCCCTCCGCGGAGCGGCCAGGTGCGCTGACAGGGACGCAGGGGCCCCGCTACGCTCGCTCTCGGGGAACTGCAGCCTCCTCGGGTTTGACTTGAATGTCACACCCGAAACCATGCAACGCCCACAAGAAAGCATAGGCAGTATGCTCTTTGACATCAGTCTTAGCAGCCTAGTTTCAAGTACCACGTCTGACTGGGCAATGCAAACAAAACACAAAAGGAACAAATGGGACTACGTCAAAGTAAAAGAAATCTTCCGCACGGCAAAGGAAACCCTCCACAAAACCAAAACACAACCTAACAGCTGGCAGAAGAGACTTGCAAACCATATATCGGATAAGGGGTTTCTAGCCAAAATACAGAAAGAACTCACACAGCTCAACAACAACAAAAATCAACAACCCAATTAAAAAGACGGGCAAAAGATCTGAGCAGTGATCTCTCCAAAGAAGACATGCGGATGGCCAACAGGCAAATGGAAAGGTGCTCAACATCATTAGCCATCAGAGAAAGGCAGATCAAAACTACAAGGAGAGGTCACCTTCCTCTGCTCAGAACGGCTCTAATTAACGACACAAGAGACAAGTGTGGGAGAGGATGGGGAGAGACGGCAACTCTCCTACACTGCTGCTGGGAGTGCAGACTGGTGCAGCCACTATGGAAAGCAGTATGGAGCATCCTCGGAAAAACGAAGAATCCGTCTACCATATATATGATCCAGCTAGCCCACGGCTGGGTATTTATCCAAAGCACTCGAAAACACCAATGCAGAAAGACACCTGCACCCCTAGGTTCACTGCAGCATTATTCACAACAGCCAGAACTTGGAAGCAACCTAGGTGCCCACCAAGGGAAGAATGGAGAAAGAAGACGTGGTATGTATACACAATGGAATGCTACTCAGCCCTAAGAAATGGTGAGCTCCGGCCATTTGTGACAACGTGGATGGACCTGGAGGGTATTATGTGAAGTGAAATAAACCAGAGGGAGAAAGTCAAACACCACACGGTGTTTGTGATCTCACTCATAAGTAGAAGATAAAAACAATGACAAACGCACACAGAGCCACGGAGACTGGATTGGTGGTCACCAGAGGGGGAGGGGGGAGGGGAGAGAGCCAAATATAGTAACCAAAGAATATAGTAACTAAGGATAATTTAACCAAGGAGGTGAAAGACCTGTATACTCTGAAAACTATAAAACACTGATGAAAGAAATTGAAGATGACACAAATAAATGGAAAGACATATCGTGCTCATGGTTTGGAAGGATTAATATTGTTAAAATGTCCATACTATGCAATGCAATCTACAGATTTAATGCAATCCTATCAAAATTCCAATGGCATTTTTCACAGAACTAGAACAAACAATCCTAAAATTTGTATGGAACCACAAAAGAGCCCGAATAGCCAAAGTAACCTTGAGAAAGAAGAACACAGCTGGAAGTATCAAGCTCCTTGATTTCAAAGTATACTACAAAGCTATAGTAGTCAAAATAGTATGATACTGGCACAAAAACAGGTACCTAGGTCAACAGAACAGAGAACCCAGAAATAAACCCATGAGTTTATTTCATTGTCATTTAATCTATGACAAAGAAGGCAAGAATATATAATGAAGAAAAGACAGCCTTTTCAATAAATGGTGCTGGGAAAACTGGACAGCTACATGCAAAACAAAAAGAAACTGGACCACTATCTTACACCATATACAAAAATATATTTGAAATGGATTAAAAGTTTGAATGTAAGACCTGAAACCATTAAACTCCTAGAAGAAAACATAGGCAGTATGCTCTTTGACATCGGTCTTAGTAATATTAGTAATATTTTTTTAGACCTGTCTCCTCAGGCAAGGGCAACCAAAGAAAACATAAACAAATAGGACTAAATCCAACTAAAAAGCTTTCAAACAGTGAAGGAAACCATCAACAAAATGAAAAGGCAAGCTACTGAATGGGAGAAGATATTTGCAAATCATATATCCGATGGGTTAATATCCAAAATACATAAAGAAGTTATACAACTTAATATCAAAAATCAAACAACTTAACAAAAAATGGGCAGAGGGCCTGAAAAAACATTTTTCCAAAGAAGACATACAGACAGCTAACAGGCACATGAAAAGATGCTTAACATCACTAATCCTCAGTGAAATGCCAATCAAAACCACAATGAGATATCACCTCACATCTTTTACAATGGCTATCATCAAAAAGACAAAAAATAACAAGTGTTGGCAAGGATGTGGAGAAAGAAAACCCTCATGCACTGTTAATGGAAATGCAAATTGGTGCAGCCACTGTGGAAAACAATATGGAGGTTCCTCAAAAAATTAAAAATAGAACTACTATATGATTCAGCAGTTCCACTGCTGGGTATCTATTAGAAAACAAAAACATTAATTTGATAAGATATATGCACCCCTATGTTCACTGCAGCATTATTTACAATAGCCAAGATACGAAAGCAACCTAAATGTCCATTGATAGATGAATGGATAAAGATGATGGGGTATATATACAAAGAAATATTATGCAGCCATAAAAATGAATGAAATCTTACCGTTTGTGACACCATGGATGGACTCAGAAGGTATTATGCTAAGTGAAATAAGTCAGACAAAGATAATTCCTTTACAACTTCAGTTATAGCGGAATCTAAAAAACAAAACAAGCAAACCAGCAAAACAAAAGAGGAACAGACTTATAAACAAACTGGTGGTTGCCAGAAGGGAGGAGGGTTGGGGGTAGGTGAAATAAGTGAATGAGATTAAGAGGTGTAAACTTTCACTTATAAAATAAAGTCATGGGCATATAATGTATAGGGAATATAGTCAATTATATTGGAATAACTTTGTATGGTCACAGATATTTCAGTTAAATATGTGTTGGAGCTCCTTACTCTATTCTCCTTATTAACTCTCTCTCATATTTTCTACTACTTTTTCTCTCCTGCATTCTGGATAATTTATTCTGATGTATATTTCATTTCACTAATTCTTTCTTCATTTATGTCTAATATGCTGCTAGACCCACTTATTGAGTCTTCAGCAGGTGGCAGAAATGGAAAACTGGGACTAGAGACTTGTAAAAGTGAAAAAATTAGCAATGTTAACATCTGAGTTATACCTATAAAAACAATTCATTCATCCATTTGTCATGGTTCCTAACCTGTCAACGTGGATTACACCAGGAGCAAACCCTAAGTCAAGTATTCAAGTGCAGGTAGTTTATTTGGGGTGAAACACTGGACTGGAATTAGAGAAGTTAAACAGGAAAGGAAGGAAGTTAATAAAGGGTTTATTATCAAGAAAGTTAACACTGTAAGCAAGTGAAGCTTAATCCTTGTGGAGAACTCTGGAAGAATGGTGTTTCTCCAACTTCAAAGTGCACAACATCACCTATTTAAGCAGAGATTCCTAGACCTCACTCCCAGAGATCCTGATTCAGTAGTTTTGGGGTGGGTTTTGTGAAAATAAATACAGGAAACCAAATTTAAAATGGAGCTGGGGAGCCCTGAAGGGGAGCTTTCATGCACTATCACTTGCCATACCTTACAGACCCCAAACAGGAAAAAGCATACCTCACAATCCCCAACAGGAAGAGGCTTACCTGACACACCCCAGCAGGAGGAAGGAAGAATTTCTCTTTGCCCAGCAACAGCGTGGCCAATGAGAAACCATCACACTCAGTCAATGAGAAGTCATTACCACCATGAACTCAGTCTCCTCCAAAAGACTTTTGTTCAAAACAGCCCCTCCCAGCTTTCATCTTTCCTCTGTAAAAGCAAGCCCATCTCCTCTCTTCTCTGGACTTGCCTATGGGTAGCCATAGTTTGCATGTCCCAAATTACAAGTCCTCCGCTCTTCCCAAATACATTCATTTTGCTGGTAAAATAACAGGCTCTTTTGTTTTTTAAGGTCAACAGTTCTAAGAATTTGTATTTCTAACCAACTCCCAGGCAGTAGTGATGTTAATGCTACAGGTCAGTGGATCACACTTTGAGTAAGCAGTAGTATAGAACACACTTCTGAGGGAGTTATCTTGCCCAAGAGGCAAGGAAACTGGGGTATTTATCCAACAACTCCCAACAGTCATTGTTTTACAAGGCTGCTCTCAAACAGCATTAATTCCCTGGTACTTCCTGCCTGACTGCACATTGGCAGAGCAGGTGTCTGCAGCCAAGAGAAACCCCTCAGGAAATGAGTCACATGTGCTGGCAGCTGAAATCAGTTTGGCATGTGTTGACATGGAAAATGCCAAGGAAATGTGAGCAGATCATTGACACCATTTGCTACACTGCTATGTATAGTGTCATGGGGAAAATACACATTAAGCAAGAAATTACACAAATAAATTACAATGATAAGTGGTATAAAAGTAAATTACATGAGGCTCCCACTAAAGATAACCTCATATTATTTCAGATGGCAACCTCCTAGAGTAGTTGATGCTGACCAAAACAATGCACTTTTACAACTCTGTTAAACACCAACTCCAGATCGGTATTGTATACATCTGCCATTACTGAATGCACAGTATCTTATTTGAAGTCACTGTGATTGGCAGTTTACATTACAAATGTGTGCGTAATTATTATTAAGTTTTCCATTTGTTTCATTTGGATAAACCTTAGCTAAGATTTACTTTGTTTTATAAACCTTAAATTGCAAATATGAAAAGCAAGCTATGTTTATTTACTTCAATTATTTTTTTTATTAAATGGTTTCACCAAGAGAAAACCTAAACCAGTATTGTATTTTGAGAAGTATGTTATAACTTATTCTATGTCTTTTTTATTTTGTAAATCTATACTCACTTTCCTTCCTAAATATATTTATCTCCTTAAAGCATCTAAAGAGTTAGCAACTGCAAAGTTAGGGAACAGTCCACAAAACTATCCTTACTTCAGTGGTTTCAAGCGCACACTCAGATTTGATAATTTGCTGGAAGCACTCACTGAAAGCTGTTGTACTCACAGTTACAGTTTATGACGGGGAACGGATATAGATTAAAATCAGCCTAGGTTAGAAACACATAGGACAGAGCCTAGGAAAGGAATAAGTGTGGAGCTTCCAGTTGGCCTCTTCTATGGACAGTGTTATTTTCATGGTATCAATGTGTGACAACACCCACAGAGTACTGCCAAACAAGGAAGCTCATCTGAGCCTTGGTGTCCAAAGCGTTTATTGAGGCTCCGTAACAGTCCCATGGCTGATTGCCCACATGGCTGATCTCATTTTCTAGCTCCTTAAGAAGTCAAGCTGATACCGCTTGACTCTAAGTACCATCCTAAATCACACTGTTACTATCTGGCTTGGCCCAAGGTCCCCCCGCAAACAAAAACATTTCTGTCAGGCATGATATCCCAGGGCTTAGCAATTACCTCCCAAAAGCCAAGAGTTCAGGCCAGATTTCTTTTTGGGCAAGTTTAAATTCTCTACTACACTGTGCCTTACTCATTTACATGTAAGTAGCTAAGAAAATCTTATAATGAGGTTAGAAAACATATTTGATATTTAGTATTATTTTGTGTCTTAAAATCTTGGAAGAGAACATTTTGACTAAAACATGCAAATGCACCAAATCTAACAATAAATGTGACAAGAAAGCAAGTAAACATATTTTTAATCCACAAACAGCAGCATATCATAGTATAATGAATAATCACCATAAGAATGATAGTAAATTTACATATATATTATTTTCTAAAAACTTGAAGATACTAAAGAAATATCTATGCAAAGCAAATGGATAAATTAATAATATTAAAATGTTTAAAAATAAACCATAAATATATCTTGTGACTACTTCCACCTTGTGCTTAGCTGCATTTTCTCATTCCTTATTATGTTAATGAAATTCTGAACATTAAGTGAAATGCTAAATCTCAGGCTGAGATCTTAGCATATTAGTTGTTCTTAAGGATTTCCTGCCCTCCAGTGGTATCTGCCTTAATATTTTCACTGCACCTTTCAACATTACAAAGAGAAGACACATCACTTATACATTTACATTTTGAAATTATATCACACTGTATGGCAGCATCTAACTTTTCTTTCATTACAGGTTCACTCTCAGTTTGTACCCATGCATCACATCTTGCAACTTGTACAGTGCAATTACTGCTTTTGTTTTGCACAATGTGTGCTGAATCACACTGAGACTGTGGAAACTGATCTGTCTTATCTTTAAGTGAGAACTGGTGAAAATTCTCATTTTGTTTATGAATTTTGGCATTGTTTTTAGCAATCCTATCATGTGGAAGTTTTACCATCCTTTCTAAATAAAAACTGTTAGTTGTTTCTTTGGTTTTGATGGATCTCCTATTTGAATCTTCAATTTGCTGCAATATTTGATCTTCATCTTCAGACAGCTAAAAGAAATTTAGTAATTTTGCTGTAAATGATGCTTTAATTTTAAAAAATCATTCAATGACTTCAAAGCAGACATTCTTAAATTCACATCATGGAAAATTTCAAAATACAGAAGAGACTTTGGCAGGTGGCAAGTCAACCTGGACTTTTGATTTTTAAAAATCATGGAGGTTATGGATTTTTTAAATAACAAGAACAATAATGATAATGACAATCCTTGTATTACAAATTCAAAAGAAAGGGTCAGCCCTGTAGTGTAGTGGTTAAGTCAGGCGGGCTCCACTTCAGCAGCCCAGGTTCATGGGTTCAGATCCCATGGACCTACACTACTGCCAAGCCATACTGTCTTGGCAACCCATATACAAAATAGAGGAAGATCGGCACAGATGTTAGCTCAGGGCTAATCTTCCTCAGCAAAAAAAAAAAAAAAAACCAAAGAGGAAGATTAACAACCGATGTTAGCTCAGAGAGAATCTTCCTCACCAAAAAAAAAAAAGGAAAGAAAGCAAAAGAGCTAAAAAAGAGAAGGGGAATTTTGTCTCTTATCAGTCTCTATAATCACAGGCTACATCATCCCCCTACCCTTTCACACAGAGGAAACGATATACACCACACTCTTCAACCACTTAAAAAGAATGGAGTAGAAGTAATAACTTCGAAAGAAACAGTTGACACATATAACTTGTTCAACTATTCACTCATTGACTTTAGTCAAAAAATATCTATATTGTATCTTTTATGGGCCCAGTCTCATAAAAGAAACAACTTAAGGAGAGTATCGGCTAAGAGAAAATCAAATAGACAAAAGGAAAATTAAACAGCAATAAATATCACAACTGCTACATAAAAAGTCA
Source organism: Equus caballus (assembly GCF_041296265.1). Lineage (NCBI taxonomy): Eukaryota > Metazoa > Chordata > Mammalia > Perissodactyla > Equidae > Equus > Equus caballus. The sequence goes on from NC_091702.1 coordinate 1,247,760, forward strand.
AATTTTAAGTACTTTTAATAGGTTTATATTTCAATTTACTAGCTTGAATTTTTCAACTTCACAAAAAATTTATCTCTTAATTACTGCACTAACCAAAATATTCTTTTAGTGAAAATCTTATATAAAAGTACTGATTAGCCAAGCTAAAAAAAAAAAAAAAAAAGAGGCAGAGTTAACATTAAAAACCAAAATGAGGTATACGTCTCAGTTGTTTGGCACTGAAATAGGAAAAGTAAGCCCAAGAAACAGCATTAAGACTGGCTGCACACAAATTAGAGAAAACAAGCTCAATACATTTGTTTATTCAAGAAACAAGTATTTTTTAGCATCTGCAATGCAAGTGAAGCAGACACAGTTGCTGCCCTCTTAAAGCACACGTTCTCATTGGTGGAAGTGGCATTAACCAAATAATCACACGCGTGCATATGTAATGACAGAATGAGAAAAGCACTATGAAAAACAAGCATGAAGGACCTTGAGAGGATAATTGAGGGGCCTAATTTAGATTGAGGAACCAAAGAGGGGCTTTCAGAAGCAGCGACATATTTACGCTAAGACCTAAAGGATGAGTAACAGCAAGGCAGAGGAAACAGGATATATAAATAAATGCCCTGAAGCAGAAAAGAGACTGATAAACTAAGGAAAGTGAAATGTCGTACGTGTGGAGTGTGGTGAGAGAGGGAGAACACCAGAAGTTGAAGATGTAGCCAGACTCTAAAGTAAAATAGAAATCCACTCATAGGAATAACATGATTCAATTTAAGTTTTCAAAAGATCACGATGACTGCTAACTGGAGAAAAAGTGGAACAAGAGTGGAAAATAGATCTCTTAGGAAACAACCACAATAGTTCAAGAACAAGATGATGGTACCTTAACTAGGGTATTGACACCAGAAGTTGAGGAAGTAGATAAATATGCCAAGTATTTCGGAAGTACAATTGACTGAATGAAGTGATGGAATGAATGGGGTTAAGGAAGGCAGATGAGGCAGAAAGAAATGACAGTTAATTACTAAGTTTCTAGAGTGAGCAATTGAGTGGACAAAAAGGTATCACTAATATAGGAAATATCAATAAAACTGACTTGGGGAGAAGAACAGGGGAATTCAGTTTGAGGAATAAAAATAAGGAGATTTTTGTGAAACATCCAAGAAGAGGTATCCGCTAGGAAACTGGACATCTAAATAAGGATCTGGGCTAAAGTCATAAAGCTGAGAACTGTCATCAACTAGACAGTATATAAGTCATTGGAGCACATAACATCATCTAGAGTTTGGAATGTAGGTTAAGAGAAGAAAAGGATCCTGCAGCAAACCATAAACACTATGACATTTATATAGGAGGAAGGGTGGAAAAGAAGTAGACAAAGGCATAAAGTAGCACTCAAAGAGGTATGAAAAAACCAAAAGAGTGTGTTATCATAAAAGCAAAGAGAAGAAAATGTTTCAAAAAAAAGAACATAATTTCTATTAATATTACTAAAAGTTCTTGTAAAATAAAAACTTTAGTGTCCAACGAATTTGACAAAATAGAAATCACTGGGGTCCTTCCTTAGCAAGAGCAGTTCAGATGGAAAGTGAGAGACAAAAGGTGGACGAAATGAATACGGAAGAATTGATGGAGGAGAATTCCATTAAATGTGATTTATGAGAAATGCAGCATTCCCACTCAGAACATAGCATGTCATTCCAATTATTCAGACGACAGTCTTCAGTAACACTTTAGTGTTTTCTTCATATAAGCCTTAAGGTTTTCTTTTTTCTATGTATTTTTGGCTGTTTTAGGGTTTCAATTCTTATGAGTGGGTTCTTTTAAAAACTCTTTTAAAAGAAACACAACTTTATCATATACACACACACATATCCTGATAAGATTGGCTTTTGTCAATAATAATGAACACATTCATTTATACTTTAATTTTATATTTCTGTTTACGTTCTTACATTTTTAATATTTTTCATTTTTCGTTTACATTTATATTTCCACTAGTTATTGTCTCAACTATTTGTTTCAGAATGTAAAGGTACACTATGAGATATACAAAGAATTCTAAACTAGTATAGCATATATTAATAAGCAAAAAAACGAAAAGCATACCTTACCATCTCTGAACTAGAACTGAAACAACTATCTGTGGGCCTTGGAGAGTAACTGGTAGACCAACTACTCTGTGAAGACTCAAGATCTGAAAACGAACATTTAACTCATGAAGAATGGTATTTATTAATACTCTACTAATTATATACACAGGCAGCAGATATCAGCTGGTAAAATAAGTTTAGCTAACATACTGCAGAGCATTTTAAAAGTGTGCCAAAACTAGTTAAAACTTGAGAAACTCCGCATCTTGGATTTCTGACAGAGTATTACGGGTTTATTCTACACTTAAAAGTTTTTCATCTACAAGTAAAATAAGGGTACATAAGGCAAGAAAGGAGAACAGAGAAAATTCAATTGATTTTTTCTAATATACGAACAATGTTTTATGAACAAATAATTTAAATAATAATTTAAAGTGTCAACCTACAGGAAGGAGGAATAAGGCAATTTATTAAGTCCAAAAGCACCAGATATTTGCTAATCTAATAAACGAAGCTTCCTTGTACAATAAAAGCTGTATTTAAAAAATCAACTCAAAGCATCCAGTCCGATATTCTTTCATTATGTGCTTAATGTGTTCTCTTATGATAGCAAGTAAAGTTTAAAAATAGGCCTGAGAAGTAGGTCATGACTCCTCACAATGCATAAATACTGTAGACCAAGAGGGACGTACATTCACACGAAAGTAGCAACAAAAACAACAAAAAGTACCTACCACCAAATCTAACAAGAGACATGCAGAATCTACTTGAGGAAAACCTTAAAGTGCTTAAAGGTGTTCTAAACAACTATTAAAGATACAAAATTAGGCTGAATTAACAAAAAGACATCCCTTGTTCTTAGATAGGTCTACTCAACATCATTAGTATGATAATCCACACTAAATCAATATATACACTTAGCATTTTCCTGATAAAACTAAAATATTTCTTTGGAGCTACACAAGTTGATTTTAAAGTTTATATAAAAAATAATCAAAATTAGCCAGAAAAATTCTTTAAAAAGTACAAAGGGAGGTGTAACTGTTTTAGAAATTAAGCATACTATAAAGCACTTACCATAAAAATAGTACAGTATTAGCACACAAAGATTAGGAAAGACCAGTAGAACAGTAAAGAAAGCCCAGCACATATGAAAAGTTAGTACATAAAAAAGGTGGTATCACAAATGCCTAGGGAAAAGACGCATTTTAAAAACCTGAATCAATGCACATCTCACACCTTTAATCACAATAAACTCTAAACGGATTAAAGATTTAAGCGTAAAAATATAAAATCATACTAACACTAGAAGAAAACATTAAGTGAATTCATTTAACCTGGGAGTGTAGAGTCTTTCTAATCAAATCCAGAAGTATAAAAGAAAAGATGAATAAAATCAACCACATAAAAAAATACATTAATCCTTTGGCAAAGCAGGAGATATCATAAGCAAAGTCAAAACAAATCAAAAACCAATAATAAACTAGGAGGAAATATTTGTGACATATCACAAAGACCTAAATCTCTTTAATATATAAAGAGTTCTTAAATATCAAGAAAAAAAATACCAAAAATTCAATTGGTCAAAAGACATGAATGGAGACTTTAAAGAAAAAGAAATGAAAACAGACATTAAATATTTTTAAAAGACGCTCAACTTCACTTATAGAAAAAGAAAAGCAAACTTAAACTGCCATCTATCCGTCTGTCTACCTATCTATTTTTATAAAACTCACAAAAATTCCCAAGTTTGAACACAATCCCTATTGGTGAGGCTGTGGAATAAAAAGGCACATTTCTGGTGAGATTGCCAAATGATGCAACAGGGAATTTGGTAATATCTATCAAAATTGAATTTTGGCAATAATAACTACACAAAAAAACAATGTATCCCCCCTTTGACACAGCAATCCTACTCCTAGAAATTATCCTGAAAATGTACCTCCACAATTAAGAAACATATACACAAAGTTGTTCACCAAGCATTGTTTATAAGAACGCAATACTGGAAACAAGCCAAATGTCCACCAACAGGGCATGACTGAATAAACTATAGCCCATCCACATAATAGATTACCAAAATTGTCATAAATAAGGGATGAAGAAATGTCTAGTACTAAGATGGAGAAATCTATAAGAAACTTACTAATAAATGAATCCATTTAATTCATCTATAAAATATCCTATATTATACAAAATATCCTATACTACATTTAAGTGAGAAAAGTGGAGAACTAAGACCCATGTGAATATGTGTGTTTATATATTCTTAGGCTTTATTTTGAAGAAAAACAGAACACAACAAAACATAGTAAAACGATAAACCATAAACCAATAAAAAAGTTACTCATATGAGGCAAAAGGAAACAGGGCAGACAAGATAGGATAGAAACCAGACTACTGGTTTACACTTCAAAAATTTAAATTAAATCCAAAAGAAAAAAGTTGATAAAGATTTCTAGGTATCCTAGCAAAGTAGATATCCGAAAGAATCATTCCATCACAGAATATCTAAAAAGTACCACAAACTATTTTTCATAAAAAGACAGTATAGACTAAAATGACCACTCAAATATGAAGTATTTGCTACACACAGCCTACAAGCAATTAGAATCTAGTATATATATATGAAAGATATATAGGATATATACATATATATCTACATATAGAAAAGATATATCCTATAAGGAAAGCCAAACTTTCTAAAAGAAATATGACCAATAGACATGAAAGGTATTTCACAGATAAACAGGGGTGGCAAATCAACCTAATTAATAATGGGAAATATAAATTAAAATTACAATGAAATACCAGATTCCAACAATGATAAAAAGCTGATCCAGTGTTAGTGAGAATATGGAACAACTAAGAGTCTTAGCTCCTGCAAGTGGGAGTTTAACCTGGCACAACTACTTTATAAAACAATTTTGTATTACCTAGAATAGATGAAGATGCGCATAACATTTGAACTAGCCAATTCTACTCCTTGACTCATATTCAAGAGAAATTTTTTATACATGTGTGCCAGGAGAAATGTCAAGAATTGTCCAAGTAGCATTGTTTATTATAGCAAAATATTCAAAACAATCTAAATAACCAATGCCAGAAAATGTATAAATTGAGGTACATTCACACAACAGAAGGTTGCATAGCAGTAAATAAATAATCAAGTATATTAGAGTCACAAATATCAGAGTGGGTGAACAAAGAAAAGCAAGTTGAAGCAAAATATATAGCATTTGCCTCAATCTGTGAACAGTTCAAAACCAAGCAATGTAAAAGTCTATGTGTGATACCATAAAAACAAATTCAGGATAATAGTTACCTCTAGGGGGCAGGATAGGAAATGCAATTGAGAAGATCTTCAAATGTACTGATTACGTATTATTTCTTAAGCTACAAAGTGAGTACAAGGGTATCTATTTTACTACTATTCGCTAAAATGTACATATATGTTACATATATTCATCATGTATAACACATTTTATAAAAGATAAAAGTAGTTTTGAAGACAATTGCATTACTAGTACATTCTAAGATATCTAGGAAACATATTTGCCGGCAAAAACCTAAAAAAAAAGCACTTAAAACAATTTCCACTTAAATGTTAGTTTTTTTTAAAGAAAAAAATTCACTTATACTGACAGACTTTCATAGTAGAGGTTGGCCTGCCTTTTAAAGAACACATTCCTCCTTTTTCCATCAGAATCTAAAAGAAAAATAAAATTTAAGAACTCCTAAGTATACACAATAATATCCACTTATAGCTCCCTTTTCACCCCAACAAATCATTTTACAGTACTCTTCCTTCATATTACTTTAATTCCACAAAGATAATTTTAAACTCCCAAAGAAAAATTTGCCTATGACAAACAATAAAACAAAACAAAATTGAAATTCATTTAGAAACAGCAAGCAACAGAAGAGACACTTGATAATAAATGAATTGACAAAAAAGAAAGGATTCAGGTAATCATAACAAATGCAGCTGAAAAAAGGAAAAGATACTAAAGCAATTTGGAGATTTATTCTGTTTTTCTTTTTCTAATTTGTTAAGTTGGATATCAGTTCATTTATTTTCAGGTTTTTTAAATAGTAAAAGCTCTTAGAGGTATCAATTTTCTACAGAACACACCATTGGTTTTGGTTTTCATCAATTTCTATGTAATTTGTGATTTATTTTCATTTCCTTTTCTTTTTTTCTTTTTCAAAACCAGAGTGTTTCTTAATTTTCAAGAAGATAAGGGAGGTTAAGCAACTTCTTTTCCTCTTCTTTAGTTCTAATTTAATGAATTTTTTATTAGAGAATATGGCTATGAATCTCTCCTTAGATAAATCTCTTAGACTTTCTTTGTGGCTTACTACATGAATTAGGTTTGCAAATATAGTAGGGACTTATAGAACACATATATTCTCTGTTGGTGGGATATACAGTTTTTGATAGACAGATAGGTAGCATAAAGGAGAAACCATCTAGTTGTTCACCAAACATGTTTCCCTTTCCTTTTAAGCATACAGCTAAAACACATTTCCTACCCTCCCTTGGAGTTGGTTTGGACACGTGATTTAAGTCCTGGTCATGGGCAAAGTGGTGTACACCACTGCCAGTGCTGGCCCATAAAAATTTTCTCCACAATCCTCCACTTCCTTTTCCCTTCCGCTATATCCAGTATCAACAAGTTGGAAACCTACCAGTTGAAGATACCAGAGTCCCTACCAGCTTGGAGCCCTGAATAACTTTGTCGAGCAAAGCCTCTTTTCTAACCTCACTATTTAATCATTTAAAAAGCCTTGTACATTCAACTCTTAGAATATTCAAGCCCCAAACCTGCACCAGTAAGACACAAGCTGAGAAAGCTATATAGACCCCCAAGACAGGCAAACACTCCAATATCCACTTCAGATCTGTTGATAGAGGATAACAGACAAATAAAATGGTCCCAAAGAGAAGAAACTAAATTATTTAAGGAATTTCCCCATCCTCTAGGATAGCAAGATTTTCACACAATGTCTGCCCAGCAGGATTTCATGATCGGTATGGATCAGTAACTCTGTATCACCTCTTCTTCTCCTTTCTGAATGGGCTTTTCATTGAATTTTTACTCTCCTTGTTTCAATAATATATATTTTATTTATATATATCTTGCCATCTTTTTATTTTTAACCTCTATTATTATGTTCTACATGTTTCTTGAAAAACTATAAAGATTATTTTTTCTTCTCAATTTGATATTCTTTGAATCTTGTTAAGAAAAATCAACCTCTTTATATTTCACATATTAATTGCTAAGCAGGTTTCATTCCTTACATTTTACCTTTCCCATTTATCTAAACGTTATTTCATTCTTTCCCATCTTGATCAGGTTTCCTAGTGTGACATCCCCACTCCCTTGAATTCTGAATATCTTCTACGTGTCTTTATTTCTCTAGTGATTACCTTCCCATTGGTAACAACCATAATTTAAATCTTATTCCTCTACTACTTTAAAATTAAATAAGTTCCAGTTCAAGATGGCAATGTAGGAGGATCCTGAACTCACCTCCTCCCACAGACACACCAAATCTACAGCTACATACAGAACAATTTCCTCTGAAAGAAACCCCAAAACAAGCTCAGAGACTCCTATACATCAGGGGAATGAGAAAAAACCCACAGTCAAATGGGTAGGAGAGGCCGAGACACAATCTTACCATAACCCCACCCTGGGCATGGTGATCCACAACCAGGAGGGAACCCACAACTCTGAGCTTCTCCCCAAGGAGTGAATGGCTTGACCCTCATATCTGGTACTTGAACTTTTAAGACCTTCACCAAAGAGATAAGCCCCCAAAACGTCAAGTTGTGAAAGCCAACAGGGCTTGTGTCCATGAGACCCACAAGGCTACACGGAACTGAAAAACAGTTCCTAAAGGGCTCGCACAGGCTCACCATGCTGCACCCCAGGGCCTAGAGCAGAGGCAGCTCACTGACTATCCAGTCTTTCTGTGAAACAAGCCTATTAGCTTATCCTCATAGCTGCAAACTAAGAGTCAGGCTTCTAATTAAATTCACATCTAAGGGCTGACTGTAATCCTCTCCAGTGAACTCGGAGGCTGGGTACCATCTTTCCACTCTCCCGCTGCCTCGCTCATGGTCACCAGTACCTTGCAGAATGGAGCTTACATTGGAGGGTCCCACAGGACTGTAACAAATGGAGAAAGAGTTCCTAACTGGCTACCCTCCAGGGCAAAGCAAAGAGACAGTAGATTGAATCGCACCCCAATCCTTCTGTGAGAGAAGCCTATTTGCTTATCTTAAATCTTTGGCCTAAGGAGCAGGCTTCTAATTTAACACACATCTACAGGCCTACTGAAATATTCTCCAAAGACCATAGAGCCCAGCGGGCACCATCTTCACAGTCCAACTCTGCCTTGCTCCAAGTCACCAGTATCTCCCAGAAAAGAGCTTGTGCACATTGTCTGGAGGCCCAGTTTTCGCAGCTGCCACCCATGGGATGCCCCTTGATCAGCTGGCTCTGGTAGCCAGCAAGGCTTTGAAGGGGATCAGAATTGGCCATCTGAGCCAGCCCTGATGGCCTAGTGGTTGAAGTTCGGTGTGTTCCACTTTGGTGGCCTGGGTTTGGTTCCCGGGCATGGAACCACATGACTCGTCTGTCAGCAGCCATGCTGTGGTGGCAGACCACATAGAAGAACTAAGACTTACAACTAGAATATACAACCATGCACTGAGGCTTTGGGGAGGGGAAAAAAAATGAAAGAGAGAGGAAGATTGGCAATAGATGTTAGCTCAGGGCAAATCTTTCCCAGAAAAAAAAAAAAAAAGAATTTGCCACCCCAAAATGTGTCTCTTTGCCTTGATTATTTTAAGGACAAAAGAGTCTTTCACTCTTTGAAAGAAATTCAGACCTTCCCCCTAACTGCCTGAAAGAATTTAAGATAGAAGGGCCTGTCCCAGGAAGGAGATATCACCATAGATAATTCTAGGTGTGGTAGACAGAAAGACATCTAGCAAGGGCCATTTTATCAAAAGATCTCTTTCAGTTCCCATTGTCTACAGATGGCCCAGCAAACACTTGTTTATCAAACATTTCCATTTCCATCGTCATGTAAATTGCCTTCCTCTCCTTTGAAGTCCCAAACCACTACCCCCAATATCCTCCTTTATCTTTAGCTGAAGATGGTATTCAGGTGGCAATTTCAGCCACTCCAGCAAGATTTTCCTGGGTTTCTCCCATGTACATATGTTATCAAACTTTGATTTTCTCCTCTTATTCTGTCTCATGTCAATTTAATTCTTAGACCAGCCAGAAGGACCCAGAGGGTAGAGGAATTGTTTTCCTCCCCTACAGTTTACGTTCACAGGTCCCACAGGACTATAATGAACAAAGAAAGAGTTCCTAACCAGCTACCGGTCCAGGGCGCAGCAGTGAGGCAGCAGACTGAAATGCCAGTCTTTCTGTGAAAGAAGCCTATTAGCTTATCTTCATACCTGTGGCCTGAGGGACAAGCTTCTAACTAAGCACAGACCTAGGGGCTAATTGCAATCCTCTCCAGAGACCAGGAAGCCCAGTGGTTACCATCTTCACACTCTCCATCTGTCCCACCCTAGGTTGCTAATGTCTCCAAGAAAGGAGATTGTGCACATATCTAGCACCAGGGTTTCTGTGTCAGCTGCCCAAAAGACACATCCCTTGATAGCCTGGCTCTGGTGGCCAGCAGGGCTTGTGTTCATAGATTCAACAGGATGTCAGCAAACAAACAGTTCTTATATGGCTATCACACCAGGGCTCAGTGCAGACGAGCACACAGAAATGCTCATGTCAAAGTCTTCCCATGAATGAGGTATATTTACATACTTCAAAAGCTGCTGCATCAGGGTCCAGTTTCCAATTAGACTGAATCTAGATGTTGACTGAGATCTTCCCTATTGGGACAGCGGCAGGTTTTTGCACACCCTCAAATACTGGGAGCCACTAAAAATAAAGTAGACTGCTTGAACAAGCACAAAGGTTTGAGAGACAACCAAGAGCTACAGCAGGGTTGAAACATAAGGTTCATCTCCTGCACGAGGCCACTTCTTCAAGACTAGAGAGGTGGCTGTTTTACAGAATGCATGGAAACCAACACAGAGAATCAAGGAAAATAAAGAAACAGAAGATGACATTCCATATGAAAGAACAAGATAAAGCCTCAGAAAAAGACCTTAATGAAATAAGTGATTTACCTGATAAAGAGTTCAAATTAGCCATCATAAAGATGCTCACCAAGGTCAGGAGAAAAATACACGAACAAAGTGAGAATTTCAACAAAGAGAACATAGCGTAGAAAGTATAAGAAAAACACCAAAAATAAATCACAGAGCTGAAAAATACAATGGAAAGGTACAAAAGAAGACTAGATGAAGCCAAAGAAAGGATCAGTGAACAAAAAGACAGGGCAGTGGAATTTACCCAATCAGAGGAGCAAAAAGAAAAAGGAATGAAAAAGAATGAAGATAGCACAAGGAACTTATTGACAACATCAAGTGGACTAATATTTGTATTATAGGGGTCCCAAAAGAAGAAAGGGGCAGAAAATTTATCTAGAGAAATTATGACTGAAAATTCCCTAACGTGGGGAAAGAAACAGACATCCAGATCCAGGAAGCCCAGAGAGTTCCAAATGAGATGAACTCAAAGAGACCTCACCAAGACACATTATAATTAAGTTATCAAAAGTTAAAGACAAGGAAAGAATCTTAAAAACAGCAAGATAAAAACAACTTGTTACATCCAAGGAAACCCTCATAAGACTATTAGCAGATCTTAAGCAGAAACTTTGCAGGCCAGAAGGGAGTGGCACAACATATTCAAAGTGCTGGAAGAAAAAAACTGCTAGTCAAGAATACCCTATCCAGCAAAGCTGTCCTTCAGAATAGAAGGAAAGATAAAAAGTTTTCCAGACAACCAAAAGCTAAAAGAGTTTATCATCACTAGACTGGCCTTACAAGAAATGTTAAAGGGACTTTAAGCTAAACCGAAGGGCCCTAAATCAGTAACAGGAAAACATATAAAATTATAAATCTTACTGGTAAAGGTAACTATATAGCAAAATTCAGAATAATCTAATGTTGTAGGTGATGGGTTAATCACTTATAAAGCTAGTATGAAGGTTAAAAGACAAAAGTACTAAAAATAACAACTACAATGATTTGTTAATAAATACACAAGATAAAAAGATATAAGTTGTGACATCAAAAACATAAAACTTGGGAGGGCAGTAAAAATTTAGATCTTTAGAATGCATTCAAACTTAAGTTTTTAAGAACTTAGAATGTTATAAGTTGTTTTACAGAAGCCTCATGGTAACACAAAGCAAAAACCTACAGTAGATACACAAAAGATAAAGAAAAAGGAATCCTAAGCACACCATTACAGAAAATCATCAAATCACAAAGAAAGAAAAAAAGAAAAAACAAAGGAATTACAAAACAGTCAGAAAAAAATGAACAAAATGGCAATAAGTCCACACCTATTAATAATTACTTTAAATGTAAATGGACTAAATTCTCCACTCAAAAAATATGGAGTGGCTAAATAGACTGAAAAAACAAGATCCATCTATATGCTGCCTATAAGAAACTCACTTCAGAGGTAAGGACACACACAGTCTGAAAGTAAAGGGACAGAAAAAGATATTCCATGCAAATGAAAACCAAAAAAAAACCTGGCATAGCTATACGTATATCACACAAAATAGACTTTAATACAAAGAGACTTGGAGACAAAGAGAGTAATAAGAGACAAAGAAGGTCATTATATAGTCATGCACCACATAAAAACGTTTCAGTCAACAACAGACTGTGTATACAACAGTGATCCTTTAAGAAAAGTAACATATAGTCTAGGTGTGTAGCAGGCTATACTGCTGGGAGCCGTGGCTACATCATTTGATCGGCTGTTTGACAGGGTCCAGCTGATTAACGCTGAGGGGTGCAGGGTCGCCCCTTGGTGAAGAATAACCGGCCAGCCCCTCACATAGTTCTGAAACCTGTGCTGCTTCTAATTGCCCTTCATTCCTTTTCCTTTCTTAACCTCCAGTTTTCACTCCTTTGGGTGGCTGCTTGGGAGGCACTACCTCCTGGGAAAATTAGATATAGTAAGAGAATGTGACCACCTGCAGGTAACTTTCAAGATATTTTTCAGTTAATTAATGGAGGAGCACACAGTCCCATTTGAGACAATCAGAAAGGAATCCTGCCCAGATAAGATGTCGAATTAGGTTTATGGCCTCCATCTGGTTAATGTTTCCTTCTCCCTCCAGTTCTTTGTCTAAATATACATATGCATCGTCCTTCTAAGTTTGTTGGCTAATTGGTTGATCAAGAAGTATCTATATATTATTCTTGACCTTCTGCTTTCTGTTAAAATGTTATAGAGGTTTTCTCCTAAAAGCAATAAATAATAAATAATTGGTGAGTAGAAGGGCCGAGGGGTGCAAGAATGCCCCTCGGTGAAGGATGGCCGGCCAACACCCCCAATATTTTCTGAATTATATGCATGCTTTCTATCAAGGTTATGTGTATACTTATTTCTCTTTTTTATTCTTGAAGATATATAGTTTAGTTTAGCTTTTCAGCCCTTTACTTTACTAACAATATGATACTTTCTCCGGCAGTGTACTTAAGGGACCTTTAGCTCTACAATCTAAAAGACAAAGGAATGCTTCCACCCCCTAAAGGGCGCGGAAAAAGTAAAGATGTTTAACTGCCCGCTGAGAATGCAGATAGCCCTGGGGATAAGACACCCTGGAGTCGCCTTTTGTTCCCATTAACCATCTACACTAATGGCGTAAATGATTGAGGGAGGCAGGGATGGCTCCACCAGGATGTAACCAGAGGGGCTGCTGTCCTGTCTGGAGGCCTGGACCTTCTCTCTTTGATTTAACTTTACCATGAATTACAACAGACGCCTAGGTACCTATCTCCTTTAGCTTAGAGACAACAAACACTAGTTAATTGCAGAGAAGACGATCATTAACCTTATACTCTATAGAATGGAATGCTAATAAATATTCTTGTGCTCGTTTCTTACTTCCTTATCTCTCTGAGAATATCTGTAAAACTATTTCTGTACTAATCCTGAAAAATATATAAACGACACTTGTGCACAGTAAAGTCAGACTTGCTAACACCAACCCAAGTCTCACGTCCCCTTTATTTTCCCCCTCCCTCATCGCGCCGACACCATCCATCCCTCAGGAACCTGGACTCCACCGGGGCGGGACCCCGGCACTATACCATTGAGGTTTGTGTAAGTACTGTAAGAGAGGAAGAAATTTTCCTCTACTCTTCTAGGTTTTTCTGGCTGATCTAAAAATTAAATTGACACGAGACAAATTAACAGGAGAAAAACAAAAGTTTAATAACATGTACACATGTGAGAAACACAATAAAACCAAGTAACTAGCCAAAGCCTTCAACTTAAATATCATCTTCAGGTAAAGACAAAATAAGATGTTGGAGATGAAGAGAGTCAGGGACTTGAAAGGGAAAGAAGGCAATTCACAGGTAAGTGAAAAGGAGCAAATGCTTAGAAAACAAGTGTTTGGCCACAGAAACAGAAGAACACAGAAGGGAGTCCAAAAATCAGGCTTTTCTAGGTGCCTTCCTGTCTATCACCTAGTTCATGTTATGCTAAGGTGATAGCTTGCTTCCTGAGACAGCTTTTTTTAATCTGAATTCTTTTAGGAAGTTAAGGGGTAGGTTACAAGACAAACTTTCTAAGTCTTTTTTTCTCAGAAATAGTCAGCCTAAAACAATCCTCACGTGGGGCTGGCCCCGTGGCCGAGTGGTTAAGTTCGCGCGCTCCGCTGCAGGCGGCTCAGTGTTTCATTAGTTCGGATCCTGGGCGCGGACATGGCACTGCTCATCAGACCACGCTGAGGCAGCGTCCCACATGCCACAACTAGAAGAACCCACAACGAATTAATACACAACTATGTACCAGGGGGCTTTGGGGAGAAAAAGGAAAAAATAAAATCTTTAAAAAAAATAAATAAATAAATAAAAAAAAATAAAACAATCCTCACGTTAAAGAGACATATTTTGGGATGGCAAATTTTGTTCCCCTTTAGTATGCTCTATGAGGTTCTCACAATGATGAAATTGCCTACTGACATATTTCTCAGAATGTATCCCGTCAGTAAGCAATGCATGACTGCATAATAATAAAGGGGTGAATCCAACAAATGGATATGACATTTGTAAATATTTATGCACTCAACACAGGAACACCAAAATAAATAAAACAAATATTAACAGACCTAAAGAGAGAAAATATACAACAATACAACAGTAGGGGACTTTAATACCCCACTTTCATCAAAGGATACATCATCCAGTCAGAAAATCAATAAAAACATATTGGCCTTACATGGCACTTTAGACCAGATAGACCAAACATACATACACAGAACATTCCATCCACAAGCAACGGAATACACATTCTTCTCAAGCACACAAGGAACATTCTCCAGGATAGACCATATGTTAGGCCACAAAACAAATCTTAATAAATTTAAGAAGACTGAAATCACATTAAACACGTTTTCTAACTGCAATGACGTGAAACTCAAAATCAATTACAAGAAGAAAACTGGAAAATTCACAAATATGTGGATATTAAATAACATGCTCCTGAACAACTAATGGGTCAAAGAAGAATCAAAAAAGAAATTTAAAAAATATCTTGAGACAAATGAAAATGGAAATACAACATACCAAAACTTATGGGATGCAACAAGAGCAGTTCTAAGATGGAAGTTCCTGGTGATAAATGCCCACATTAAGAAACAAGAAAGATCTCAAATAAACAACACAGCTTTACACCTCAAGGAACAAGAAAATGAACAAACTGAACCTAGTTAGTAAAAGACGGAAATAACAAAGATCAGAGTGAAAATAAATGAAACAGACACTAAAAGACACTAGAAAAGATCAATGAAACTAAGAGCTGGTTTTTTGAAAAGATAAACAAAATTGACAAACCATTAGCTAGACTTAACAAGAAAAAAGAGAGAGGACTCAAATAAATAAAATCAGAAATGAAAGAAAAGCCGTTACAACTGATATCACAGAAATAAAATGCATCATAAGACACCATTATGATTAATTATACAACAACAAACTGGACAATCTAGAAGAAAAAGATAAATTTCTAGAAACATACGACCTACCAAGACTAATTCATGAAGCAATAGAAAATATGAATAGACTTATTACTAGTAAAGACATCAAACCAGTAATCCAAAACTTCCCAATGTCAAAAGTCCAGGACCAATGGCTTCCACTGGTGAATGCTGCCAAACATTCAAAGAAGAATTAATACCTATCCTTCTCAAACTATTTCAAAAAAGAGAAGAGGAGACAAGTCTTCCAAACTCCTTTTATGAGGCCAGCATTACCCCGATATCCAAACTAGTCAAGGACACCACAAGAAAAGAAAATCACAGGACAATATCCCTGATGAACATACATACAAAAATCCTCAATAAAACATTAACACTTCAATCTAGGTGAATGGCACTATCGCATCAACTACCCATTTACCCAAATAATAAATCCAGGTCTCCTTCAATGTGTTCCTTCTCCCTTAACTAATCAACAACAACTATCAAATCAAGATCTTCTAAATCTTTGTGATAGCTCTTCCCTCATTTCCATCCTTACTTACACTGCTCAACTTCAAGCCCTCATTATTTTTTGCCCTGCCTTGAGTCATGCCACTTCTCAAATCTCTCATTGTTGCTAGAGTCAACTTTTTAATACTCAGATGTCATCAAACTCCTCTACTAAAATTTTTTCAGTGGCTCTGTTTGGTGACAGAAAATAAAACTGGTATATGTCATGTAAAGTCTTTTATGACCTAGCCCTTTATATTGTCTAGAATTATCTTTTGCCATTCCGCCATCGCTTGTAATTTACACTATAGTAGTACCAATAACAACAACTGGAATGAAGTTACTTTGCAGCTTCTAAAATAAGCTATACTCTCTCACTTGTTAGTTTCTATCTATGTTGCTTCTTCATAGTATGAAGGCAGTTTGTCCATTTGGTAAACTTATTAATTGATATCCAGATCAAAAGTTTTCTCCTCTATTACATCTTCCTCCTGACT
This sequence comes from Equus caballus, assembly GCF_041296265.1. Classification (NCBI taxonomy): domain Eukaryota; kingdom Metazoa; phylum Chordata; class Mammalia; order Perissodactyla; family Equidae; genus Equus; species Equus caballus. The sequence continues at coordinate 1,263,997 of NC_091702.1, forward strand.
AGCCATGAAACTTAGAATTATTTTTTACTTGTCTCCCACTGCCCTTTGTACAAACCCCAATTGGAGCAATTTATCTAAATGTATTATATTTTTTTCTGTTTCTGTCTAGACCATAGCTTCCTAAAAACAGGTCCCATGTCCCTTCATCTCTGTACCTTGCAGAGTCTAGTGCATAACACAATATAAGCTTCATAAGAACAAAAACTGTTTCTTCACCACTGAATCTTCAGTGTCTAGCATATAGGAGAACGACAATAAATTCTATTAAATGAATTCATGATATGTACTCAATGTACATACTGAAGACAAAAAGACAAAACAATTAATATAGTTGAAAATATACAGTCAGATAAGACAAAAGTTTGAATCCTGGCTCAAATGTGTAACTGTGAACAAGTTATTTAATCTTTCTGAACTTGAGTCTCTTTTGCTGTGAAGAGCTTACAGGATCCGGCTCTTGTAGATTAGAACTAAGTGAAACAGAAACTAGTGACCTACTCAACAAGGAATTCAAACAAAATATCATGAGGATGCTCACAGATATGTGGAGAAGAATGGATGAACACAGTGAGCACATCAGCAAAGACTTGGAAGATATAAAAAAAAAACAATCAGAAATGAAGAATACAATACTCAAAATGAGAAATTCACTCGAGGGACTCAATAACAGAGTAGAGGAAGGAGAAGAACGGATCAGCGAACTAGATGAAAGACTAGAGGAAATCACCCAAGCAGAACAGAAAAGAGAAAAAAGAATTAGACAGAATGAGAAGAGAGTAAGGGAACTCTGGGACAATATCAAGCGTGCTAACATTCGGATTATAGGGGTCCCAGAAGGAGAAGAGAGAGACAAAGGGACAGAAAGTTTATTTGTAGAAATAATAGAGGAAAATTTTCCTAACCTGAGGAAGGAAACAGACATCCAACTTCAGGAAGCACAGAGAGCTCCAAACAAGAGAAGCCCAAAGAGGCCCACACCAAGACATATTATAATCAAAATTCTAAAATTAAAGACAAAGAGAGAATCCTAACAGCAGCAAGAGAAAGGCCGCAAGTGCCATATAAAGGGAAGCCCATCAGACTATCAGTGGACTTCTCAGTCGAGACCCTACAGGCAAGAAGAGACTAGCACGACATATTTAAAGGCTAAACGGAAAAAAACCTACAACCAAGAATACTCTATCCATCAAGGTTGTCATTCAGAATGGAAGGAGAGATAAACAGCTTCCCAGACAAGCAAAAATTAAAGGAGTTTATCACCAAGAAACCAGTTCTGCAAGAAATGCTGAAGGGACTTATTTAAGCGGGAAAGCAATAACCACAAATAGAGATAAAAAAAAATTATCAAAAAACCCCAAAACAACAACAACAAAAGACAGGCAATAAAATCACTAGTAAGGTAAAAGGACAGTAAAGGCAGCAGATCAACTACCTGTGAAGATAATATGAAGGTTAAAAGACAAATGTACTAAAATCACCTATTTCAATGATAAGAGGGTAATAGATAGACACACACTAAACACAAGACTATATATAATGTGAAAAACATAATGTGGGAGGAGGGGAGTGAAAAAGTAGAGCTTTTAGAAAGAGGTCAAGCTAAAGAGTCTATCTACTCAATATAGACTGTTACATGCACAGTATATTAAATAGGATCCTCATGGTAACCACAAACCAGAAACCTACAACAAGCAGGACAAAAAGTAAGACAAAAGAAATCAAACACATTACTAAAGATAACCATCAAACCACAAGGGAAGAGAGCAAGAGAAAAAGAAAGGAACTGAGAAGAACTACTAAAACACCCAAAAAAAGAAAAAGTGACAAAATGGCAATAAATACATATTTATCAATAACTACTTTAAATGTCAATGGACTAAATGCTCCAATCAAATGCCATAGGGTGGCCAACTGGATAAAAAAACAAGATCCATGTATATGCCGCATACAAGAGACACACTTCAGACCTACAGACACTCACAAACTGAAAGTGAAAGGATGGGAAAAGATATTCCATGCAAATGGCAAAGAAAAGAAAGCAGGGGTAGCAATACTTATATCAGACAAAATAGACTTTAAATCAAAAACTGTAATAAGAGACAAAGACGGGCACTACATAAAGATAAAGGGAACAATCCAACAAGAAAATATAACACTTGTAAATATCTACGCACCCAACATAGGAGCACCTAAATATATAAAGCAACTATTAACAGACATAAGAGGAGAAATAGACAGTAACACAATAATAGTAGGGGACTTTAACACTCCACTTACACCAATGGATAGATCATCCAAACAGAAGATCAATAAGGAAACACTCGCCTTAAAGGACACATTAGACCAGATGGACTTAGTAGATATATACAGAACATTCCATCCAAAAACCACAGAGTACACATTCTTTTCAAATGCCCATGGAACATTCTCCAGGACTGATCACATATTAGGCCACAAAACAAGTCTCAATAAATTTAAGAAGATCGAAATAATACCGTGCATCTTTTCTGACCACAAAGGTATGAAACTGGAAATCAACTACAGAAAGAAAACCAGAAAAGCCACAAAAATGTGGAGATTGAACAAAACGCTACTGAACAATGATTGGGTCAATGAAGAAATCAAAGAAGATATCAAAAAATTCCTGGAGACAAATGAAAATGAAAACATGACACGCCAAAATCTGTGGGATACAGCAAAAGCGGTTCTACAAGGGAAGTTTATAGCAATTCAGGCCTACCTCAACAAAGAAGAAAAATCCCAAATAGACAATCTAAAAGCATACCTAAAGGTACTGGAAAAAGAACAACAAACAAAGCCCAAAATCAGAAGGAAGGAAATAATAAAAATCAGAGCAGAAATAAATGAAATAGAGACTAAGAAAACAATAGAAAAAATTAATGAAACCAAGAGCTGGTTCTTCGAAAAGATAAACAAAATGGACAAACCCTTAGCTAGACTCACCAAGAAAAAAAGAGAGAAGGCTCAAATAAATAAAATCAGAAATGAAAGAGCAGAGATTACAACGGACACCTCAGAAATACAAAAGATAATAAGAGAATACTATGAAAAGCTATACGCCAACAAATTGGATAATCTAGAAGAAATGGATAAATTCTTAGAAACATACAACCTTCCAAAACTGGACCAAGAAGATGTAGAAAATTTGAATAGACCGATCGCCAGTAAGGAGATCGAAACAGCAATCAAAAACCTCCCAAAAAGTAAAAGTCCAGGACCAGATGGCTTCCCTGGTGAATTCTACCAAACACTCAAAGAAGAGTTAATACCTATCCTTCTCAAACTCTTCCAAAAAATTGAAGAGGAGGAGAGGCTTCCTAACTCCTTCTACGATGCAAACATTATCCTGATACCAAAACCAGACAAGGACAACACAAAAAAAGAAAATTACAGGCCACTATCACTGATGACCATCGAGGCAAAAATCCTCAACAAAATACTAGCAAATCGAATACAACGATACATTAAAAAGATCATACATCATGATTAAGTGGGATTCATTCCGGGGATGCAGGGATGGTTTAACATCTGCAAATCTAACAACGTGATACACCACATTAACAAAATGAAGAATAAAAATCACATGATCATCTCAACAGATGCAGAGAAAGCATTTGACAAGATACAGCATCCATTTATGATAAAAACTCTAAATAAAATGGGTATAGAATACCTCAACATAATAAAGGCCATATATGACAAACCCACAGCAAATATCATTTTCAATGGAGAAAAACTGAAAGCTATCCCTCTAAGAACAGGAACCAGACAAGGATGCCCGCTGTCACCACTCTTATTTAACATAGTATTGGAAGTCCTAGCCAGAGCAATCAGGCAAGAAAAAGAAATACAAGGGATCCACATTGGAAAAGAAGAAGGGAAACTGTCATTCTTTGCAGACGACATGATTTTATATCTAGAAAACCCTAAAGAGTCCACTAAAAAACTTTCAGAAATAATAAAGGAATATAGTCAAGTTGCGGGATACAAAATCAATGTACAAAACTCAGTTGCGTTTCTATACACTAACAACGAAGTAGCAAAAAGAGAAATTCAGAATACAATCCCATTTACAATTGCAACAAAAAGAATAAAATACCTATGAATAAACTTAACCAAAGAGGTGAAAGATCTCTACACCGAAAACTATAAAACATTGTTGAAAGAAATCGAAGAAGACACAAAGAAATGGAAAGATAGTCCGTGCTCTTGGATTGGAAGAATTAACATCGTTAAAATGTCCATACTTCCTAAAGCAATCTATAGATTCAACACAATCCCTATCAAAGTTCCAACAACATTTTTTACAAAAATAGAACAAAGAATCCTACAAGTTATATGGAACAACAAAAGACCCCGAATAGCCACAGGATTCCTGAGAAAAAAGAACAAAGCTGGAGGTATCATACTCCCTGATTTCAAATTGTACTACAAAGCCATAGTAACCAAAACAGCATGGTACTGGCACAAAAACAGACACACAGATCAATGGAACAAAATTGAGAGCCCAGAAGTAAACCCACACGTTTATGGGAGCCAAGAGCATACGATGGAGAAAGGAGAGTCTCTTCAATAAATGGTGTTGGGAAAACTGGACAGCCACATGCAAAAGAATGAAAGTACACCATTCCCTTACACCATGCACAAAAATCAACTCAAAATGGATTAAAGACTTGAATGTAAGACCCGAAACCATGAGACTTCTAGAAGAAAACATAGGCAGTATGCTCTATGACATTGGTCTGAGCAGCATATTTTCAAGTCCCATGTCTGACCAGGCAAGGGAAACAAAAGAAAAAATGAACAAATGGGAGTACATCAAACTAAAAACCTTCTGCACAGCAAAGGAAACCATCAACAAAACGAAAAGAGAACCTAACAATTGGGAGAAGCTATTTGCAAACCATATATCAAATAAGGGGTTAATATCCAAAATATACAAAGATCTTATATAGATCAACAACAAAAAAAACCAACAATCCAATTAGAAAATGGGCAAAAGATCTGAACAGAGATTTCTCCAAAGAGGTCCAGATGGCCAACAGGCATATGAAAAGATGCTCAACATCATTAGCTATCAGGGAAATGCAAATCAAAACTACAATGAGGTATCACCTCACTCCGGTCAGAATGGCTATAAATAACAACACAGGAAACAACGAATGTTGGAAAGGGTGTGGAGAGAAGGGAACCCTTGTTCACTGCTGGTGGCAGTGCAAGTTGGTGCAGCCACTATGGAAAGCAGGATGGAGTATCCTCAGAAAATTAAGGATAGATCTACCATACGATCCAGCTATTCCACTGCTGGGTATTTATCCAAAGAACTTGAAAACACAAAGGGATAAAGATCCTTGCACCCCTAAGTTCACTGCGGCATTATACACAATAGCCAAGACTTGGAAGCCACCTAGGTGCCCATCAAGGGACGAATGGATAAAGAAGATGTGGTATTTATACACGATGGACTACTACTCAGCCATAAGAAATGACGAAATCCGGCCATTTGTGACAACATAGATGGACCTTGAGGGTATTATGCTGAGTGAAATAAGTCAGAGGGAGAAAGTCAAATACCATATGATCTCACTCATAAGTAGAAGATTAAAAACGACAAAAAGAAAAAAAAAAACACATAGCATTGGAGATTGGACTAGTGGTTACCACTGGGGGAGGCAGGAGGGCAAAAGGGGTGATTAGGCTCACATGGGAGGGGATGCACTATAATTAGCGTGCGGGCGGGGAACATGATGTAATGTACACAGAATTCGAAATACGATGTACATCCGAAAAAAATAAAAATTTAAAGAAATAAAGAAATAAATGCATCTAGATTGGTTTTTCTCAAATAAACACATTATAGTTTCTGAAAAGGCAATAATTTTATTTCTAGACCTAAACTATAATTTCTCCAGAGTAAGGAAAAGTAGCCTAAAAAGAAATTTTTCAATAAAAGCTAACCTTAAATGAAAGTACACTGCAAATACTAAAATATGACATGAATTATCAACTGACTTAATTGGAAAGATAATGTAAAATGTACTTTACCTCACCAAGTCCAAAGTTCCACGACTGCTTAGAAGGCAATTCTTTCAAAGGGATGTTACCCCTAGGGTCACAAATAAGACAGTATTAAAGTTTGATTTATTCTCTCTGAAAATTATTGTTCTAAATTATGGTTCCCAAAGTTGGCTGCAGATCAGAATTATAAGGGAAGCTTTTTAAAAAATAAATAAGCTCCATCCTAAGGGTGTGGGTCAAATTTGGTATTTTGTATTTTAAAATCACCCCCTTGAGTGATTCAGTTCTGCACCCAGCTTTGAGAACCATGTTCTAAAATCACTTTCATAAAGTACATTTTAAAATTCAAGGTCTAACATGCTAATTTTTATTCATAAGTTTCTGAATACCTGGAAGTTTGACAGCAAAGAACCTAATTTTTTTATTTTATTAAATAAGTTCTGAATGTTTTATTCGTTGTGCCAATCCCATAAAAATGGCATATAGGTATTCTTTTTACAAATAGATATTTTAAATATTTCCATAAGAAAGTACTTCTAAAATAAAAACCTATTCTAATTCATGATTGTTAATTACCAAGATTTGACTAAACCACAATTATTACCAAGAAAGTTAGGACTATTCCGAAACTACAAGTTTTCTTTAATTAAGTATAACTGCAGTCCCATAAACTCTTGATATGTTTGCTTATGCCATTAGCATCTGAATTCTATTACTCCCTTGTTCTGATTCTATACTAACCAAGCCACCTTCCCATGGAGAGCTGCCAAAAATTAGAAAACATGCTTATCATGCCAGTAAACATTCCTATATAAGTAACCCTTCTATTTCTTACTGTAAATTAATAAATTGACATTCTGGTGAGTGTGTAAGTTTCTTGAACACATAAGTCAGTTTTCTCAAATCTAATTAACACTAAGATTCAGATAAGATGACGGCTTTGTGCTGGCAAATACGAGCACCATACTCTCAACTAGGATGATATTACTAAGATTCTGACAACTGGTAAGCCTTTGTAGAGGCCAGTCTGCCCACTCTGAGACAGCAACACCCCTACCTCACATTGCATCAATTCAACCCTTCAATACGCATTATACTAGATGCTGAATTGCATTCCCCAGATTTACCTGAAAACTTACAAACGGTTCACTGGATATATCTGGATTGTCTTCTGTGGTGCCTTCTCTTGGTAATCACTTTCAAATTTTCCTTTAAAAATAAAAGTATGCATTGAACTAAAACTCTAGCACAGACTAGTTCTTTTTTTTAAATTGGAAGCTTATTAGCATGACCCATATGGAACGAAATCACTGGTCCACACAATGTCACATAATAGACAGTCACTCTATTTTCAATTTTATACTCCTCCAAATACACACACACACACACACACACACACACACATATCTATATTATATATAAATATGTACTAAAAACAAAAAGACCAATAGATTATTACCCTTCTCGCGTATAACACCAACCTTTTTTTTCAGAGCTGGCTGGGAAACTATCCTTCTCAAAAGATGTACTAAGATTATTTCTTTCATGATCGTTATACTCTTTCTGATAGTTCTTGTTTGGCTGACACTTTTCTGGGTAACTTGTCTTATTAAAAGTAGAATTACTAAAAGTCAACTCTGGATTTGTAAAAGTACTTCTAATGCATCTCTCAGTGGAATGGTTTTTATCAGAACTAGTGACTGCACAAATATCTCCCATACTGTCAAAACCACACTTGTCAAAGGTTTTCTTTATACTCCACTGATCTATGTTTAATAAATTGATCACATTTTCACTAATAAAAGAGTCACAATTCTCTGACAGAAGGCTGGGTGTTGGCTGGTTCGCATCTTCAAGAAAACTTGAAATCTCTTTCCTATTTTCTTCCAAAATATGTTGTACTGACTGTTTTTCAATAATGAAGTCTGACTGTCTTCTCTCATCCATGGTTCCACAATCTTCACCTGTAACTATATCAGGTCTTTCAGTAAGGAAATTCCGATTTCCTGGACTTTGAGATAAATAAAAACATATTTAACAAGAAAAGCATAGAAAATTTTCATTTAGAAACTTAAAGTTAAATTCTTAGAGAACATACTGAGTAGCTACTAACATTTACCTGGACTATGTTTTCAGTTTTTTATTTGAATAAATAATATTTTTTTTGGGTGGAAATTTGTCTAATGTGCCTCAGTGAGTATGAAAATAATCTACACTTAGTTTTGTATTTCAACACAAAAAAATGTGTTGAAATGAAGTATGATGTGGTTCAATTCACTGTTATATTAACAAAATATGACCAACCTATATCATGTCTTCTGTAATAAGGTCTAGTGAATACCCTAGACAACCACTGCATGTAACTGCTGCTCTGTTTAATCAGAGAAAGATATTTTGAACACACTGCAGGGAAAAATTATCCCCAGTGTTAAAACATCAAATCAGAGTTATCAGAACACTATAACAGATATCTCTCAACCTAACAAGGATATAAAAACAACTCTGAAGTTCCCAAGGGAGAGCAATACAGATACAAATGCATATATATGTAATAAAGCCAAGAGATAAGACGAATTAGATGAAAAGGTTAGCCTAGATAACTTATAAGTTCCCTTCTAATGTATAAATCATAATTCTAAGTTATGTCCAACTTGTATAAAAGAATCAAAGCTATTATACGAAATAATTAAAAATCAAGATATTCTGGGGCTGGCCCTGTGGCAGAGAGGTTAAGTTCACACGTTCCACTTCGGAAGCCCAGGGTTTCGCCAGTTCAGATCCTGGGTGCGGACCTAGCACACTGCTCATTAAGCCATGCTGACATGGCGTCCCATATAGCAGAAGCAGAAGGACCTAAAACCAGAATATACAACTATGTACTGGGGGGTTTTGGGGGTAAGAAGAAAAACAGAAATAAATAAAGATTGGCAACAGATGTTAGCTCAGGTGCCAATCTAACAAAAAAAAAAAAATCAAGATACTCTGGACTTTGTTGCCATTGACTATCCACAAATTTACTTAGGGGTGGGCTGTTCCAGAGATTGGAGGTACCAAAGAAATTTAGAAAAGAAACATAGACCGCTAAAACTGATTGATTTCCAATTTTATTTTTTAAGTTATTCATTAAACATCTAATGAGCAGGTCCACCTGCCGTGTTCCAGGCACTATGCCACGTATTGGGGACAGAGAGAGAAAAGAATTCAGTTTGGCATTAAGGAGAGAGAGAGATTTTGTCCAGGAATGTTCATAGACCGTGATCCTACACTGTTTCTCAATACGGGTCTTAGTGGTGTTTTGAGCAGAATAATGTTATTCTGTGATATCAAAGGCATAACCTATAGCACACAATAATATACACCATTCACACCAGAGAAACTGTATTACTTTAAATGAGAAAATAAATGTAAAAGCACTTCATAAATTAGAAAGCACACTACAAATGTAAATAATCATTTTTAAACAGCATTTTAAGCATTCTGACTCAGAAGAATCACTCACTGAGAGATCTGGAGAACAGAGAAATGTATAATGCACAGTTATTGCTCACAAGAAATAGTCCGGAAGGGGAAAGAAAAACTAGAAAGTGATAAGTGCTATTCTACAGTGTTACGACAGTAAATAAAAGAAATGCTTTTACTTGAGAAAAATCAAGTTGGTGGCATTTGAGTTGGGGACTGAATGTTGGGAAGGATTGCTACTTGTAAAGATGACAGAGAGAAATGATGCTAAAAATATAAAAGCCTTACTAAGATAAATCGATCCAACTTCTTTAACACTTTTTCCTATAGATAAAAGTTCATTCATTTACGGACTACAATATGGATAAATTCATTATCTAAATAAGCCTTTTATGTGCATTAAATAGATATTTAATGTATGCCTGCCATGTGGTAGGGAGATAATACAGCTTATATTCTAGTGAAGGAAGATAATAACAAATAAATAAGATAACTAACCATTAATAAGTACAATGGATAAAAGAAATAAACAAATAAAAAAGATAATTACAGCAGCTTTATAGGTGCTACAAGATCAGACGATGGAACAACTTGTGTTGGAGGTCCTTTTCAGATAGCTGGTCAGGAAAGTTCCTAGCAAAGAAGTGATAAATAAGCTAAAGATACAGAATGATTAGACATATAAAGAGAGGAGTATGCATACTGCAGGGGGATGGAATAAACACAAATACAAGATTTGCAGCACATGTGAGAAACAAAAAGAAGAGGAGTAAAGCTAGAATAGAATCAGTGAAAGAAAACTTACGGCCTAAGGCTTAAAAGGTACAAAAGGGCCCAGATCATGTAGAGCTTTATTTTGGAAAAGAGCAATAAGAAATATTGAAAATTGCTAAGTACAAAAGTAAAACTCTCTTGCTTTTTGCCTTAAAAAATATCAGTCTGACTGCTGGGTGAATACGAATATGCTGATTTCCATCTGGCCAAAATGAAGTTAGAGAAACAAGATTTAGCCTCATTGACTGACAGAATTATAAAACTGGACAAACTGTATGAGACAATGGCTTTCAGACTTGGGCCATTGGATAGAATAGGATAACGATCCCTGACAGAGAGAAAACAAGTAAGGTGAATTCTATGACTGCTCCTAGCTTATTGCTTGGAGAGAGTATCCAAGCCACAGAACAGAGAGGGGAAATCCAGTTGGAGCCCACAGATTCCCTTTGTTGAGGAAAGAGCACTGGAAGGTCAGGAAGACTGCAGAGAACAGAGTATGCAGGGCAGAGTACCATGAAGGAGAGTGCTTCAAAGAGAGAGGGCTCCAGAGATCTACAGAAAGTTCTCAAATCTTCAGCTAAGTACTGATCAGCACATGCGTATGAAGTAATTACCCAAGGCTGGGAAAAGCAACACCCAAGATGAGAAGATTGAACAATTCCAGGAACTCAAACAGAAATGGGAAAATTTTGTGTTTCCACCAGTTAGAGTGGAAAACCTCTTAATTCAAAGGAACTCTAAGAATACAAGAAGGATATTGCCTTAGCAGGGGGCAAAATTAGCCACAGAGTGAAGGTGTATCTGGTCCTGTTTAACAAAGTTTAAAGCAAGCCTTAATAAGATCATACTGTTTCCAAGCAACTAAAATCCCAGAAAAACCTCAGGAAAATTTATAGGAATACAAAAATTTCCAGACCAAAAAGATGAAATTCATAATGTATACAATCTAAAAAAAAATTATCAGGAATGCAAAAAAGTAGAAAGTTACAACCCATAATGAAGAGAAAAATCAATTATTAGAAATAGACCAAGAAATGACACAAATGATAGAATTCGTAGACAAGGACATTAAAAGAGTTATCAGAACTATATTCCCTACGTCCAAAAAGATAGATGAAAGACTGAGGATGTTGAATAGAAACATGGAAGATATAAAGAAGAGTCAAAACAAACTTCTAGAGATAAAAAATATACTGAATAGATTTACACAGAGATTAGACACCAAAGAAGATACAACTAGAGAATCTGAAGAAAAAGCAATATAATCTATATAAAATGAAACAATGAGAGAAAAAAAGATGAAGATAAATAAACAGAGCATCAATAAACTGTGACACAACTTCAAATGGACTAACTTACATGTTATTAAGGTCCCCAAAGAAGAGAGGAGAGGAATAAAAAATATCCAAAAAATCAATGGCTGAATTTTCCACATTCGATAAAAACTAAGTTCACAGATCCAAGATGCTCAATGCAGCTCAAAGACAAGAAATAAAAAGAAAAGGAACATCCTAATCAATGGATAGAAATCTATGATAGAAAATCCACCATGGAGAATCTATGATAGAAAAATCTTAGAAACAGAGAAAAATTATATATTAGATATATAGATATTAAGATAAGAATGACAGCAACTTCTAGTAGGAAACAATGCAAAAGATACCTTTCAAAAAGAAAAGAATAAAAACTTACAAATACACAGAAGCTGAAAGAATTAATTACTAGCAGCCCCACACTATAAGAAATGTTAACAAAAGTCTTTCAAGGAAAATATCACCACACGGAAATCTAGATCTACACAAAATAACAAAGACCACCAAAAATGATAAATTTGTGCTTAAGTATAAAAAACATATTTTCTTAATTTTTAACTCTCTTTAAAGCAAAAGGAACAATAATATATTTTTGGATTTATAACATTTATATAAGTGAATGTATGAATACAACACCACAAAGGCCAGAGGGGAGAAACGGAAGCATACCATTACAGGGTTCTTACACAATACTTGAAGTAGTATAACACAACTAGAATATAGTCTGTCATAAATTAAAATATATACAATAAATTCTAAAGAAACCACTGAAAAACAAAACAGAGTTATAGATAACAAGCCAACAAAAGGATAAAGTAAGTCATAAAAAAGACTAAAATCAAATAAAGGCAGAAAAGAGGGAAAGGGAACAAAGATTATATGGGAGAAATAAAAAATAAATAGCAAGAGAACAGACAAATCCAATCATATATCAATTGTTGCACTAAATGTAAACTATATTCATAACCATAATACAAGTCTCAATAAATTTGAAAGGATTCAAATCACACAAAGGATGTTCCCTGTCCACAATGGAATTAATTTAGAAAGATAACAGAAAAGTCTTTAGGAACCAAATAACAAATTTCTAAATATCTCATGGAGTGAAGAAGAAATCAAAAGGAAAACTAGAAAGTTTTTTAACTGAATGAAAATAAAACAAAACATATCAAAATTTGTAGGATGCAGCAAAGCAGCAGTTATGGAAAATTTACAGCACTAAACACGTGCATTAGAAAAGAAAAATAGTCTCAAGTCAATGACCTCAGCTTTCACCTTAAGAAATCAGGAAAAAAGGAGTAAATTAAATCCAAAGTAAACAGACAAAAGGAAATAAAGATAAGAGCAGAATTCAATGAAATAAAAACAAAAGAAATACGTGACACTGAAAGATGATTCTGTGAGAAAATAAATAAAATTGGCAAGTCTCTAATCAGAATAATCACTGGGAAAAAGGGGAGAAGAAACAACTTACCCATATTAGTAATGGGAGAAAAGACATCACTACAGAAGTTAAAGATTTCATACGCATAATAAGGAGATATTATGAATAACTTTAAGTCAATAAATTTTACAACATAGATAAAATCGATACATTTTTTGTATGACACAAACTACCAAAGCTCACTAAAAAAATAATAATCCAACTAGCCTTCTATCTAGTAAAAAATGGAAATTATAGTAAAAAAAAAAAACCTTCTCACAAAAAGAACTTCATACCAACTGACTTCACTGATGAACTCTACCAGACATTTAAGGAAGAAATGTACCAATCCTACACAAACTCTTTCAGAAAATTACACAGGAGGGAATACTTCTCAACTCATTCCATGACACCAACATTAGGCTGATATCAAAACCAGACTAAGATATTACAAGATATTACTAGAAAGTAATCTCCCTCATGAAGACTAATGTAAAAATCCCTAACAAAATTTTGGCAAATCAAATCCAATGAATGCATAACAAGGTTAGCACATTGTGACCAAGCAGGGTTTATCTCAGGAATACAAGGTTGGTTTAACATTCAAAATTAATCAATTGTGGGGCCAGACTTCTGGAATGAGAGACTGAGAAACCTGGCAAATCTTGTGCCCTAAAAGCAGTAACAGAACCAGATAACACTCACCAAAAAAATCATCTCAAATATGGGGAGTGACCAATGGCATCCAATAAACTGTGAAGCAGTACTTCAAGAAAAACTACTCAACCTTAGTAGAACCAGTGGGAGCCTGTGGAGTTTTAGCCTTAGGCTGCCACCATCCCTCCACCCCCAACTCCATGGCTGGTAGCCTACCAAGGCTGAGCTTGTCTGGAGAGGGTCGGGAAGGTGGGAGACTCATGCCCAGGGAATTTGTCAAAAATAATCATGGTCTTGGTGGCAAACTATCAAAGAAGCCCAAAATTGCAGCTGCCTGAGGCTGAGATATTTGGAGCAAGCAAAAACCATCCAGAAATTTCATAGAGAGATCCAGAAAACAAAAAGGTACAAGAGGCTTTGATAAACTCCCAGACCCTCCTGGTGGTCTGGAAGGTTGCATACATGTGTAAGGCTGAGTGCAGACTCAGGAGAGACCAGAAAGAGCTACAGGTATCTACTCATCCCTGGCTGAGTGTAAGGTCTTGTGCAAGGGAGGAAGCCTTGTTAGCTGAAGGTACTTAAACACAACCTCCAACTAATCATTGGTTGGCCTCTAAGCACTGCTTAGAGGGAAATTTATACCTTTTAATGCCTGTATTAGGAGAGAAGAAATATATCAAATCAGTAAGTTAAGCTTGCACTTTAAGAAACTAAAAAAAGACAGGCAAACTAAGCCAAAAGCAAGCAGAAAAAGGAAATCATAAACATTAGGGCAGAGATCAATGGAATGAAAAACAGAAAAATAGAGAAAATTGATAAAACCCTAAACTTAGTTCTTTAAAAAGACCAATAAAATTAGCAAATCTTCAGCTACACTGACCAAGAAAAAAAGGAGAAAAGACACAGATGTAGAACTCAAAAAGGGACATCAACACCAACCTGACAGAAACTGAAAGGATTTCAAGGGAATACTATAAATCACCTTATGCTAACAAATCATACAACTTAGATGAAGCGGATTAATTCCTAGAAAAACACATATTACTACAACTGATTCAAGAAGAAATTAGAAAATCTGAATAGATCTTTACACAAGTAAAAAAAATTAGTAAAAAGCCTTCCCACTAAGAATAGCCCTGATGCAAAAACATCTAAAGAATCCACAAATTCTTCTATTAAATAGAGCAAACACTTTACACTTTATTATATGAGGCCAGTATTATCCTGATATGAAAGCCAGACAAAAAACATAAGAAGAAAAGAAAAATTCAGACCAATTTTCCTAATGAATATGGAGGCAAAAATCATAAACAAAATATTAGCAAACCAAATCCAGCATTACATGAAGAGGTTTATATATAATGACCAAGCAGCTTTTAACCCAGGAGTGCAAGGTAGTTTAATACTTCAAAAGACGGTAATATATTACATGTTAATAGAATAAAGGAAAAAACTAGATGATAATCTCAAGGGACACAGAAAGAGCATTTGACAAAATCCATGATAAAAACGTTCAATGAACTAGGAATAGAAGGGACTTTCCTCAACCTGATAAAGGGCACCTACAAAAAAACCTACAGCTAATATCATACTTAATAGTGAAGGCTAAATGCTTTTTCCCTAAGAGTGGGAAAAATGCAAGCATGTCCACTCTTGTCACTGCTATTCAACACTGTACTAGAGGTTGTAGTCACTCAGGCAAGAAAAACAAGTAAAAGGCAACCAGATTGAAAAAGGAGAGATAAAAACACCTTTATTTATAGACAACATAATCCAGTATGGTGAAACTCCTAAAGAATCCACAAAAATACTACTAGAACTAATAATGATCTCAGCAAAGTTGAAGGATACAAGATCAATATACAAAAATTAATTGTATTTCTATACACTAGCAATGAACAATCCAAAAATGAAATTAAGAAAATAATTCAATTCACAACAGCATAAAAAGAATAAGATACTTAGAAATAAATTTAACAAAAGCAGCACACTGCTTATATATTGAAAACTACAATACATCACTGAGGGGCCAGCCCAGTGGCCAAGTGGTTAAGTTCACACGCTCCACTTCAGCGGCCCAAGGTTTTGCCGGTTCGGATCCTGGACGCGGACATGGCACCACTCATCAGGCCACATTGAGGCAGTATCCCACATGCTACAAGTAGAAGGACCCACAACTAGAATATATAGCTGTGTACTGGGGGGATTTGCGGAGAAAAAGCAGGACAAAAAAAAGATCGGCAACAGTTGTTAGCTCAGGTACCAATCTTTAAAAAAAAAAATCCATTACTCAGAGAAATTAAAGAAGATCAAACACAATGTAATATGGTTCAGCCATAAAAAAGGAAATCTTGCCATTTGTGACAACATAGATGAAGAGGGAGAACATTATGCTAAGTGAAATAAGTCAGACACAGAAAGACAAACACTATATGATTTCACCCATACATGGAATCTAAAACGTCACACTCGAAGCAGAGAATAGAATGGTGGTTGCCAGATGCTGGCGAGTAGGGGAAATGAGATATTAGTCAAAGGGTACAAATTTCCAGTTATAAGATGAGTAAGTTCTGGGGATCTAATGTACAAGATGATGACTATAGTTAATAATACTATATTGTATACTTGTAAATTGCATATTTGTTAATAGAGCAGATCTTAAGTGGTCTGATCACATACCCAAAAATGGTAACTATTTGAGGTGATGAATGTGTTAATTAGCTTGACTGTGGTAATCATTTCACAATGTATATGTATAGGAAATCATCATCTTGAACATCTTAAATATATACAATTTTTATTTGTCAATTATATCTCAATAAATCTGGAAAAATAAAACTCTTCAAACACACTGGAAGGTTCTCTCATGCCCCTCCAAGTCCACACCTCCCAACAGTAACCACCATTCTGAGTGCTATCACCATTCATTAATTCAGCCAGGTTCTGAACTCCACATAAATGGAATTACACAATGGTCCTCTTTTTGTGTTGAGATTCTTCCATGGAGATGCTTGTTACTGCATGTATCAGCAGTTTATTTTTTTTCATTTCTGTGTATTATTTCACTGCATGAATATTATATAATATTCTATTCTTTTGTGTGTGTGTGAGGGAGACTGGCCCTGAGCTAACATCTGTTGCCTATCTTCCTCTTTTTGCTTGAGGAAGATTGTCACTGAGCTAACCTCTATGTCAATCTTCCTCTATTTTGTGTGGGATGCCACCACAGTGCGGCTTGACAAGTGGTGCTAGGTCTGCACCTGGGATCCAAACTTGCAAACCCTAGGCCACCGAAGTGGAGCACGCAAACTTAACCACTATGCCACCAGGCCAGCCCCATAATATTCTATTATTAATGGACATCTCGGTTAGTTCAAATTTGGGACCACTATGAATAAAGCTGTTACGACATTCAAAAAAAAATGAATAGGAGAAACATTTCATGTTCATGGATTGGAAAAATCACTATTGTTAAGATGGCAATTTTCCCCAAATTGATCTACAGATTCAATACAATCCCTATCAAAATCCAAGTAGGCTTTTTTTATTTCCAGAAACTGACAGGTTGATGCTAAAATTTACATGGAAATGCAAAGGACTAAGAAAAGCCAAAACATTTTCAAAAAAGAACAATAAACTGGAAGACTAATACAGTTCTCAATTTCAAAACATACAGTAAAGCTATAGCAATCAGGACAGTGTGGCACTGACATAAAGATAGACATAATTAACCGATGGAACAGAACTGAGATTCCTGGGGGAAAAGAAAAACAACTTACATTTTTGGTCAATCGATTTTCAACAAAGGTACCAAAGCAATTCAGTGGGGAAAAGATATTCTTTCCTTTCCACAAATGCAAATGGTGAATTTAGACCCTTACCTCACACAATACATAAGAGTTAACTCAAAACAGATCAGAGACCTAAATGTAAGATCTAAAACTACAAGACAGAAAAAAACATAGGAAAAAATCTTCATGGCCCTGGCTTAGTCAAAGACTTGTTAGCTATGACAACACACAAACAATTTCTAAATGAAAAAATTAATAAACTGTATCTCATCAAAATTAAAACCTTTTTTACTTCAAAAAGACACCACTAAGGAAAGGAAAAAGGTAAGCATTTCACCAAAGATACACAAATGGCTGATAAGCACATGAAAAGATGCCAACATCATTAGTCATTAGGGAAATGCAAAATTAAAACCAAAGTAAGATACTATTACATATTGATTAGAATGGCAGATATATTTAAAAGACTGACTTTACCAAGTGTTGTCAAAGGTATGCTGCAACTGGAACTCTCATACACTGCTGATGCGATGTAAAATGGTACAAATCACTTTAGAAAACAGTTTGTCAGTTTCTTAAAAATTTAATCATATACCTACCATATGACCCAGCCATTCCACTCGTAGATATTTCCCCAAGAGAAATGAAAGCATATGTCTAAACAAAGACTTCTATATGAACTTTCATAGCAGCTTTATTTGGAATAGCCAAAACTTGGAGAAAAAAGCCAAATGGTCATCAACAGATGAATAAACTGTGCTATGGCCATACAATGGAATACTACTCAGCAATAAAAAGGAATGAACCATTGATATACACAACCAACGACATAGATGAATCTCAAATTATGCTAGGTCAAAGAAGCTAGACCAAAACAAGGAAAACATACTGTATTAATGCAATTTATATAAAATTCTAGAAAATACAAACTAATCAACAGTGATAGAAAGCAGATCAGCAGTTGCCTTGGGATGGGAGTAAGGGATGTAAAGTAGCCAGAGGAAGGGATTACAAAGGTGCCCAAAGAAACTACTGGGGATGATGAATGGTCATTATTTTTGACATATGTCACAACTTACCAAAGTGCACATTTTAGATAAGTTCAGTTTATGGTATGTTGATTATACATTAATAAAGTGTGAAAAAAAATAGACCTAAGGACAAAGAGGAAACAAAAAGAACTGTTATATGGCTATTACAATTCTAGGCAAGAGGCAGTGGTGGCTTAGACTGAAATGGAACCTGTAGAGATGGAGACATGAGTAGATAACTTTAAAGTTTATTAGAATACAGAATTGACAATACTTTGTGAAACAGATATTGGGAGTTGAAGGAAAGGAAGGAATCAGGTACAACTTTTTTTTAGCTTAAGCAACTGAGTGAATAGTGGTGCCATTTACTAAAACGAGGAAGACTGAGACAGAATTACAGAGTCAAAGTTTCTCATTATGATTACCAAGAGTGATTCAAACTGGTTTTACAAGTCTAATGTCTTTTAAAACAACAAACCAGAGTTTAAATACAGACACCTAGAAAATAAAAATGGGGCACTGATCAACTACCATAAATATGAAAAAAATATTATTATGTTTATGATAAAGAAAAAGAAAGTAGTAATTCATAAAACAGGGATTATAAAACAGATGCAAAGCACCTTGGCCCAAAATTTTTTTTAAAATAAATAAATGAAAGGTAGATATGTACATCAGAAAATCGTTACTTATAACTACTTTAATTAAATGCTACATTTTACTTACAGTGGTTTTTTTTCCTTAGAAGTTTTACTTAGGTCTGTTTACATTTCTAACTAAAACTACTTCTGTCCAGTAAAATCAAATTAATAACTCAAAGAAAGCATGCTACAGGTTCTTTATTTCCTTCAACATCTTTGCTTACCTGTTTAATCTTTCAAATAATGTTCCAAATTGTGCTGTTTTATATGATGGACTGAAAGCATCTTGATTTTTGTTTAATTCGGAAATCACGGAATTAGAATAATTAACATTACTGAGCTGAAAAAAAAAAAGGAAGAACCTGCCAAAAGGGTAAATGTACATATATACAATTTAAATAATTTACCGTAAAACCTCATTTAAGTAGACATCTATAGTTTAAAAATGTATTTTTTAGTCTAAAAGAAAGAGTGTCCTTATTGAAAACAAAATAAATAGTGTTCTAATAATGAAAGCAGTGTCAGTATTTGAATGACTGCTAAAATAACAGGGTTGATCTATGGTGAGCTAACCATTTTCTCAGAGGTAAAAAAAGATTAAAAAAAAAAAGACCCGGAACACCAAGATCTTGAGTAAATAAAAGTTAAATATCGCTGACAGAAAATAATGATTTCTCCCAAGGAAACAACTGTACTTATCTCAGTTCCTCCATTTACTAAGTAATTTTAGACTGCTACTTTAATCTTTTGTTTAAAAAAAGATTTTATCTTTCTTCTTTCTCTCCAAAACCTCCCGGTACATAGTTGTGTATTTTTAGTTGTGGGTCCTTCTAGTTGTGGCATGTGGGACACCGACTTAGCATGGCCTGACGAGCTGTGCCATGTCCACGTCCAGGATTCGAACCGGCACAACCCTGGGCCGCCGTAGTGGAGCGCGTGAACTTAACCACTCGGCCACAGGGCCAGCCTCTGCTACTTTAATCTTTCTGAATATCGCTACCACTGAGTGCAAAACGGGGAAAGTATGGACAGACTCTTGTGAAAAGCAGATGTGATAACCCATTTGTTAATGAGGAAGGTACCATATAAAGATATTATAATGGCCCAACACTAATCTATCCAGCAATAATAATTCATATCTGTAGTATATTTTATGTATAAGCCATGAAACACAGAAACGAGACGTCCAAAGACAAGCAATGACAGAAAGAGTCAGAAAAAAAAAAGCGTGCAGGCAAAAAGAGATACTAAAAGTCTTTTTTTAAAAAAACGTCTAAAATCAACAAAAGCTGAAAATAAAGTCTGATAACACATCTCATCTCAGCCTCAGAGAGACAGTGTCAATGGTGCAGGGACAATGTCATCCCTTGAAGCGAGAAACACACAAACAAATCAAAACAGAAGAGAATATTATATATTGGCTCAATCTACTTCTCCAGGGACTAGTAAGCCCCAGACCACTTTTTATTCTAACCTGTTTTTCAACTCATTTTCTTATGTAAGTTATAGTCTCATTTTAATTTTCCTGAAATCTCTCCAAATATATATCCAAATAAATAAATTCCCTAATACTTCACAATGTGACACCACACCTTACCAGGGACGTTAGCTTCTCTTTTCTCTCTTCTGCCATATGAAGTACAACATTATTTACCCCTTTGGAGATAATCACTAACCTGCAGTCTCTAAGTAGAAGATTATTCAAGTATAGATTACACAGGGTCTCATTCTCTATCCTATAAACTATTTAACAAAGCAAGGATGAGTTAAAGCTGATGTAGGATGCAAGTTTTAGTCTTATAAAATACAAATGGAATGGGTAACTGAATGTTTTTCATTGCATCACTCGAAAATTATTGGGGGGCCAGCCCAGTGGCATAGTGGTTAAGTTCCCACACTATGCTTCGGCGGCCCAGGGTTCACTGGTTCAGATCCTGGGCACAGACCTACATACCACTCAACAAACCATGCTGTGGCAGCAACCCATATACAAAATGGAGGAAGAGGGCCACAGGTGTTAGCTCAGCAACAATACTCCTCAAACAAAAAGAGGAAGACTGGCAACAGATGTTGGCTCAGGGCCAATCTTCCTCACCAAAGCAACAACAAAAAATTATTGGGTCCTTAAATTAATAAGCCTAGCACAATACTTCATTTTCCCTTCTCTGAAAAGCAGAAAACATACTTCAATAAAATTGAATATCATTACATATTGTATATAACTATAATACTGTAATATATAACTACAATTTATAAATTATCATAAATTTGCTAATTATAAATTAATTTAGAAATAGTACACAAATATGACATAAAACCACCTCATGCTAAAAATGGGAGAGATTCAAAACTAAATATTCTTGTTAACCTTGTTAACAAGATAGAGCGTTTACATAACCATTTTACTCACTACCATTATATATTAGTATAGTAACCTTTAATAATTTTATATTTTTTAACTCTATGTAAACTTAGTAAAAGATCATTTCTTGGTATGTTCTATGGCGTATATATTTCAAACTTTAAAAATTTGGATGTTTTTATAATTTTAACTATAGAGACTACAAGGATTGAACATTTTAGCACTAAATATCTCTATCTATATACATATATGTGCATAGTCTTGGATGGAAGTGCATATAACCAGCTATCTTTCAAGTCATAGAAAGAATCAAGCCATCACAACTTATACTTTAACAGATTACTCTGACATCACTGAGATTATGTACTGCTATTCACAGGATCCTTTCCATATCATGTATACTGGGCCATCATGACATCACCAACTACTCCTTTACTGTGATTACAATCAAGTATTACATAACACATTGAACTATGGTCAATTTTACTATCAATAATTTTATAAAAAGATGATGATTTCAAAGACTTTTAAAGAACATTCCAGTTTTGGGATTCATAATCTTCTACAGCCCAGAGAATTAAGTTTTTGACCTAAGAAGAATTATTATACTTAATTTCTCTCCTAATTTGGCTATATCTATAGCAACCCACAACTAATATTTTTTCAATCCATAAAAAGAAAAAAAGAGCATATCACAAAAATATAAAATGCTAAGAACTAGTGATTGAAAGGGACCTGTTCACAAACAACCAACCCACTAACTGGGAAAAAATATTGGCAAGTCATATATCTGACAAAGGCTTAATATCCATAATATGTAAAGAACTCACACAACTCAACAACAAAAAAAATCAAACAACCCGATCAAAAAATGGGCAGGAGACATGAACAGACATTTCTCCAAAGAAGAAATACGGATGGCCAAATAGACACATGAAAAGAAGTTCCTCATCGCTGATCATCAGGGAAATGCAAATCAAAACTACACTAAGCTATCACCTTACACCCATTAGAATGACACAAATAACTAAAACAAATAGTAACAAATGTTGGAGAGGTTGTGGAGAAAAAGGAACCCTCATACACTGCTGGTGGGAATGCAAACTGGTGCAGCCACTATGGAAAACAGTACGGATATTCCTCAAAAAATTAAAAATAGAAACACCTTATGACTCAGCCATCCCACTACTGGGTATCTATCCAAAGAGCTTGAAGTCAGCAATTCCAAAAGTCCCATGCACCCCAGTGTCCACTGCAGCATTATTTACAATAGCCAAGATGTGGAAGCAACCTAAGTGCCCATCAACAGATGACTGGATAAAGAAGATGTGGTATATATATACAATGGAATACTACTCAGCCATAGAAAAGAACAAAATCGTCCCATTTGCAACAACATGGATGGACCTTGAGGGAATTATGTTAAGTGAAATAAGCCAGATAGAGGAGGACAATTTCTGTATGACTCCTCTCATATGAGGAATTTAAAAATGTAGACAAAGACAACAGATTAGTGGCTACCAGGGGAAAGATGGGGTGGGGGTTGGGCACAAAGGGTGAAGGGGTGCACCTACAACACAACTGACAAACAATAATGTACAAATGAAATTTCACAAGATTGTAACCTATCTAACTCAATAAAGACTTGTATTTAAAAAAAGAAAGGTACCTGTTCATTCTGCTTTTTTTTCATATGCAACTTTCTGAGGACTAGGCACTATTCTGGGAATAAAATCTTGTCCTGTAATATCTCTGTTAGAAGCTAATTCTGCTGACAAAGATGGTGGTGTGAAGCTGCAGTTTTCTATTCTGCTCAATTGAGGTTCGAACATTGGATATGAGTCCATGACTTGTGAGGACTACAGGAAAGAAGATACAATCATGTGATTTGCCAAAATATATAAACTAGAGACAAGGAAAGTTAAAATAAAAGTGAAAAAGGTCACGAGTTAGAGAAAAAGTCCCAAGTAAAGGCAAGTCATCAGTAACTGACAGTCCTTACTAAGACAAGAGAGGTTATCAACTAAGATTATACTTGAGCTCCTTTCCATCTGCCTTTCTCACCGATGGTCCCCTCTACCCTCAAGCTCCATACCTGCATGTCATCTCCTAATGACAGGAAATCTAAGTTTCATTTATCTACAATTCAGGTGAAAGATTTCCAAGAGATTTTAGTATCACTGCCATTATCTTTCTGACGTAGCTTAACTTTGGCTATTCAAAGGAAAGAATAATTAATAATATGGCATTGGACTTTCACATTTCAAGCTTTAATCACAATCTATGTGTTTTCTAATTGATTAAAGTCTTATTTGCTAAAAAATAATTATTTGAAATATACTTTGAAAGAAAAATAATCTTGGGATCAACATGAATATTGAAAATCACAATTTGATATAAAATAAAACAGTCGGGTCACCACGTTTGAAAACATGAATCGCTCAATGATCACATGAACCCAAAGGAGAACTCCCCAAATGAATTATCCTTTGCAGCTCTTCAGTGACAGGCAGAATCAAATGCTTTGCACACAAAGGCCTAGTCTACATTACCAGAACTCCAAAGGGTTTCTCATAAGCAATTGTTAAAATATTCTTAAGGTATAGGTTTCTTACATTAAAAACTTCTAAAAGAACAATTTTAAAGACTAAAAATTTTTTTAAAGGATAACTAATTTTCTCTGATTCTCAAAAAATTTATATCACTTGATGGTGAAACTGGCAGAAAGTGAGCCACTGATGATTAAGTAGCTAGGAATTAAAGTTTTTTTCCCTTTTGCAATTACTGATTATAGCTTTTAGCTGTTTAACCCACTCATTGTTAATTGTGCTGTTTAGGCAATATGCTGACTCCCGCTAGGCTCCTATAGGTAACATCTTCCTGGTGCCTGCATCACCATGGTAATGCGTGTGTGAGCTGTTTTTCAGGAATTGGAACTCCTTGTCCACTTCAGGCCAGTTGAGACCACCAACTCATCAACTGGGCCCACGGAGATGTCCGACAGGTGACTTGAAGGGGCTAAAAACTCTCCCCTCAGATCATGCTGATGTCGCCATTTTGTGAACATGGGTCCTGTGAAGAGGCATCAAGTCTGACTACGCTTGTGCAGCTCATCATTACCTCACCTCTCCTCACCTCCAATCACCTCTCTCCACATGTCAGACCACGCTGACCCCGGCCCATATATATCCCTGAGTCTCTCTTTTCGGGGAAGCAAATTTCAGGCTCATGAGCTCGCTTCCTCACATGGCTACCTTGTGAGTAAACCCTCTCTCTGCTGCTATCTCGTCATCTCAGTGTTTGGCTTTCTGGGCGGCGGGCAAAAATGAACCTGGTTGGGTAACAGTGGCATGTCACAATTGTTAAAATAACTTAAAAAAATTTTTGTTTAACTCTCACCTTAACTGGGCCAAGTTCTTCCTTGCTGCCTTGTCTTTGATAGTGTAAACTAATGAAAAGAAAATGTAACAGTTAAACACATAGGTGGCAATAAAATTGATTATCTTTTATAAATATTTAAAATTCATACTGTTCTATACAAATATGAAAACATATGGAACTCTTAAGTAAATCATTCCAGGGTTATAATATTACTGTGTTTTATAAAAATTACATTATTACTAGAGAGAGATTTTTATGATAAGGAAAGTCAAACTATGCATCCAAAGAACACTTAGCATGGATATTAGTTCATTGACTAAGGTCTTAATAGTTTAATAATACTGCTAACAGTCAAACAAACAAAAACTGGAGCTAGGATAATCCCTTTATACATTTTCCAATGAATAAAACAGAGTTGATAATGACTCTTTCAAATACCTAATAATATGCAACCTAGCTAAAACCTACTTGTTTTCCATATCATCAATGCAGAGGTTAGACGGGACAAGATGAGGCGACATTGGAAGTTCTAAATCATGTTTTCTCAGGGGCATTTTTATGTCTCTATTCATATTCACATGATCGGTTTTCTCACAGTTTCTATAATGAAAAAGTTGCAATTAAAAATTAAGAATGAATAATAAAATCTTTTAAAAGCACTGGTTGATATACCATGGTCATTAAGTAAATGTACATCTTAGATATTTACTAAAACCACCTATATTCTATACATGATAGAAGACATTACAGTACTAGCAACTATCACAGATAATTCAAATCATCTTTTTCTTCATCATCTTACATTCTCCTCATGAAAGGGGCCCTACAAATTTTGCTTTATTTATTTATTTATTTTTTTTTTAAAGATTTTATTTTTTCCTTTTTCTCCCCAAAGCCCCCCAGTACATAGTTGTGTATTCTTCATTGTGGGTTCTTCTAGTTGTGGCATGTGGGACGCTGCCTCAGCGTGGTCTGATGAGCAGTGTCATGTCCGCGCCCAGGATTCGAACTAACGAAACACTGGGCTGCCTGCAGCGGAGCGCGCGAACTTAACCACTCGGCCACGGGGCCAGCCCCGAAATTTTGCTTTATTTTTTGATTCCTTCAAAACTCCCCTAACCCCTAGACTGTATCAGTTGCTATATTACACTTTCCCATAGCACTACATATGTTCTCTATTATAGCACCTACCATAGTTTACTGTACTTGATTAACTCTATCTCCCTCACTAGATTTTTAAACTTTAGATGCAGCAGCCTTGTCTCTCCTTATAGACGATATAACTATTTTGACCGCTTAGTACTTTTAATTATGATCCTTTTCCAGGAAATGCTTTTTACACATGCACAAACTACAGAGTTGCAGTGGAGAGCTTCTATCTTCTTATATAACCCTGCTTCCCTGGAAAAAATAATTGGTTTAGTGGCAACCACCTGCCACTCAATAATGGTATTACACCCCTCTGGTTATAAGTAATTGTTCCAGCGCTGAGACCTGACACCAGCAGAGCAAGGCAACCTCCTTCCAGCGGAATTAAAAAATTCAGAATCAGAGAAGCAGCTCTCAGTATTTCCCTGGTGGTGAAATTGGAGAGATGAGCAATGTCAGTTCATAGTGGGGTTTTTTTGGATTTTATTTTTCCTTTTTCTCCCCAAAGCCCCCTGGTACATAGCTTCTAGTTGTCAATGTTAGTTTTTTAATGTCACATTTTAAGCTTCATTGATGAAGACAGTCTGAGAGAATAAAACTAGTATCTGAAGTGAAAAAGAATCTTGGTAGTATTCAATTTCCTGACTCAAGCAGTCTCTGAGGTCCAGAGGCACCACTACCCTTCCTTTCAGTTAAGTGTCTTAGTCCGTTCAGGCTGCTGTAACGGACTACCATAGACTGGGTGAACTATACAAAATAGAAATTTATTTCTCAGTTTGGAGGCTGGGCAGTCCAAGATCAAAGTGCTGGCAGATTCGCTGTCTGGTGAGGGCTCGCTTCCTGGTTCACAGACAGCTGTCTTCTCCCTGTGTCCTCACACAGTGGTAGAGGTGAGAGAACTCTCTGGGGTCTCTTTTACAAGTGCACTAATTCCATTCATCAGGGTCCACTCTCCTGACCCAATCACCTCCTAAAGGCCCAACCTCCTAATATCACATCAACATATGAATTTTGGGGGCACACAAACATTCAGTCCACAACATTAAGTAAGTAAGTAAATATATATTTTTCAAGTTTCTGTAATTTGCAGTCATGAGTCCTAACTAATAAAATCTTGCTTTGGTAGAGGAGGAAAAATCTTTTCTCTCTACCCTTCTAAATTATCAGCTGGGGGCCTGTAACAAAAGACAGATTAACAAGAGAAAAAGCATACAAATTTATTTAATATAAGTTTTATGTGGAAAACTTTGTAAGGAAATGAAGACCCAAAGTGGTTAAACCTGAGCATTTTTAAGCTAGGTTTGATGAAGAGCGGAAAGTCCTGGGGAAATGGGACAGGACAAAAAGGGGTATCAGCTAAGTGTAGTAAACTGAGGGAAACAGCAAGGTCTGTTCATTAGAGTCCTCTCGGTGTTCCCTCTGCGTTGGAGATAACAACGTTCCTTTTCTTGGGGTATAGCGAGGGCACCTCTCACATGAAAATCCTTCCTGCACATGCTGCTTCCTCAAATTCCTCAGCTCAAAATATTCAATATGCCAAGGTGCCTTATTTTTTGGTAGTGTGGGGGATCAGAATTGGCCACCCCAAAATGTGTCTCTTTGGCATGAGGATTATTTGGGGCTGATTACTTTTAAGAAACTGCAGACAGGCGAGAAGCTCTGAAAAGTAGAAGCTACCCTCTGTAAAACACATTTACATTTGTAAGGGAAATCTCCATTTGTAAAGGTAACTCCCTCTCTGTACCAGGAAGAGGGGGGATGTCCTTATGTCCAGAAACTCCTATCAAGGCAGAAGGCAAGGACTTAAATCCGCATAATAACCTTTCTCTTGTTTACTGTCCTTTTCTGGTAATCTCCCATAACTGACTCCCTCCCACCCCCAACATGCTCCTTTGTCTTTAGCCAAAGACGGTATTTAAGATGACAACCTTAGCCAGTCTGGGAGTTAACCAGTTTTCCTGGATTTTTCCCATGATACATGTTACAAAGCTTTGTTTGATTTTCTCCTTTTATTCTGTCTCATGTCAATTTAATTCATAGCCCAGCCAGAAGAACCTACAAGAGATAGAGGAATTCTCTTCCTCCCCTACAGCAGCATGTCCTGCCCCTGTTATTTTCTGTTCTACATCCAGAATCCAATACAATACTTAGGGTAAGTACTCAAAAAACATATGTTCAATGTATGAATGAAAACAGAGTGAGGGAGAAAGGAAATATATAAAGTTAAATACATCACTGGACAGCCACATGTAAAAGAATTAAACTGGAACCCTATCTTACACCATACACAAAAGTCAACTCAAAATGGATTAAAGACTTAAATACAAGACCTGAAACCATAAAACTCCTAGAAGAAAACATAAGGAATAAGCTCCGTGACATCAGTCTTCATGATGATTTTCTGGATTTGACACCAAAAGTAAAAGGAATAAAAGCAAAAATAAACAACTGGTCCTACATCAAACCAAAAAGCTTCTGTATAGCAAAGGAAACCACCAACAAAATGAAAATGCAATCTAAAGAATGGGAGAAAATACCTGCAAATCATATTGTCTGATAAGGGATTAATATTCAAAATACATAAAGAGCTCATACAACTCAATATCAAAAAACAAGAATCGATTAAAAAATGAGCAGAGGACCCTCTGAACAGACATTTTTCCAAAGACGACATACAACTGAGCAACAGGTACATGAAAAGGTGTTCAACATCACTAATCCTCAGGGGAATGCATTCAAAACCACAATGAGACATCACCTCACACCTGTTAGAATGACTATCATCGAAAAGACAAGAGAGGGGGCTGACCACGTGGCCGAATAGTTGTTTGTGTGCTCCAGTTCAGTGGCCCAGGGTCCGCCAGTCCAGACCCTGTGCACAGAGCTATATACTGCTCATCTAGCCATGCTGTGGCAGCATCCAACATAGAAAAACTAGAATGACCTGCAACTAGGATATACAACTATGTACTGGGGCTTTGGGGAGAGAAAGAAAGAAAAAGAAGAAGATTGGCAACAGATATTAGCTGAGGGCCAATCTTCCTCACAAAAAGTAAAAAAAAAAAAAAGACAAGAGGTAAGAAGTGTTTGCAAGGATGTGGACAAAAGGGAACCCTTGTGCATGGTTGGTGGGAATGTAAATTGGGGCAAGCTCTATGGAGAACAATATAGAGGTTCCTCAAAAAATTAAAAATAGAACTATCATATGATTCAGCAATCTCACTTCTGGGTATATATCCAAATAAAATGAAAACAAGATCTCAAAGAGATATCTGCACTCCCAAGTTCACAGCAGCATAATTCACAGAGCCAAAATATGGAAACAACCTCAGCGTCCATCAATGGATGAATGGATAAAGATGGTGTGGTGTGTATATGTGTGTGTGTATATATACAATGGAATATTCCTGAGCCATGAGAAAGAATGAAATCCTGCCATGTGTGACAACATGGACGGAGCTAGAAGGCATTATGCTAAGTGAAATAAGCCAGACTGAGAAAGACAAATACTGCATGGTATCACTTACATGTGGAATCTAAAAAAAAAAAAAAAGTCAAACTCATAGAAACAGAGAATAGAAAAGTGGTTGCCAGGATCTGGCGACTGGGGGATAGGGAAAGGTTGGGAAAAGGGTACTAACTTTCAGCAAAATGATGAATAAGATCCGAGGATCTAATGTAAGACATGGTGACAACAGCTGATAACACTATTACACAAATGAAGAAAAAGAACTAAATATAGCAAATATATTTACAACAGAAACTTTTATTCCTAAAGTTTATTAATAATGTATTTACTTCTACTAAAGTGTGACTACATTTACTTGTGACAACTGTCATCTGTGGAGAAACAAAAATAGCACAGAAAGGAAAAGAGGAGACACTAACAATACTGTGATCAATTTCAATCCCTTTTTATGAACTCAGTTCTTAAGCTCTCATTTTAGCACTTGTTTTAAAAATTAAATATCAGACACAAGTTTCCTTGAGAGAGAAAAAAATACTCTGATTAAACTTTTTATTTACTTGAAGAATCAAAGTGCAGGCCAAAATGAACTTTATTTTGAAGTATTAGACTACTATAGTTAACATCCCAAGAATGTCTAAGGAATTCAAGTTATGAGATAGGAAACTAATCATTGAGGCAAAAACTTGTTCAGCTCTTCCTTTCAAACAAATTCTCCAAATAGGATAAGACAGTAAAGATATTTATTCCCTGCTCTTTAGCCAAACTTTGGTAACTATCTGCCTAGACAAAATAACATAATAATTGAAACAACGCTATAAGTTTAACCATACCTTATAAAATTAATTTTATATAACACACCACCTAAAAAAAAATAAATGGATTAAACAATAAAACATTTTAAGCAGAGACTAACAAAGCTTCTAATTTAAGAGGGCAATCAAGTTTTAAAATTACTTTCCACATCCTTTGAGTTCTAAAATTACAAAATTATTGGAAAACTAAACATTATGATCACATCAGACTCAAAACAAAATGTTACTGGAGAGGCTGACTTACCAGGTCTTTTCTTCTGGCAAGATATCTGATTTACCATATACAGGTTAAGGAGGTCTAAACTGACAGCAGAATTTTTGACAGGGGATAAAACTCCCCGTAATTTCATTTTTGATTTTAACCTTTTCTTTTCAAAATATTCCTAAAAAAATTAAAAATAAAAAGTTCTTCTAGCAACCATATAGTTTCAGGCAGAATCATCAATAATAAAAAGCAATAATGCTATTAAATAATTGACTTGATATTTTTTATATTTCTGTGACACCTCCTTTACATGTTTACATGTAAATTAAAATGAATCATGATAACTTGTAGTTTGCCCAAAGACTCTAAATTACAGCTTCTTATAATCTTTCTTTTGTTAAGCGTAATGCCTTTAAAACAGAACTGTATAAAGCCATTCCCAGGTATCAAAAGATTAAAAAAAATTATCTGAATGTGGAACGTTTTTAAAAACCTGATAAAACAAATGCGATAGGCTAAAAACTTGTTTTTCTGCAAAGTATGCTATACCACAGATATAAAAAGCCTAAAGATACGCATAGCTGTGTGCCAATAAAAGTCAACTGAAATGAGAAGAGAAAAACAAAAAGAAGCTATGTGAGAACTTATCTGCAGCCAAAGCTAACTTAATTCTGTTATCTCCCCATGACTCCTAGATTTTCTTTTATACCAGACTTGTAAATAATTATCATTTTTCATTCAGTATTTATTTCTGATTGAGCAGAATTATTCTTATTTTCATTCTTTTTCTCTCAGATTACATCCTTAATTTAAGAAGTTCAAAGGCATTTGTTCAAAATTTGTTTATTGAGCAACTATTATGTATTAGACACTATAACAAATTGTGAAAACATCTTCTTCACTATATAACTCATAACACAATGGCATAAACGTGATTATAAATGTGAGATATAAAAAGTGAAAAAAGTCCAAGATGGTAAAAAATTTAATGCAAGAGGAAGTATCATTTTTCCAAGAAGTTAAGGTTTTATCACATTAATATTTCAGAATATTAATAATAGACTTTTAAGATTCTAAAAAACATAAGAACTGTAAGAGACTTGCCAGCTATCAAGCAAAAAAGTAAATGCTGCATTTTTATGCAAACTTAACCACAGATAAAAAAGTGTTTCGTTTGAGTGATGTGCAGCTCCACATTGGGGCTTCTTTAAAAAGATCACACTATGGTCAGCAATGAAATGACAGAACCTTCAGGATGTAAATATTTTTCCCCTTTGAAAAACATGACTCTGGATCATATAATTGACAGCGTCTTGGAATTAAGATATTATTTCCTAAGGCACTGTACTCTGTGAAGGATAAGACCATAATCAGAAAGAGAATGACACAAACAATTACAACTGAGCATCAGGAGTATGTAAACTACAGGTAGATGTGGGGAGAGTTGGCAGAGGGAGGGCAGGAGGAGAGGGAAGCTTTCTTAGAAAATGACTTTTTTCTAAGATAGATGGATGAGTCAGAGTTAGCCAGAGTGTGGGAAGATAATGTTCCAGGAATGAAGAAGAACAGTACAAACACTGTGTATGAAGGGAGCAAGCCTTTACTCCAGGGGACACGGCTGAAGAGGTTGAACCCTCATAATCTATCCATCATGATAACCTCTGATCTTTCTTTTCCTAGAGAGAACAAAGGTATGTAACTAATTTACCTGACAAGGTTAGGCTCAACTTTTTTTGGGGGGGTAACTTTTGCAGACAATTTCACTATTTTATTATTTGATATCAAATAAACAATAAATTCAAAACACATTTCCAATCTTTTTAGCACATTATCAAAGTTGTTAGGACAGTTAGACCTCCACATACAATTCCTATGGGGATATCTAAGACAAGCAAATCTTTATTTAGTAAAAAATGTACTAAAGCATGAGTATAAAAGACAGATTGATAAAATATTTAAAATATGTTATATGTATAGTTATGACTTCCAATGGCTTTTGGTGACATATTTCATATTATAGGATATCAAGTTTATTTCTAAATATTTTTTGTGTGGTATTTTAACTTTTTATTAAGATTATGATAGTTTACAACCTTGTGAAATTTCAGTTGCACATTATTGTTAGTCATGTTGTAGGTGCACCACTTCACCCTTTGTGCACTCCCCTCACCCCCCCTTTCCCCTGGTAACCACCAATCAGTTCTCTTTGTCTATATGTTTAACTTCCACCTATCAGTGGAGTCATACAGAGTTCGTCTTTCTCTATCTGGCTTATTTAACTTCACATAATACCCTCAAGGTCCATCCATGTTGTTGTGAATGGGACGATTTTATCCATCTTTATGGCTGAGTAGTATTCCATTGCGCGCGCGCGCGCGTGTGTGTGTGTGTGTGTGTACATATATATACCATATCTTCTTTATCCAACCATCAGTTGATGGGCACTTAGGTTGCTTCCACATCTTGGCTATTGTAAATAATGCTGTGATGAACATAGGGGTGCATGGGACTTTTGGAATTGCTGACTTCAAGCTCTTTGGATAGATACCCAGTAATGGGATGGCTGGTTCATAAGGTATTTCTATTTTTAATTTTTTGAATAATCTCCGTACTGTTTTCCATAGTGGCTGCACCAGTTTGCATTCCCTCCAACAGTGTATGAGGGTTCCTTTTTCTCCACAAACTCTCCAACATTTGTCACTTTTTGTTTTGGTTATTTTTGCCATTCTGACAGGTGTAAGGTGATATCTTAGTGTAGTTTTGATTTCCATTTCCCTGATGATGAGTGATGATGAGCATCTTTTCATGTCTATTGGCCATCCGTATATCTTCTTTGGAGAAATGTCTGTTCATGTCCTCGGCCCATCTTTTGACTGGGTTGTTTGATTTTTTGTTGTTAGGCTCAACTTTTTTTAACAAGTCTCATTTGGTAGAGACAAGTAAAAAATAATTAGAAGATAAATAGAAAACTTCCAGAAGACAATCAAATTTTAAATTGAAAATAGACATTTAAAAGGAGCAGCCAGGGAGACAAATAAAATCTTAAGAACGTGTCAAAGGAAGCAAGGGAAGAGCTTGTTTCAAGATGAAGGGAACGGGCAGCAGTTCTCTGAAAGAAGACTGTTCACTTCATGAAGTGCTAAATAAAGTTTGTATCACCAAAACAAAAAAGATGAAGGTTATGGAAAAGCAGATGATGACACATTAAAGTATATGAAAAATATCTTTGGAATTGAATAACATAAAGTTCAAATTTTTTTATTGAATTTTAGTTAACATAGAACATTATGTTAGTTTCAGGTGTACACGTAGTGATTTGACATTTACACACATTACGAAATAATCACTACAATGATTCTACCAACAATCTGTCACCAAAGTCATTATAATATTATTGACTATATTCCCTACATTGTATATTATACCCCCATGGTTTATTTACTTTATAACTGAAAGTTTGTACTTCTTAATCCCCTTCACCTATTTTGCCCAACCTACCACCAGCTTCACCACTGGCAATGACCAGCCTGTTCTCTGTGTCTATGAGTCTGTTTCTGTTTTGTTTGTTCATTTGTTTTGTTTTTTAGATTCCACATATAAGTGAAATCAGATGATATTTATCTTTCTCTGTCTGACATATTTCACTTGGAATAACACCCTCTATATCCATCCATGTTGCTACAAATGACAAGATTTCATTCTTTTTTACGGCTAATATTCCACTGAATAAATATATGCCACATCTTCTTTACCAATATATCCACCGATGGACACTTAGGCTGCTTCCACATCTCGGCTATTGCAAATAATGCTGCAATGAACATAAGGGTGCATATTTCTTTTCAAATTAGTGTTTTTGTTTTCTTCAGGTAATACCCAGAAGTCAAACTGCTGGGTCATATGTTAGTTTTTAATGTTTTTAGAAGCTTCCATACTGTTCTCCATAGTAGCTGCAACAGTATACATTCCCACCAAAAGTGCGCGAGGGCTCCCTTTTCTCCACATCCTCACTAACACTTGACATTTATTGTCTTTTGATGGTTTTGATTTGCATTTCCCTTAGGATTAGTGATGTTGAGCATCTTTTTACATGTCTGTTGGGCATCTGTAAATGTCTTTGGAAAAATGTCTATTCAGTTCCTCTCATTTTTTTATTGAATTATTTTTTTGATATTGAGTTGTATGAGCTCTTTATACATTTTGGACATTAACCCTTTATCAGATATATCATTTGCAAGTATATTCTCCCATTTGGTAGATTGCCTTTTCATTTTGCTGATGGTTTCCTTTGCTGTGTAAAAGCTTTTTAGTGTGACGTAGTCTCATTTGTTTATCTTTGCTTTTGTTGCCCTTGCCTGAGGAGACAGATCCAAAAAATTATTAAGACTGATGTCAAACAGTTTACTGCCTAAGTTTTCTTCTAGGAGTTTTATGGTTTCAGGTCTTACGTTTAAGTCTTTAATCCATTTTGAGTGTATTTTTACACATACCGAAAGAAAGTAGTCCAGTTTCATTCTTTTGCCTAGAGCTGTCCAGTCTTCCGAATATCATTTATTGAAACAGCTGTCTTTTCCCCACTGAATATTCTTGCCTCCTTTGTTGTAGATTAATTGACGATATATTTGTGGGTTTATTTCTGGGCTTTCTATTCTGTTACATTATCTCTGCATTTGTTTTTGTGCCAGTATCATAATGTTTTGATTATTATAGCTTTGTAGTACAGTTTGACATCTGGAAATGTGATACCTCCAGCTTTCTTCTCTCTCAAGATTGCTTGGCTATTTTGGGTCTTTTGTGGTTCTATACAAATTTTAGGATTATTTGTTCTAGTTTTGTGAAAAATACCAATGGTATTTTCATAGGGGTTGCATTGAATCTGTAGATTGCTTTGGGTAGTACGGACATTTTAACAGTATTAATTCGTGAGCACATACATCTTTCCATTTATTTGTCTTCGGTTTCTTTCATCCATGTCTTATAGCTTTCAGAGTATAGGTCTTTCTTCTCCTTGGTTAAATTTATTCCTATGTATTTTATTGTTTTTGATGCAATTGTCCTGGGAGGGTTTTCTTAATTTCTCTTTCTGATAGATCGTTATTAGTGTATAGAAACCCAACAGATTTCTGTATATTAATTTTGTATCCTGAAACTTCACTGAATTCATTTATCCTAATAATTTTTGGTGGAGTTTTTAGTGTGTGTGTGTATATATATATAAACAATATATATAAAATAAAAAGTATATATATATATTTAGTATAAAGTATCATGTCATCAGTAAACAGTGACAGTTTTACTTATTCCTTTCCAATCAGGCTGGCTTTTATTTTTCCTACTAATTGCTGTGTTAGGACTTCCAATATAATAAAAGTAGTGAGAGTGGGCATCCTTGTCTTGTTTCTGATCTTAGAAGAAATGCTTTCAGCTTTACACCATCGAATATGATATTAGCTGTGGGTTTGTCACATACAGCCTTTACTATGTTGAGGTAGGTTCTCTCTATACCCACGTTGTTGAGAATTTTTATCATAAATGGATGTTGAATTTTGTCAAAAGCTATTTCTGCATCTATTGAGATAATCATACAATTTTTATTCTTTGCTTTGTTTATGTGGCATATCACAATGACTAACGTGTGCATACTGACCATCCTTGCATGCCTAGGAAAAAATCCCACTTAATCATGGTGTATGATCCTTTTAATGTATTGTTGATTTTAGTCTGCTAATATTTTGCTGAGGATTTTTGCATCTACATTCATCAGGGATATTGGCCTATAATTTTCTCTTTTTGTAGTGTCTTTGTCTGGTTTTGGTATCAGGGTAATGTTGGCCTCATAGAATGAGTTTGGAAGCATTCCTCCCTCTTCAATTTTTTGAAATAGTTTGAGAAGGACAGGTATTAATTCTTTAAATGTTTGGCAGAATTCACCTGTGGAACCATCTGGTCCTAGACTTCTGTTTCTTGGGAGATTTTTGACTACTGAGGCAATTTATTATTAGTAATCAGTCTGTTCAGATGTTCTATTTCTTCCTGATTCAGTCTTAGAAGACTGTATGTTTCTAGGAATTTATCTATTTCTTTTAGGTTGTATAATTTGCTGGCATCTAATTGTTCATAGTAATATCATGATATTTGCATTTCTGAGGTGTCAGACATAACTTCTCTTTCATTTCTGATTTTACATATTTGGGGCCTCTTTTTTTTTCTAGATGAGTCTGGCTAAAGGTTTATCAATTACCTTTTCAAAGAACCAGCTCTTAGTTTCATTGATCTTTTCTATGGTATTTTTTCAGTTTCTATTTATTTCTGCTCTGATCTTTACGATTTCCTTCCTTCTACTAATTTTGGGTTTTGTTCGTTCTTCCTTTTCTAGTTCCTTTAGTTGTAAGATTAGACTGTTTATCTGAGATTTTTCTTACTTCCTTAGGTAGACATGTATCATTTACTTGCTCTTTGATTTCTTCAATGACACACTGGTTGTTAAGCAGCATGTTGTTTAGACTCCATGTTTTGTTATTTCCAGTTTTCTTCTTGTAGTTGATTTCTAGTCTCATACCATGGTGCTCAGAAAAGATGTTTAATATGATTTCAATCTTCTTCAATTTACTGAGACTTGTTTTGTGGCCTAACATATGCTCTATCCTGGAAAATGTTCCGACCGACTTGAAAAGATGTGTATTCTGCTGTTTTGGGATAGAACGCTCTGCATATATCTAGTAAGTCCATCTGGTCTAATGTGTCATTTAAGACCAATATTTCCTTATTGATTTTCTGTCTGTATGATTTATAAAGTTCAATTTTGACACTAGTAAGAGCTGTACAGTGAAGTGGACCAAGGAACAAATGGGAGATGAGAGTGAAAGGGCATAGCAGGAAAGAGAAAGGACCCAGAGACACCTTTACTTGTCTAATAGGAGAAAATTCAGTATGTGTAAATATCAATGGAAAGCGGAAGTAAATGGAATCCAGATCACAGACAGAGAGACCTTCCTTTGATCAGAGGGAATTACTTCTGTAGTTAGAGGAGGGAAAGAGAAGATGGATGAAGAAGGAAGGTGGTTTATAGAACTGGTGGTAGAAATTTGAGATAATTCTCATCTGATAGCTTCTATTTCCTCTGAACTATGATACAAGGTCATTTAACGAGCATGAAGGGATAAAGAATAGTGTTGGGAAAGAGAGGTTTGGGGAGGTAAAGGAAGGTATGAAATTTTCAAAGAAGAGAAAAGTGACACGATTAGAGATCAACACCTTGGGAAGAGCCATGTGTCTTTCCCTTTCTGACAAATATTCAAAAGAATGATCCAGATAGAGTTAGATTACTTTTTAAAAACAGTCTTGGGACAGCCTTCATTCATAGTTTATTTATTATTGAGTGTCTATGTTATTGCTAGAGAGAGTTCAAGGCACAGGAGATAGAAAATGAACAAACGTGGTAAAATCCTTCTTCTCATGAAGATATTTTAATGGGGGGACAGAATAAACAAATTTCTAAGAAAATATAGGATTATGAAAGAGTGACAAATTAAAGAGGGTAAAGGAGAGACAGCATTTGGAGGGCAGGGAGCTATTTAGATGTAGTGATCAGAGAAGGCCAATCTAAGAGGACATACTTTTGCTGAGACTCAAATGTTGACAAGCCAGACATGCAAATATCTCGAGGGAGACTATTCCAGACAAAGAACAGTGGCAGAAAGAAGGTCAGTGTGGCTGAAATAAAATGAATAGGACAAGTAGTAAGAAACAAGGTCAGAGAGGCAGGCAGGGTGCAGATCCTTCTGGTTCTTTTAGACTTTGGTAAAATCAGATTTCATTCTAAGAGCAATGAAAAGCAATTGAGGCTTTTAAGCTGGGGAATGATAAATTCTGATTTGTGCCTTTAAAAGATCATACTAACCACTGTGTCACAGACTACAAAGGAGTAAAAGATAAAGCAGAAAAACAGTGATAAATTCAATTACATTAAAATTAAGAACTTTTCTTCAAAGACAGGATTGAAAAACTAAAATTAAAAGCCAAAGGACAAATATACCTGACAAATAATTCCTAAATACATAGACACAATAAGAAAAAGACAAACAACTCAAATAAAAAATGAAAAAACTACTTGGAAAAGTACCTGACAAAAGAGGAAACCTGAATGACAAGATAGTCAGTCTCATTAGTAATCAAGGAAATACAAGTTAAATTTACAATGAAGCATCAATTCACTGAGTTAACAACTATCCTGCTTTCATAATAATCACTCCCTTGCTTTTCTTTAAATTTTACTACCTTCGAACATATTTGTTCTGTTTTGGAACTTTTTGTACACGGAATCTTACTGCTTGTATTCTTCTGTGAGTTGCTTTCTTTATCCAACTTTATGTTTTTGAGATTCATCCACACTAATTACGCGTAGTTGAAACATTTTCACTGCTCCATCATTACTTGGGTATGCCACTATTTGCTTAACCATTTTACTGCTAATGGACATTTGGGTGGTCCCCTTTCCTTCCTCCTCCCCGTCCTTCTTTCTCTCTTTCTCCTCCTTCTCTCTCTTTTTTTTGTTTGCTACTTAACAACAACAATATCCAAACAAGCTTGTACATGTCTCAAAGTTCACAAGTGGAAGAGTTTCACTCAGATATATACTGCTGAGCTGTAATGTACATACGTGCTCAACTTTACTGTGTAATGATCAATGTAATTAAAAAACAAAAAAAGGTGGTAGGTTATAAGGCCATTATACTACTCTAGGCAATAAATGATGACGATTTGAATCAGGGTGCTAATAGTATAGGTAGTGAGAAGTTATCAGACTTGGGATACATCTTGGAACTAGAATGACAACAAGAATCAACAAGGTCCTTAAGTCTCTGCCTAAGCAAAATGGTTGGTTATCAACCTATCTACAAGGTTGAGAAGGCTAAAGGAAGAGAGTCTTCCAATTTCACTTAGTTATTACCCTTGGAAAAATGCTTTAGAAGATCACTTTTTTCATAAAGCTAACACAAATAAACATATTCTCTTTACCTTTTGCTTTCTCCTTTCCTGCTTGATCAGAACCCTGGTCCTGAAAAAGGAAACAGGATAAAAAACACAATGATTAAAGAAATGGTCTCTAAAATGATTGTTGAGCCAGCCTGGTGGCAAACTGGTTAAGTTCACATGCTCCACCTTGGTGGCCCAGGGTTCCTGGGTTCAGATCCCAGGCACGGCCCTACACACTGCTCATCATGCCATGCTGTGGCAGCATCCCACATACAAAATAGAGGAAGATTGGCACAGATGTTAGCTCAGGGACAATGTTCCTCAAGCAAAAAGAGGAAGATGGGAACCAGATATTAGCTCAGGGCCAATCTTCCTCACCAAAATAAATACATAAATAAAATAAAATGATGTCATTTTAGTTGAATTAAAGATTTGGAATTAAAATCTAAAAGTATAGTGATAATTATGCTATTTTATGAAAAGAAACTATGAAAATGTTCTCAAATGTTATAGTATATACTGTTTCACAAAATTTTCTTAGATAGAAAATCCAAGAGCTAATAAGAAAGACTCTACACCTATCATTAATAATGAAGCATAAAATACATCTGAATTATAAAATCAAGATAAGCAATGAGAAATCAATGCATTGGCAAGGAGGTACCACTGAAACATTCTCATATGATAGCACTATTCTTGGTCAATGCTGCCATTTTAATTTTCCTTGTATTTCAATATTCTACTTCTATCAACAGGAAGTAGAGAAAGGACCAAAATCTATATAGGATTGAAAGAAATGTTAAGTTTATTATTAGAGCAATTCAGTTACATTACTATATCAGCTATGCATACTTGAAATCTCATAACTTCTTTAAAACACAGCTAGCTTTGATGGATGTGCTTCACAACTATGATCTCTGTGCCAAACACTGCAACGAATCCCATGATAGTGCAATATTTAATGGTTATAAATTATTTGCTCTATTAATAATAGTAGAATGCCATAAAACATTCATGACAAGATAAGCGGATATGCACAATAAATCTTTTGGATATACATGAAACTATGATCTCAAATTCAAGATTTATACAAGAATTATAAGTAAAATGACAAAATGTATTTTAGCTACATGAGATTATATAATAACATGAAAATAATAATTGCTAATGATGAGTACCATATGTCTTGCACCTTTCTAGACACTTCAGATACTTTACGTGTACAAACTCATTTAATCTTCACAGGAACTCTGTAAGGTAGGTTCTATTTTTATCCCCATTTTACTGATGAAGAAACTAAGATGCAGAGAGGTTAAGTAACTTGCCCAAGGTCACACTGCTAATAAATGGTAGAGCCAGACTGAAACCTAAGCATTTTGGTTTTGAAGTTTTCAACCAGATATTATACTGTCTTCCAAGAATTTCAACTGTGAATATACAAAGCTGTTCATTTTCCAAATGATTTTCATAAACTACATGAATGACAGTTACTGAATACCCCCAGACTTTGGTACTTACTGAACTTGTACTTTAACATACTTCCAAATAGCTATGTCTTAATTGACCATTTTGAGTTCACTGAGCAAAGAATTTGATCTGCCCAGATCCACGCAGCATAAGTGCACTGCTGGCATTCAAACTTTAGAAAAGAAAAAGGAAATAAATCACATTTCATTGACCCATCAAACGCTAAGGCTAGAGAGGACATTAGAGATTAGTTTATTCTCCATCATTTTAAAACTTAAGGCAAAGAAAGCAAAGTGGGGGCTGGACCGGTGGTGCAGCAGTTAAGTGTGCGTATTCCGCTTTGGCAGCCTGGGTTTCACCGGTTCGGATCCCAGGGTTGGACATGGAACCGCCTGGCAAGCCATGCCGTGGGAGGCGTCCCATGTATAAAGTAGAGGAAGATGTGCACAGATGTTAGCTCAGGGCCAGTCTTCCTCAGCAAAAAGAGGAGGATTGGCAGCAGTTAGCTCAGAGCTAATCTTCCTCAAAAAAAGAGAAAGCAAAGTGACTTTTCAAAGTCCTGAAATATAAGAAGTATGACAGAGCCAGCAGTATTAAACAATCCAGATTACAGAGACAGTAGGAAGAAAAATCAATTCTATAAGAAGTTCCCACATTATAAAGATCAATAGAATTAGGGACTAGCCAAAGCCTAAACACAGTCTTCATATATGTATAAATCAAGTGATTTTACTCCAGGCTGATTTTCCATTATCCAGGACGCTCTTATGGCTCTCACCAAATTCTATGTACTCCATAATCCCTATTCCTATGTGCCTAAGGAAAAATTAATTAGGATTTCAAGACCAATTGCTAGATTAGCCTACTAATACTAGACCACAGTGAAAGTGAAAAAAGATCCTAACGTATAAGTCAAAGGCAATTTCATAAAAAGAACATTTTAAATTATTATTAAGGCAACCAATGCTACTAAATAGTACTATATGTCTAAATGTTTTACCAAATATAGTCACTCTCAATTACCTGCACTAGAAAAGAAAACTGCATCAGTTAGGATTCTTAAGTTACAAGAAATTGAAAGCTCCTTTGGTTAATTTAAACAGAAAATAAATTTATTAAAAGAAAATCAGGTAACCAACAAACATGTCAACAAGGCTGAGGAAGCACGTTTGGCACCTGGCAAGAACAAGGAAGTCTAGGGAGCTGTGGCATCATAGTCAAAATCAAGCCATAATTAGCCTCCTAAGAACACCACTGCCAGCACTGGTGAACACTAAACACCACTGACTGCACCAGTTCCACTCCTGGACAGTGAACACCACCCCCTGGCATCACTGGCATTAAAATTCAATCCTGCTGCAGCTCTTGCAACTGCTTCCAACTACAATAGAAGCTCTGTAGTCCCTACTTCTTTGTGTTACTAGCTTCTAATTCAAAGTACAGGACAAGAGCATCTAAGTCTCAGCTTAGGTCACATGCCTATTTGCTAGCTGCAAAGCATAGTGAAACAAATGTCTGGGTTTTTTCCCCAAGATTCCACATAGGGAGGTGGTCTGTGCCTATCACCAAAACTCATAAGGTAGGAAATACCCCCACACATAGATAAGGGGCTCAGATGCTTGGCTGCCAGTGAGTACAAATGTCCACTAAAGAGATGCAGATTAAAATTAAACTAGTTGACAATCCAAGTGACTTTTTACTTGGCTATGTCAGTGGAAAAAAAATATATATATATATATAGTCCTAATAGTTGCTTCTAACAGTTTTGCTTAGGCTAACTTAAAATAAAACTGTAAAATTGTTTTTTTTTCTCCCCCAAGTGTTGACCAAGATGATGATATAGGAGGATCTTGAGCTCCCCTCTTCCCACAGACACACCAAATGTACAGCTACACTTGGAGCATTCTCTCTGAAAGAGATCCAGAAACTAGACTAGCGACTCGTACACACGGGACAAATGCAAAAATACCCAGGTTGAAACAGGTAGGAAAGGCTGAGACACACTCTCATCATAATCCCCACCCCTGCCACAATGCCATACAGTCAGAAGGGAATCCCCAACTCCACCTTCTCCCTGAGAAGCAAAGGGTTTGACCTCCACATCTAGTGCTCCAAATTTTAAGACTCTCACCAAACAGACAGACTCCCAAAACACCTAGCTCTGAAAGCCAATGGGCTTGTGTCCACAGGACCCACAAGACTATGGCAAATAAATAAGCATTCTTAACAGGAATGCAGCACTCACCAGAGCTATCCCCTCAGGGTTCAACATGGAGTGAGCAGGCAAGTATGTTTTAAGTAAGCCTCATGGTAACCACAAAGTAAAAGGCTAGAGGAGATATACAAGACAAAGAGAAAGTTATCAAAGTATACCATAGAGAAAATCATCAAATCACACAGGAAGAGAACAAGAGAGGAAGAAAGGAATAGAAGAATTACAAAACAACCAGAAAACAACAAAACGGCCATGGTAAGTCCATCCATGTAAATAATTACTTTAAATGTAAATATTTTTTGGCTGAAAGGAGTAAAAAACATGACCCAAATATATGTTGCCTACAAGAGACTCATCTCAGCATTACGGACACAAACAGACTGAAAGTAAAGGGATGGAAAAAGATATTACATGCAAAGGGAAACCAAAAGCTATGGTAGCATAATTCTCAGACAAAATAGACTTGAAGACAAAGACTGTAACAAGAGACAGCAAAGGCCATTACAAAATGATAAAGGAGTCAATTCATCAAAAGGATACAAAAACTGTAAATATTTATGCACCCAACATTGGAGCACCTAAATATATAAAGCAAATATAAACAGAACTAAAAGGAGAAATAGGCAGCAATAAACAATAGCAGGGGACTTCAAAACCCCACTTTGAACAACAGATTGAT
Organism: Equus caballus; assembly: GCF_041296265.1. Classification (NCBI taxonomy): domain Eukaryota; kingdom Metazoa; phylum Chordata; class Mammalia; order Perissodactyla; family Equidae; genus Equus; species Equus caballus. The sequence goes on from NC_091702.1 coordinate 1,307,840, forward strand.
CATTGTGATATTGTAATTTACAATAAGAAATACACATTTGGATGCAACCAACATAGGAGCACCAAAGTACATAAAGTAACTATTAACAAACCTAAAAGGAGAAGTGAACTACTACATAATAATAGTAGGGGACCTAAACCCCACTTAGATCAATGGATAGATCATCTAGACAGAAAGTCAACAAGGAAATAATGGAATTAAATGAAAAACTAGACCAGATGGACTTAATAGAACATATATAAAAACAGCAGAATACACATTCTTCTCAAGTGCACATGGAACATTCTCAAAGATAGACCATATGTTGGGAAAGAAGGCAAGCCTTAATAAATTTAAGAAGACTGAAATCATATCAAGCATCTTTTGTGACCATAATGCTATGAAACTAGAAACCAACTACAAGAAAAAAGCTACGAAAGTGACAGATATGTGGAGGCTAAACAACATAGTACTGCACAACCAATGGATCATTGAAGAAATTACAGGAGAAATCAAAAGATATCTGGAGACAAATGAAAATGAAAATACATTATACCACACCAACTCATGGGACGCAGCAAAAGTGGTCCTAGGAGGGAAAATCATAGCAACACAGGCTCACCTTAAAAAACAAGAAAAATCTCAAGTAAGCACTTTTAAACTGCACGTAACAGAAATAGAAAAAGAAGAACAAACAAAACCCAAAGTTAGCAGAAGGAGGGAAATAATAACAATTAGAGCAAAAATAAATGAAATTGAAGCCACAAAAATGGTAGAAAGGATCAACGACCAAGTGCTAGTTCCTTGAGAAGATAAAATTGACAAACCCTTAGCCAGACTCACTAAGGAAAAAAGAGAGGAGGCTCAAATAAAATTAGAAATGAAAGAGGAGAAATTAACCGATACCACAGAAATACAAAGGATCATAAGAGAATACTATGAAAACTATATGCCAACAAATTGCAAAATCCAGAAGAAATGGATAAATTCTTAGACTCATACAATCTGCCAAAGCTGAATCAAGAAGATATAGAGAATTAAAAAGACCAATCACAAGTAAAGAGATTGAAACAGTAATCAAAATCCTCCCAAAAAATAAAAGTCCAGGACCAGGTGGCTTCTCTTAAGAATTCCACCAAACATTCAAAGATTTAATACCTATCCTTCTCAAACTATTTCAAAAAATTGAAAAAGACTGCATACTTCGTAAGTCATTCTACAAGGCCAACATCAAGCTGATACCAAAGCCAGACAAGGATAACACAAAAAAAGAAAATTACGGGCCAATTTTGCTGATGAACAGAGATACAAAACTCCTCAACAAAATACTGGCAAACCGAATACAGCAAAATCTTAAAAGGACCATACACCATGATCAAGTGGGATTTATACCAGGGACACAGGGATGGTTCAACATCCACAAATCGATCAATGCGATACACCAAATTAACAAAATGAGGAATAAAAAACGTGATCATCTCAGATGCAGAGAAAGCATTTCACAAGATCTAACATCCATTTATGATGAAAACTCTCAATAAAATGGGTATAGAAGGAAAGTATCTCAACATAATACAGGCCATATATGACAAACCCAAGCCAACATCATACTCAACGGGGAAAAACTAAAAGCCATCCCTCTGAGAACAGAAACAGGACAAGGGTGCGCACCCTCACCACTCGTATTCAAAATAGTACTGGAGGTATAGCCAGAGCAATTAGGCAAGAAAAAGAAGTAAAGGGTATCCAAATAGGTAATGAAGAAGTGAAATGCTCACTGTTTGCAAACGACATGATTTTATATATAGAAAACCCTAAAGAATCCATTGGAAAGCTATTAGAAATAATCAACAATAACAGAAAAATGGCAGGGTACAAAATGAACTTGCAAAAATCATTTGCATTTCTGTACTCTAATTACAAACTAAGAGAAAGAGAACTCAAGAATACAATACTATTTGCAATCACAACAAAAAGAATAAAATTTCTAGGAATAAATTTAACCAAGAAGGTGAAAGACCTATACAATGAAAACTATTAAGGCTTTATTGAAAGAAATTGATAAAGACATAAAGAAATGGAAAGATATTCCGTGCACATGGATCGGAAGAATAAATACAGTTAAAATGTCCATACTCCCTAAAGCAATCTGCAGATTCAATACAATCCCAATCAGAATCCCAATGACATTCTTCACAGAAATAGAACAAAGAATCCTAAAATTCATATGGGGCAACAAAAGACCCCAAACAGCTAAAGCAATACTGAGAAAAAAGAATTAAGCTGGAGGCATCACAATCCCTGATTTCAAAATATACTACAAAGCTATAGTAATCAAAACAGGATGGTACTGGTGAAAAAACAGACCTACAGATCAATGGAACAGAATTGAAAGCCCAGAAATCAAATGACATATCAGATTTAATGCAATCCCTATCAAAATTCTAGTGGCATTTTTCACAAAAATAAAACAGACAACCCTATTATTTGTATGGAACCACAAAAGATCCCAAATAGCCAAGGCATAATTGAGAAAGAAGAAAGCTGGAGGCATCATACTTCCTGATTTCAAACTATATTACAAAGTGACAGTAATCAAACTGTATGGTATTGGCATAGAAACAGCCAGACAGACCAACGGAATAGAATATCCAGAAATAAGCCAGAAATATATGGTCATTCAATTTATCACAAAGGAACCAAGAATACACAGTGGGGAAAGGACCGTTTCTTCAATAAATAGTGTTGGGAAAACTAGACAGTCACATGCAAAAGAATGAAACTGTAACCGTTATCTTACACTGTACACAAACATCAACTCTAAATGGATTAAAGACTTGAATATAAGACCTGAAACCATAAAATTCCTAGAAGCAAACACAGGGGGTAAGCTCCTTGAAATTGGTTTCGGCAATGATTTTTTGGATTTGACACCAAAAGCAAAAATTAAAAAGTGGGACTACATCAAACTACAAAGCTTCTGCACAGCAAAGGAAACCATCAACAAAATGAAAAGGGAACCTATGGAATTGGAGAAAATATTTGCAAATCTTATATCTGATAAGAGTTTAATATCCACAATATGAGGAACTCATACTACTCAACAGCAAAAAACAAATAACCTAGTTAAAAAATGGGCAAAGGACGTAAATAGGCATTTTTCAAAAGAGACATGCAAATGATCAACAGGTACAGGAAAAGGTGCTCAATATCACTAACGCTCAGGGAAATGCAAATCAAAACCACAATGATTTATCACCTCATGTCCTTTAGGATGACATGCATCAAAAAGAAAAGAGAGAACAAATATTAGGATGTGGAGAAAAGGGAACCCTTGTGCACTATTGGTGGGAATATAAATTGGTGCAGCCATTATGGAAAACAGCATGGAGGTTCTTCAAGAAATTAAAAGAACTACCATTTGATCGAGCAGCACCAATTCTGGGTATATATCCAAAGAGAAATCAACATCTCAAACAGATATCTGTACTCCCATGTTCATAGGAGCCTTATTCACAACAACCAAGGTATGAAGCAGATTAAGAGTACATCAATGGATGAATGGATCAAGAAAATTTGGTATATATATACACCATGGAATATCATTCACCCTTTTAAAAGAAAGAAATCCTGGGCCAGCCCAGCAGCATAGTGGTCAAGTTCGCATGCTGTACTTTGGGAGCCCGGGGTTCACAGGTTCAGATCCCAGGCACAGACCTAGCACCACGTGTCAAGCCATGCTGTGGCTGCATCCCACACAAAAAGTAGAAGAAGACTGGCACAGATATTAACTCAGCAACAATCTTCTCAAGCAAAAAGAGAGAGATTGGCAACAGATGTTAGCTCTGGGCCAATCTTCCTCACAAAAAAAAGAAAGAAATCCTGTCATTTGTGATAACATGGATGAACCTGGAAGGCATTAGATAATTAAGGCAGACAGAGACAAATAGGACATGGTACCACTTATATGTGGAATCTAAAAAAAAGTTAAAATCATAGAAACAGAGAACAGACAAGTGGTTGCTGGGGGGTCAGGTAAATAGGGAGAGGTTGGTAAAAGCATACAAACTTTAAGTTATAAGATGAATAAGTTCTGAGGATAACATGGTAACCATACCATTTGTTAATACAAAATAACATTGTATTGTATAATTGAAATCTGTTAAGAGAGTAGAACTTAAATGTTCTCACCAAAAAAGAGAAATATCTGAGGTGATGGATGTGTTAATTAACTTTCACAATGTATGCATATATGAAACCATCACATGGTATACTTTAAATATCTTACAATTTTATTTGTCCATTATACCTCAATAAAGGTAGAAAAAAATAAGATAGAAAAGACGGGAGAACAAATGAATATATCCCCAAATAATGGGGTAAACTAGATGGAATTTTATATCTGAGAAAAAGAAAAACGTGCAGATAATTAAAATAGCTTGCTATATATAAAATGTGAATCCTCAGAAGTCATTTGCTACTTTGACTACTGCAATATTAAGTATGTAGCTAGCTACCATAATTATACATTAAAGAGTCTCCTTGATTTTATGCAAATGTTCTCCTATATTTCTTACTACATTGGTAATAGCAATAAAACACAGCTCTGATTATCACTTAGGGACGTGACTTCCATTGCCTGCCCCAACTTAGATTTCAACTTTGTTTTCCATTCCTGCGTTTCATGTATTCCAACACCCGACCAAATGAAAATATAGTTTTTCTTCTCCATATATGGAGACTCCTCCCACCATATTTTGTACTGAAAACTTTCAATACCTTCAAGACCCCATTCAAACATCAGTTTCTTCATGAAATTTATATGCACTTTATAAAAAACAATTTTAAGAGTTTCTCTAATTTTTGTCCGGAAATTTAAATTACCAGAGATTTAGGTGTGGGGAGGTGGGAATGAAGCTCATCTCTTTAACAGTAATTACTATGTTATTCTAGAAAATGGATTTTTAAAGAAATATATTGCAACCATCTCTTTCAGTAAAAGTTTAAGTGAACAATATTAGTTGCCATTATAGCTACATACTGAAAATAAAATCAAAAGGCCATAACTTCTTCATAGAACACTCCACAAGTTATCAATTGTGGGAAGCAGGGATATAGATTACACTACCTTATTCTTCATTAAGATAGAAAGAATAAAGTAAAATAGAGAAGTGTAAAGAGGTTAAGAAAGGGAAAGAAGAGAAGAGAAGGGAGGGAAGGGGAGAAGGAAAGAAGAGAGAGAGAAAGGAAGAAATAAAACCATACTGACTACAAAAATATAACAGGGCATTCTGCCCCTTGCCATTCTTTCTAGTAAGCAAAGATTTAAAGGAAAACGCTAAAGAAATACTTTCTTTAAAAAAAAAAAAGACAGGCAGTAATGTGGTCAAGGAAACATCAAGAACAACACGAACGTACATTTTACATGGAGTACGCAGGAGATGTTGAAACTACATTAGGGATTAAATACTATGGGTGTCACATATCTTAACTGTCAGCTAGTCTTGAATTTTCTTTTTTGTTTATTTTGTTTTGCTTTTTATTTTTCTGCTTAGTTTATCTTTTTAGTGGCGAGGTGCCATGCAAAAGAAACCGTTTCCAGATTGTTACAATCTTGTAATAACATCTTAAGTGTGATTCAAAGTGAAAAATGTAAACAAAATTAATAAAGCAATAACTAACAATTGAAAAAATTATTTTATGGCTTGTGTCACAGTGAAATTAATATTAACCTAAGACATCATAATGTTAACATTGTTAGCTAGCAGACTTATTAAGATTCAGGACAGTAACTAGCCTAGAAAAAGTACTTAGGTTGGTTTTCCACAAAACTAAAGCAGGTCCACCTGATGTGTCAGGAATAGTAATGATATACATTAGAATGCTATGGCTTTCATATAAATTCTTCTCTTGCAATACAAGAAAAAGTTTTTAGAGTAATATGAATTACAAAAGGTATGGTATTGAGAAAAAAAGTGTCAATCGATGAGGCAGAAATCCACCTAATATTCAGAATACAGAGCCTAATTAAAATAAGTTCTTAGAGATTGAATTCTTATAGTACTTTCACATGGAAAATATTGTTTCATAGTTACAGGCTGTAATGATAAACATGAACAGCCATCTCCTGGGTCATACAATGGAAGAGATCTTAGATTGTGAATGATAGCCCAACACAGATGTGTATTTCAGGTTATTCACAATTAAATCTTAAAAACTTTATTTCAACAATTATAATTCACTAAAAGCTTCTAAAGTTGAAGTTTTTCACTCCATTTATGGGATATTTTGAATAAATATTTTCAACTGTTTTTGAATAAAATGTCATCAAAATTTAGAGGACTTGCTTGCAAAAATGTTCAATAACAATGCAGGATACATAGATTGATTTATCAAGTAACTCTTCAAAGAGTCAAATGTTTATGAAATCCAATTAATAAAAGGCAACAAAGAAAGCAAGCTTATAACAACACGCCAAAGTATTCTTTTTTGGATTCAACATCAGTATTGTCTCAAAAACAGTGTAATTCAGTTACATTAACTGTGCATATAAAAAAATGAAAATTTTGACAACTGTAGCTTTGTTCAGTAAAATATCAAGCCTCTTTGACTACAACTGTGAAATATACATGAACTACAACCAATTCCAAGTGTATCTTGGCTACACAGGTTACATAATTTAGTAAGAGTCCTGTTTTACCCAAGATGCTATGATCCATCAAATTTCTATTTATATTATCATTGCAGAAATAATTTTATCTTTAATGTTCTGCAGTTACATGCGTCAAACTATTGTCTGCAGCTATAATCTCCTTAAAATAACTACCAAATCTGAAAGTAACTCCTGATGCTTTTTCAGCAGATTTGGGCATTCAGATTGTCATGTGACCATGAGAGATGCTAAATGCTGGCAAACATTTTGTGTACTAGTTATAGATTCATCAACTCAAATGAAAAACAAAACATCAGTATTTATCATTAAGCATTAATTTTCCTTTATTTGAGCTCCCTGCTGCCAAAAGGTTACAAAAGCATTACTAAACACTATGAAAAAGGAAACGGTTGTTGACAAAACCACTGTAGCAACAACATTCCTACTACTCTTTGTAGGCACTCTGACAGGACTGATTAGCCTCTATTCCTAGCAAATATTTCACTTACACCTAATCTAAAATTTTCCATGTTTCCTATTGACCCCACTCCCAGGCATGGCGGCTATACAAATCTCTCAGACCTTAGAATGCAATGTTACAACTAGCTGGTACAAGTGGCTAGCAGAGACAGCAGCATTAAATACTTCTCCCATCCCATCCAGCAAGTTAGTTGTACCCAGCCACTCATGTCTCAGCACACTTTATCAGCAAGTGCCCTTCATGCTATCTTTAAAAGAAGCTGTTAGTTACTTTCTATCTGGAAAGTGCCAGGCCTGGGTTATCATTGGATGTCTTCAGATTTAACCACATGTTAAAGTGAGAACGTTCTTCACCGCACACGTTGCTCATGCACTAATACAGACCATGGCAGAGGTTAAAATAAAAAAAAGGATGTTCACTGAATCTATCTGGGTTCATTTTAACGGAACCATTAATGGTAGCTTATATTTAATTAAAAAACAAAAACTCCGAAAACAAATGCTAAACTGGGCGTGCCACTAGGATCACAGGCATAAACCATGACTGTCCTAGGCAAACTGGGATGATGTTCACCGTACATTTAAGTGTTATCCCCATTTAACAGATGAAGAAAGAGATGCAGGGACAGAGGCTAATTCACAGTAAAGAGAATTTATTGTAAAGCTAATTAAACTTAAGTTCAGAGCCCTTCATCTGCATATTCCCCTTCCAAGCCCTATACCTAATTTTGTAGTCACAATTTTGTATTCTTTTTTCCATTATGAAGGTCCCTCACAACCTGATCTGCTCCTATACAGAGAGGTTTAATAATTAACCCAAATTCACATAGGACTGGTGTTTTTGCTTGCTTTTTGGGGGGTTGTTTTGCTTTTAAAGATTTTATTTTTCCTTTTTCTCCCAAAGACCCCCAGTACATCGTTGTGTATTTTTAGTTGTGGGTCCTTCCAGCTGTGGCATGTGGGACACCACCTCAGCATAGTCTGATGAGCAGTGCTATGTCCGCGCCCAGGATTCGAACTGGTGAAACCCCGGGCCGCCGAAGCAGAGCGCACGAACTTAACCACTCGGCCACCGCGCCAGCCCTAGGACTGGTTTTGATTTGATCTGGAAAATATATAGTCATACAAGAAAATGGAAAAATAGTATTCATTATTTTTCCCCAGAAGAATCCTAACTGGTATCACTGTCTTGGAGTCTTTCACCACTATATTCCAAACTACACACCACTAGCACCACAAACAAACAGTCATAGAATACTACTTTCACTGTGGTACTTCTGAATTTGAATGACTCCTCAATATCCAACAGATCAAATTTCAACTTCTCAGTCTGGTTTTCAACCTCACCATCACGCAGACACATATACACATTTTTAAGTATTTAAATAAGTAATCTTATCTCCAACTATTTACATAACATTTATTTTATTCTTTTTCTCCATCAAACTTTCCTTTAGCCTTGTTTCTGATTTGCCAAACTCTCAGCTAAAACTTTCCTATGTTCTACTATTGTTCACACTGTTTTTTTTAAATCATATATTCTGGCCCCTGATCTTTCAACATTTTCAAACTTTATGGAATGTCATATTCCCCCCCCCCCCAATAAGCTATAAATCTCTCAGAAAGAGACTAAATTTCAGTTACTTTATACTCTGACCTGGCACAGTGCCTGGTACATAGCACTCACTAAATACTTTGCACAGGTGAATATTCTAGGCCTACATTTACAAATGCAAACCTCTCCTTCACCTAAATTCAAACAGGATTTTATCTGTGCCTTCTTATGACACGGGTTGCATTCTTCAATCTAAGTTATAGAAATAAACCTCCTCCAATTAAAACAAAAAGTCTTCTTACACTGAATGTATAGTGCTGTATTTCAGATCTATAGTTGATCCCATTCTGAATAGCATATCGAGGCCCAAAGACTGGTCACATCTTTATCTTCTCCTTTCTCTCTTCTCTTACTACCACCTTCATGTCTGAGGTGGCTATGAATTTGGTGAAACAAGTCGTCAATCACCAAATACTGAAAATAAAAGAGAATCTTTTCCAAATTAAAAAGATCAGTGCTTATACCTGTCCTCTTTCAAATTTACAACTCAATGTGACTAGGAAAACACAGGGTCTCAGTGCTGACGTAAAAGTACAAAACAAAGATTAGAGTTCTAGGTCAATGATTCCCAGACAACTAAAAAAAAAAAATTTATTTAATTGGTAAGACTGACAAATGATTCATATTTTTAATTTTGTCAAGAAAGGACTTGGGACCAGCCCCGTGGCCGAGTGGTTAAGTTCGCGTCCTCTGCTTAGGTGGCCCAGCGTTTCACTGGTTCAGATCCCGGGCGTGGACATGGCACCGCTCATCAGGTCACACTGAGGTGGCGTCCCACATGCCCCAACTAAAATATGTACTGGGGGGATTTGGGAAGAAAAAGCAGGGGGAGAAAAAAAGAAAGGACTTAAAATGGGAGGGGCATTTTAAGTCCAAAAAAGAATATAATTTTAGGAAAAAAAGAAAGAACCCATTAAATTGGAAAATCTGACATTATGGCTGATTAGCAAGTTTCAGGGAAGTAGACTGGGAACTGCTATCATAGATATGTCAATTAGTTTCAGCTTAGACCAAATCTCTTTACCCTAAATGAGACTTTGTTTGAAATGAAATGTTATATCTTCAAAGACGTCCACAAAGCATAACACTAAAGCCAAACCAAGTAATTTAAAAATCAAAATAAGGAAAGCTTATTTCTTCCCTAGCCACCAGTCCCTTCCCTCACAAAAAAAAATCTTACATGTGACTGGTAGACTCCCCAAACAGAAGAGCAGCAAAAAGTTAAATGCCAAGTTTCTTTTATGCCAAGAAAACTTGCAAAGACCTTTGCAATTGTAAAGACGCTCCTATCAAATGATTCCGCAATTAAACTGTATATCAGGTCCCTATAATACACAACAAGAATACCCTGGTTTGATTTAGTGTATACGATCAGGTTGCTACAACCAAAATACAAACTTGCTATAGCCTGCTTCATTCATTTCCTTGGAAAAAAGGTATAAAGCCTCTTTGCAAGTGTTTTCCTGTCTTAATGCAGACCAATCTACTGTCTGCCAAATAATCCTTTCAGGTTCTTTAATACTGCCCTCCCAACCCATCTCTTCTAAGAAGCCTTGGTAAAAACTAGGTCTCCAATTTGATAATTATTTATCTCACTTCCTTTTCAGCTTTTAAGAACCTGTGTTTCATTGTTTCTCTGTAGCGCTTGTTCTGTGCAACACTGTTATCCTTCAAGGTTTAAGGTAATTTCTCTGTTCTCTAAATATCCATAGCCCTCTACATGTGCCACTTTCACAATACTCGTATTTCTACACTGCATAGCACAGCATAGCCATTAAGCATATGGTTCTCAAATAACTGTCATTGATTAGCTGGGTGACCTTGGGCAAGCCACTTAACATTAACAGTGCCTCAGTTTCCCTATCAGTAAAATGAGGATAACATTTGTACATACCTCATAGGGTTCTTCTTAAGAGTAAATGAGCTAATATACAAAAAGTTCTTAGAACAGCACTTGTTATATATTAAGTACCATTTAACTATCTAGTCTTAAAATCATTCACCTAATTCAAATCTCACCATTCTACCATAAATTCTTTTTGTGGTCCAAAGTTTTATCTTTTTCTCTTTTGAATCCCACTATACAGCTTGACAATGCCCTAAACAGGGAGGCAAGTAAAAACGTATTTGTTGAATTAATTAATGCCGAATTCTCTGATGGAGCAGCTCTGAGAGAGCTTTGTAAATGTTCTCTAGTTACTCGTCTGTATTTTAAGTTCCTAACAGTTCTCAAAATTTTCAAACAAAAACTAATCCTACAACAGAGGGAAATAAACAAGTACTCAAGGATGGTCTGAGACAAGGATTAAAACTTCTACTCTATAGCAGCTCCAATCAACTGCTAGTGATTACTAAGCACTGTCTCAGATTCTGAGGCCCTTACGGCCTCATGGTCAGAGCGCCATGATCAACTAATCTTGTCTACCTTTGTTTGCTGGGATAGTACAAAGTGGACACACTCATTTTTTCATTACCAATCTGGAGTTTGACCCTAACGAGCCCAACCTCCCCAAGAAAATTTATTTAAAATTCCATATTTTCTCTTACAACTTCACACAAGTTTTGCCTTTTACTCTATAACATATCCATGTTTACTTAAATTAAAAAATATATTTTCCTCCGATCTGTGAATAAAACTGATGCTCCAGGGAGATGTGTCACGTTTCTTCTGTGGTTTCTTAACCCCCTGGTACCTAATATCTCCAGGTGCAGCACTACCTCATTTTGAGAAACACAATCCTAGACTACACGTTTCCTGCAGTACATTGCTTTTGCATCCTCCCACTAGCAACCAAAATACTACTCCCTGAATAACCAGAAGTTATATGACAGAATAATAATAGCACCTATATTTTAATACTGCTTAAGCGTTTGTAAGATGATTTTCTATCTCATTTAATATTCACATTTTAAAGAATTCAAAAACATCAAATTATAATCATGTATCAACTAAATTGTGTGACGTTTGTAAGTGAGTTTTCACTTTTCTCCAAAGTGGAAGCATGATGCTAGAACATTAGCTAGGAATAAATCAGATAAACTTCTAAAATACGATGCTAACATATCTTCAACAGGATAAATGCTATTGCTAAAATTATCAGACATCGTTACAATACTTGAACACAAAAGCTGTCTTTCCTCTTATAAAATTCCTAATAATTTAAATGTGTTATATTCTAACCATATCATCACTGTCCTGGGTCTACTTGTGACAAAAATTGTATTTAATGGCTTAATGTTTCAATCAAAACAATTCTTTTCGTCAGGGAATTTGATCAAACGAAATTACAGGCCCACATGATTTCCATCCTAGTGGACTTGAAGGTCAACAGCAATGAACAGGTTACATAAAGCTAAATTGTCAACTCATCCTCCTTTATGTGATCAATTCTAAATACAAAACAAATTGCAAATTCTCTTGTAAGTTAAAGCAAAAAACGCTTCACTTTCCCTCCCTTGCAAAAACAAACTAAATTGGATTTATGGTGGATACGAGCCCCCACCAATGGATTTAAGGGCAGCAGGGAATGGCCTCTTCCATAACGCCTTACAAATTTGTGCAAAGACGATATATTGACGCAAAGAAATCCCTTCAAAAAGGGAGAAGCAGGGGCGAGAAGAGGGCTCAGCTGCTCAGAGGTCTCATTAGAGGAGGAGGACCCGGGAGGCGGGGGAGGGAGAGCAGAGAACCTCACCCACGGCGGGCCCCACATGTGAAGCTTTTGGAAAGACAGTGGGGGAAAAGCTGAGCTGCTTTCGGTTTAAGAGCAGAGACATGGCGCTAGGGTCCCCCGGCTTGGGGAAGATTAAAAGACCTCTCCTAGCAAGTTGCCCCCAGGCAAGGCTGTGCCCTCCCCTCCGAGGCCTAGGAAAGAGGCGCCATGACGGGAATGCACGTCCAGGGACGCAAGGCTACAGTCTCAAGCTCCAGCAGCACGACTCACCTGGAGCCCCCGACCCAGTTCATCTCCCCAAAACTTCTGAGAAGACACTGGGGTTCTGACAGCTGCACTTCAGACGGCTCCGTTCAGGGCTAAGCCACAGCTTCCTCGGTTTCAGCCCGCTCCTCTCCGGCCCACGGACCTATAGCCCAGCCTCCCTACAGCCTTTGCGGCCTGGTTAGGCTCCTTCCGCGTCTCCCGGCAGCCTCTGCGGTTTCTGCGGCGACGCTGTCCTGATAGGGCCGCAGGGGACGCCGTGGGAAAGCAGCGCGTCCGAAGGAGGAAGAACACAGCAGTTTCAACCGGTCGGGCGAAGGAACCCTCAAGAAATCAAGTGTCGGGCTGTGGCCGCAGGGTTAGTGTTTGAAACCACCCCCACCATAGTTTTATTTACTTTGGTGTAGGTCTCAGCCTTTTTCTTTTTAGGTCAAAGAACAGACTGAGGGGAGAAAAAGAAGGCAAGAACAAAGATATGGATCCGTAATCCTCAAGATGATGTTTCCATTCCCACATCACTCCACATCCAAATCCTTTAAATATCTTTCACGTGCAGTTTCAATATTCAGTACACAGTTGTTTATTAGAAATATTGCGCTGTAGTAACTTACCATTTTGTGGGTTTCTTAGAGAGCTTGATCAAAACTGGGTTTAGCTGTAAAGACCCAAAGACTTTAAACACCTTACCGAAAAAAATCTCAAAACGAAAGTTGGATTTTAGTGATCGTTTCTGTGTTATGTTTGTATATCCTCACAAAATGTTTATCTTACACACTGTTCTATGATATTTTGGTTAGAAACTAGAAATCTCCTGTACCAAACAAATGCACAAAATGGTTTTTTTCCCCCAATTGTCATGATTGTTTTCCAGATTTTTAATCTGGGCAACCTCTCATTTTCAAATATGATACATTTTCTGTTAACTCATTGGGAAATAGTGCCTAAAATATAGTTGCCTAAAATAGGATTATGTGCCCTGGTAGACATCGTTTAATCATAGAAATACTGATTTTTGTCACAAAAATTCACCAAAGTATATCTATCATTGGTTTGAATTAAACCAAGTGAGTATAGCATTTCAGAACAAATTAGTCTTCGTCATGGAGTAGCTCATCGTTTTTCAGTAACTAAACCATACAGTCGAGTCAGAAGCAATGGCCCAGTGCGTTAGCCTTTCCTACTTTCAACATTTTGAAACAGGTACAAATTAACTAAATTAACTAGAAGGGGAAAATAATTTTATAGAGGATTGACTGACCTTTTAAAATATATTCTATAGGTAGAGACATAAAGGACAGGTTGACCAATCTGTTGAGAAGAGTCAAGAAGTGGGAGCTGGATAGAACCGTGTCTTCTCTCTGACTAGAGTCACTGCTTTCCTTCCAGTCACAGAGAGGCAGTGGAAGTGGTCAATTAGGCTAAGGAAAGATTAATCTATGAGATACATCCTCAGACAAGATATTTGCTGGGTTTTCCTTCACAGCAAAAGACATTTCATTATGAACCAGTTATTAGGTGGTTATTTGTAACAGATGAAATATTGACCTAAGATCTCATCTTCATTGTGTTTGTGGCTCACATGAATAAGGCTAGCATGACTGGTAGATAATGAGTCAAATGCTGTGCTATTTTAGGGCCAGTAGGGCAATTAGGTAATCTCGGGTCAGGAAACAGTTCAAGAAAGGAATACAGCACAGATAAAATACTACTTAGCATTTGCTGAGAAGGAAATGCATCCCAAATCTTAAACCTTAATTTGTCTTTACTGCTAAAAATTATTTACTCTCTGGTGATTTACTATCTAAACACATAATACATATTATCTACATTATACATTTTTATTCATATACTTATATATGTAGGTCTCTTTATTATAAAAATTTATTTCTGATGTTTTACTGTTTAGAAAGCATGTAGTTTTCCTAATATATGTGTATATATATAGTCTCTAATATATATATAAAGTCTATTTAATCCTGCTCTTCCATGGTTGTTGGTAATGTCCACTGTGACACTGACATTGAGAGTATCACACTTGAGAACAGAGTAATTTGATAATTATTGCTTATTTTTTAACTTTCATTCATTTTCAAGATCTTTTTTTAAGATTATTTCTCCTCTCTTAAGAAAAATTTTAATGCTTTCCCATGTAAACACATGTAAAGTTGAGAAGATTGAGTGGAAATTAGGCTGAATTATGTTTACTATAGTAACAAGTGACTTTTTTTCACTCTTTTTTTCTCACCTAGTTTGAAATTCAAACTAAATTAGCATTCTTTCTGCTTTAATTGCATGGCAATATAAAAAATGAAAGAAGTATCTTGACATTCTTAGTTTCTTACTTAAATATCATATATTTCCAACTGGAATTATGTATCTGTTTTCCTATCATCTTGAATTCTTCCTCTGCCTTCCCTGAAGTCTTGAGCTTGGTCTCAGATGCTAGGACCAACCCTGACTCTTGGGGGTAGGGTAGAGTGAAGGGTGGGAGTGGAATTAAAATGGTGATAGTTACATCTGTACTTAAGTGGCTCATCATTAGGTCAAATCTCACATTAACCTTTTCCCCAGTTCTAGTAACTGGCCTCCAACCTTCCCTGCACCACAATTCCGGTAACCAAATTTCTGTCTTTCTATCTTGATTATTTTCCTCATTCTAACAAGTCTTTCACTCAAGCCAATAAAAGCTTGTTCCTATACCCTAGCTTCATTATCAGTTGATAAACTGACCTACCTACAACTAAGTGCAGGCCTGATTTGATCTCTAACCTTCTTTGCTTCTAGATTTCCCACTGCCCTGCTCCTCCCCTGATGTGGCTGTCCTATGCCAGTGATGCAGGCCACTTGCCTCGACTGCCAGCTGCTTGCTGACCGGCGTAACCCTCTGTGTAAGTGTTCTGCCTGGCTGAACATCCTCCTATCACCCCCAGCTAAGTTTACCCTGGCCCTCCACCTGTCTTATCACAGTCAGGAGATGTGACATAAAGAATTAAAGTTTATAAGGGTAAGAGATCCTTACTTTGACACGTGAGAAACGTGAGATTAGGAATAAAAGATTTTGAAAATAACCACTATAACACTATGATCTCTACATACAGACTTAGAAAGTCTCAATGGAATGAATGATAGATTGTGCTGCTAATATGGTCAGCTATAAAAGAAATTTGCATGAATTTGCCACTCATGTATTAGTCAATCTGCTGAATTGAATGCAAACAAATGAAAAGAGACCTGTGATGATTCTTGAAATTCATATAGGTACATGGGAAAGGAGTTTTAAAAGTTTAAGGCTATTGTTACTTATGAAAAGGAGAATAGTTCTTTATTCACAGTAAACTGAATAATGAAGATCATTCAACACTGAAACAGGTTTTATATTCTAGCACAAGGGTTGGCAAACTTCTTCTGAAGAGGGCCAGATAGTGAATATTTTAGGCTCTGTTTCATCTATCCAGCTCTGGCTCTGTGGCTTGCAAGCCATAGAAAATAAGTAAATAAATAAATGGGTGTGGCTGTGTTCCAATAAAACTTTATTTATGGACACTGAAATAAAAATTTCATGTAATTTTCATGCACCACAAAATATTATTATTCTTGTGATGTGTTTTCAACCATTTTAAAATGTAAAAACTGTTCTTATCTCAAGGGCCATAAAAAAATAGGTGGCAGGCCAAATTTGGCCCACTGGTTGGGTTATAATTTGCCAACCTCTGTTCTAATTTAATGCATATCTTCCCAGGCTTCCAGTTGACTAGAAATGTGTATGTATGTTGTGGGGGGTGGTGGGTGTGGGGAAGCAAAAATGCTTTTGCATATTCGAAAACACACTCATCCTTACCTAAACATTTTACATATTTAAAAGTATGCAGAATTTTGCTTGACTGTTTAGCAGTTTAAGTCCTCTATTAGGGATGTAGGGAAAATTTTTTTAACACTCTTTGTTTGAATCAAATAACCAAAGTGGGAAGTAGCCAATAGGTTATCTCTAAGCCTAAACAAAACAAGCAAAACAAAAGTTTGCAAAAGACAAAGAACTCTCAAAAAAGGTCCCAGAGAAGCTATTTCCACCATCTAACTCCAGTTGGATTCCCAAATGGTTAACTTTAGGTTATAAAGTCACACACCTCCAAGTAACAACTATCTAAAGGACGCAAGAGGGTGGTAGAAGTGAAACACTGCTTTTTTTTATTCAATAGTCACCTTGTAAATAAATACCAGTGCATCAGATCTCCATTGCTAAAAATAGCAGTTGTGGGGCTGGAAGATTTTTATTGTAAGGACAAGTAAACATAGAGATGGAGATATAGCAAAGAACTATTTTCTATAATGCAGAAGACTTCTCTCCTATTTATTTACAAAATATGCCCTCAATTACGACTTGTCTGATAGATTCTGGGACTTCATGAGAAACACAGGCAGAAAAAATAAAATAAAATGGGACTGAAAAACAGATCTAATTATTTGATAGTTTGCTTTCTCCAGTGTCCCTCCCGCTTGTCTCTTTCCTCTCTCTCCCTTTCAGATTCAGTCCATACCCTTTCACATTCATTTCATGTTGGTCCTCTTGCCCCTCCTCCCTCATCTCCCTAGCTCCTTCTGCCTCATCTCGTTTTATAGCGCTTGGAAATTTCCTTTTCTTTCTGCTCTTCCCCTTGTGGTATCTACTAAAACCTTAGAGGAGTGATGTATATTCTGAAACTTCTGTGCGTTTCTAAGTGACGCTGAGCATGCTCAGTAGCTGGGGCAGGTTTTGTCGCCCGCAGCTGCCCTGATTCGACCTTTCCCAAAATAGACATTTAACTCTTTGGACTCCTGCCTAAGGATGTAATTCGCTTTGCTTTCTCCTCATTTTCAAGGTTCAAAGGGAAGCGGCGAGGATTCCAAGGTCCCACCATCCTCACAGCCAATGAGGGGCCTGTGAGGGAGGAGCTTGGGGCAGCTTAGTGCAGCTTGAGCTTCTGAGGGAATCATCCTCAGTAGGTGCAGTGGAGTCTGAGCTCCGCTGCACCTGTCACAGCAGAACAAAATTGAAAAAAACAAAAGCAAAATTTAAGAAAAGAAGAGAAGAAATGCTGCGGACTATGGAACCCTGTAGGACTTTCTGAAACATTTGCTGGGGATTCTGGTGGATCATGATCTTTTAAAACCAATTCTTTTTGAAGCCGGTTTGGGTAATTGGGAAAATGACACATATGCTAAATGCAGCAGCTGATCTAATGAAATGGACCAGATCTAGCGCTGCTAAAAGGGCTGCCTGCCTGGTGGCTGCGGCATATGCTCTGAAAACCCTCTATCCCATCATTAGCAGGCGTTTAAAGCAATCTGGCCACAGGAAGAGAAAAGAAGCAGCTTACCCGACTGCAGAGAACAGAGAAATACTGCATTGCACCGAGACCACTTGTAAAAATTCTTCGCCTGAAGTGAATGCAGATTTTTTCAAACAGCTACTAGAACTTCGGAAAATTCTCTTTCCAAAACTTGTGACCACTGAAACAGGGTGGCTCTGCCTCCACTCGGTGGCTCTGATCTCGAGAACATTTCTGTCTATCTATGTGGCTGGTCTGGATGGACAAATCGTGAAAAGCATTGTGGAAAAGAAGCCTCGGGCTTTCATCATCATATTAATCAAGTGGCTTATGATTGCCATCCCTGCTGCCTCTGTGAACAGTGCGATAAGGTACCTGGAGTGCAAACTGGCTTGCATCATCAAATTACTCAAGTGGCTTATGATTGCCATCCCTGCTGCCTCTGTGAACAGTGCGATAAGGTACCTGGAGTGCAAACTGGCTTTCATCATCAAATTACTCAAGTGGCTTATGATTGCCATCCCTGCTGCCTCTGTGAACAGTGCGATAAGGTACCTGGAGTGCAAACTGGCTTTCATCATCAAATTACTCAAGTGGCTTATGATTGCCATCCCTGCTGCCTCTGTGAACAGTGCGATAAGGTACCTGGAGTGCAAACTGGCTTTCATCATCAAATTACTCAAGTGGCTTATGATTGCCATCCCTGCTGCCTCTGTGAACAGTGCGATAAGGTACCTGGAGTGCAAACTGGCTTTGGCCTTCAGAACTCGCCTAGTAGACCATGCCTGTGAAACCTATTTTACAAATCAGACTTATTATAAGGTGATCAATATGGATGGGAGGCTGGCAAACCCTGACCAGTCTCTTACTGAGGATATTATGATGTTCTCCCAATCTGTGGCTCACTTGTATTCTAATCTGACCAAACCTATTTTAGATGTAATCCTGACCTCCTATACGCTCATCCAGACTGCTACATCCAGAGGAGCTAGCCCAATTGGGCCCACCCTATTAGCAGGGCTTGTGGTATATGCCACTGCTACAGTGTTGAAAGCCTGCTCTCCCAAATTTGGTAAATTGGTGGCTGAAGAAGCTCATAGAAAAGGCTGTTTGCAGTATGTGCACTCCAGAATTATAGCCAAGGTTGAAGAAATTGCCTTTTACAGAGGACATAAGGTAAGATAGAAATTAAGATGATGGGTGAAATGTGAGACTGTTCGAGCTGCCACTGCAGTGCTAGATACCATCTGTTGTACTGTTGATGGACCCACTTCTTTAGCGTTTTAGACTCCGATGACATCTAAACCTGTACTAGAATGTATGCTTCCTTACCCTTTTTACTCACAAGTTGTTAAAGAATTATAGAGTGCAAACTTTTCTAAAGTTTCATGAGAATAAAATTTTCAGCACTCAGTCTACTTAGCCTCAGTTACCCAAACATGCTCAGAATTATCTCTGAAGCATTTTCTTAAAACTTAAATCCTAATTGGTTGTAGAACATTAGAAGAAAATGTGTTTGGAAACTGAGTAAACACATGTCCATTGAGATGGAAAATTTAGGATGGTATTCTCTTGGTGTTACTATTGAGGGCCCTTTGTTTTTAAGAGGAAAAAAGACCCTGTCCTTTTACATGAAAGACAAGTTTAACAATTTTGCATGCCTGGTCAGCAATGGAGGGTCCTCAGTCCTAAGAAGTGCAGGAGAGTGTGTCTCACAAATGGCATTTCCAACTCTTAGTTAATGTTCAGCACCATGTTTGACACAAATAAAAAGAGGCAGTGAAATGAAATTTTGTCTGGCTTTGAGAGAAAAGCTAAGATTAGAGAAGAAATGAGGAGGAGAAAAGGAATTTCAGAACGTTATTTCTGAATACTAAAGATTTTCGACATTAAGCAGATCCCTAAAATAGTTAGCCTAATTACATAAACTTCCAGAGCATTGAAGTAACCTCAGAATATTAAATACGACCAAATTTTTTAAGGTGATGCATCTGAAATCTTAATACAAATGACTTAGTACAAATGAAATATTCAGGTATTCTTAAGTTGAAATGGTATTTTAATTCCCAAGCAGAATTATTTACTTTTTGAAGCATCATTAGTTATCAAGACAAACGTTTACAGTAGTAGGAATCTGAAGAAGAAAATTTAAAGCAAATTTAGGACTTCTACTCCCCCTTGAAAATTGTCCTTATATGTTGTATTAGTCATATTGACTTGTGATTCTTCTTGAATCATTGAACTCAGTGATTTAAATTATACCATGCTGTAGGCTTCCGGCATTTAAGACAAAATCCAGCAAATTGAGTTAGTTCGAAAATGGAATCTAATTACACATATGTGTGTCATGTGTTTATTTTCAAATATTTTTGGTGTGATCAAGAAGGATAAAGTTCTAACATTGTTTACTCATGTCTTATAGAATATCGTTTAATTTTAACCTCATGCATGTAATTTTGAAATAAAAATTATAAATCACTGACATGTACTTTATATTTACTAAGTATCATGGGTTTTTTTCAATAATATAGGTGTGACCAAATTAAATAATAATGACTCATTCTTATATTAATCTGTATTTTTTAGTTGTTAGAATCATAGATCATACTATACTAAGTAAAACAAAATAATGTGTACCTATCTTTAAAGAAAGCCTTCAGACATACAGTATTTACTTTTATAACTCATGCTGGGTTCTTGCCTCTTTTTCCCTCTATAGGTGGAAATGAAGCAACTCCAGAAAAGTTACAAAGCTTTAGCCGATCAGATGAACCTCATTTTATCCAAACGTTTGTGGTGCATCATGATAGAGCAGTTCTTGATGAAGTATGTTTGGAGCAGCAGTGGACTGATTATGGTGGCTGTACCTATTATCACTGCAACTGGCTTTGCAGATGGTGGTAATGACATTTATGCTTAATCTTCAATATATGTTTAGGATTATTTCTCTTGAAGGTGTCACTGCTGGTTTTGTGTGAGTGAAACTGAATATGTAGCCATTTTTCTGTGGTCATTAATGGTCAGAAACAAAGGCAGACTTTGCAACATCCAATAATAATACCTGCAATGTGAAAGGAGATAAGTGGCTCAAAAGTCCTTTCCAGTTGTGAGATATTTCAAATTAATATCTTGAAAAGCAGTGTAAGTTCTCTCCATGTGTTTTAAACTTCAGTTCTGCACATCCCATGTATTTAGTCTATAAATATTCTATAACTGGATCTGCCCTGTTTTGTGATTTGAAGAGTTGGTTGACTACATTAGGCAACTAGGAATATTGTTTTAGGAAGTGCTTCACACCATGGAAGGAGATCTCCTCTACTTGTAGGTAACATAGATAAAGCTCCTATGTAGCATGATTTGGTGGCATTGTGGGGGTAGGGGTTGTCAAGCTGCCCCTGTCTAATTCTAGCTATCACCACCCCAGTGGTTTTTACCAACATTTTTCATCTTTGGGATAACTAAGAAAGATAAGGACAACAAGAACAATATTAAAACGTTCTGTAATACTTGAGATGGGAGTTTGGGTCTTAATGGGCAGAGACAAAGGGGAGTTAATTAAAGTAGCAGCATTTTCTGCTCTTCCTCCAAAATAAAACGTTCCCCCTTCTCTTTAAAAACCACTTGGTCAAAATTGGCCTTAGTGTTGAAGTAACTAAATAAAAGCATGGGCTTTGTAGTAAGACAGAGCTTAGCTCAACTCTTGGCTTTCCCTCTTCCTGCCTGTATCCTCTCAGTCATGTTAATTAAACTCTGAACCTCCATTTCCTCATCTGTAAAAGGAGAATTGGAAAGGCTACTTCAGAGGACTGTTGGGAGGATTTAACAGAATAATGTTTATAAAGTACAGAGCATGCTCTTGATGTTCTTGATATAGAGTGACAATTATTACCTAGGAAACAAAAGGCAACACTGAGAATAAGGTAACAGAATTCACACTATTTTACGGCTATTTTTGGTGTAGAATTAAGAATTAAGTTATTTGTTTGAAGTCATCTAATAAAAACAAGTAAAAGAATTACCCTATACTTTAATATTTTGAAACAGTGCTTCAATGCTTTAACCAATTATTACAAAAAAACTTGTCAAATTTGAGTCATTCTTAACCTAAAATTGTTCATTTTAGTAAATTGGAATTTGTCAATCCCATGTGATAAGACTGTAGATATACCAAATATACTCCACAACTCAACTGTCTAATACTGTGTTTAGACCACTGGGAAACTGAATTTTATCTATTTTTATGTTTTCAAAGTTTTATTTTTCAAAAAATCATTTAAAAAGTTTATATTGAATAAGGTGTTGTTAGTAATAGTATTTTTAGACATAATCCTTTCATTATAAGATAAAATAAATTGCTTTTTCAAAAAAGTATTGGAGAAAAAAATGACACAAAAATTTATGGTCTTGAGATTAGTTTTAGTAAGACACAACAAAATTATCAGATATTCATAGTGGGTCTAAGTATATGGATGTTTTAAAAGGTTCGTATATAACGTATAGAGACAACACCAATGACAAGATCATGGTGTAGTTCTCTTAGTGCTTGGAAGCACGGGTCTTATTACAAAACCCCAGAGTATTCAACATAGAGCAGAGAAAATGCAGCTATTAATGGTGACAAATTAACCCCACAGAGACCAGTAAGAAGTAAACAGTATATGCAAAGAATCTAACAATCTTATTTCTATGGGTGATGTAATAAGATATTTAAAAATAAATCCTGAAAATATCATATTAAATTAAAGAAACAACATTAAAATTTCACATTGAAATTATGATAATCACAGTGATGCAAGTAAAATAAAGTAATTCTTAAAGCTTCTTTTCAAAAGAGGATTTTATACAAAGAGAAGCAGTATAAGAATGTCATAGAAGAAAAAAATAAATTCGTATGACAGCATTATTATGAGAAGGTGCTTCAATATCTTCTGTAATTTCTAATGTTACTATATATACGCTTATAATGTTTGTACGTATTTACTAAAGACATTTGACCTACAATGATTTAACACATGAAAATATTGTTAGCGTTTTACTCATACAAAATTATTTTTTCTAAATAATGATATATCTTTGAGGCTTTAGGTCTTGGAATTACATATCATATATTCTAATCTAATCTTCAGTCTTAATTTACACTTATGCCCTGAGTTGTCCCTTATGTTAGAGATGAATTAAATACATGATACTGTATATTTTAAAGCAAAAATAGGTGGAAAAAGTGGGTGAATGAGAGAAGAATGGCAAAGAGAAAAGGGAGAAAAAGTAGGATAGAGGAAAAAAAGACAATACAATAAAGAAGCAGGCCACTGTTCAGATCTTGACTCAGCTATTTAGTAGTTATCCATCCTTGAGAAATTTGCATAAACTTTATATGCCTCAGTTTTCCTCTCTTAACCATAGGTATAGTAATATATATCTTACAGAATTATGAAATTGTATATAATGTATTTAATGTGCTTTGAAACAGTTCTCAGCAAGTAGTAAGAATTTAGGTGGATCATTGTTAATATTTATTCTATTCTTACCATGTGGGCTCTGGCATCAGATTGCCTGGGTTCAAATGCTTACTCTTTTGCTTACTAGGCTATGACTATGGGCAAGTCATTTAACCTTCTTGTGCTTCAATTTCCTCATTTCTGAAATGGGAGAAATTATAGCAGGGTTGTTAGGAGGATTAAAGAAGAGTACATGTGTAAAACTTAGAACAATGCCTGCTTCATCGAAAATGCTCAATAGACATTTGCTGGCACGATTATTGTTGTTAAGAGAGCAAGATATTTAAAAGTGATTAGGAAGTCAGAGGTAAAAGTGCAGATAGGAGGAAGAGCCTGCATAGTTTTTTTGGAGGAGAAAAGAAAAATAGTTTTGTAGTAGATTTGTTATACCACCCACCTACAACTTCAAGTGAAATCTTATGGTTAGGACAGGATTATGTTTATATTCAAGTTCACATTACAAAATTGCATGTGGAATCATGCCATTTTCACTCAGACGAGGAGCTTAGAGGTCATCCAGTCTGGAGCCCCAGATTTGCCTCAGGGCACACAGATGGTTAGTGGAAGCACTAAGGATAGAAGACATTATGTGATTCCTAGTGTGTTACTTTTCTTACCTTCATCACGCTACCTCCATTTAGCTATATTGGAACTTAGTCTATAAGGGACTTAACTTAGTTTGAGACCAAGCAATCGTGGGAGCTAATGCTTGAAATAGAGGCATTGAAATAGTTAATTATATATAGTTTCTGTTATATTTTCTTAGAGGACATTACCCCTTTCTTTGCTTTGTATTAAGAGAAAGACTGAAATTATGTCAAGAAAATAGTTACCTGGGAGCTGTATCTCAATTTTTTAATATTATAGGCCACTTTTCTTCTCTTCATATCAAAAGCAGTTCTGGGCAAGGCCAGGGAAAGCTACTTATAGGTCCCTTCTGCCGGACCTTATCACAGACACCTGACAGGCAGTGAACAGTGCACCTAAGCCACTAGCACTGCCAGTAGCGTCCACATGTTGGTGATCTGCTAACGTGAGGTGGCACATCAGAAGTAGCAACTGAAAGCACTCTTAGGAATGGAACTGAACTCTACCATAACCCTCATAACATGGGTGATATTTTATTCCTAAAATGTACTTCCAACAAGATGATCTCCATAGCTCCTGCTGCAGGAGTATGTCTCATATTCAAATGCCAAATTGTTGAAATATAATTTTGTATTTGGGTCAGTTTACATATGACTACTCTCTTGTTGACCAATTATTGTCACAGTAATTATCAGTACATATCAAAGACATACTTTTTAGCTGTAATTAGCTATTCGTGTCAGGAGCTATAATTTTTAAAGTATAACATACATGCCCACAACGGCACAATCATTAGTGTACCACTCAGTGAACTGTCACAAAGTCAACCCATACACGTAAGCACCACTGAGAAGAAACAGAACCTTACCTTCATCCTAGAAGCTCCCATCCCAGAAACCCCTTCCCAGTCTTATCCTCATCTTCAGCCTCCTACCCCCATCCCCACTTCCTCCTGCCCCTGCCCCCATGCCACAGCAAAGGCAGGCATTTTACCGATCATTCATTAGTATTTGCTGGGTTTTGAGCCTTATATAAATAGTATCATGCAGTACATATGAGAGTTTTAGTTGCTCCACATCTTTGTCAATGTTTGATGTGAGTCTTTTTCCTTTTAGGCATTCTTATGAGTGTATAAGCGTGCTTCATTGTAGTCTTAATTTGCATTTCTCTGATGACTGAGGAGGTTAAGCACTTTTCATTTGTTTATTGGCTACTTGGATAGCCTTTTTTATGAAGTACCGATAAGTTTTTTCTTCATTTTTAAACTGGCTTATCTGGTTTTTGCTTGTTCATTTGTAAAGCTCTTGTGTATTCTGTAATGAGTAGTTTGTCAGATACACACACACACACACACACACACACACTCAAATCTCTTTTCCCACTCTATTCTTGCCTTTTCAGTCTCTTAAGTGTCTAAGAGAAGTTCATAATTTTAATATAGTTCAATTTATCAATCATTTTCTTTGTTGTTAGTGCTTTTTTTGTCCTGTTTAAGAAATATTTGCGTCACCCAAAGTCATAGAGTTATTCTCCTATTTTTTTTTTTTGAGGAAGATTAGCCCTGAGCTAACTACTGCCAATCCTCCTCTTTTTTTTTCTGAGGAAGACTAGCCCTGAGCTAACATCCATGCCCATCTTCCTCTACTTTATACATGGGACGCCTACCACAGCATGGCGTTTGCCAAGCGGTGCCATGTCTGTACCCGGGATCCGAGCCAGCGAACCCCAGGCCATCGAGAAGCAGAACGTGCCAACTTAACCGCTGCACCACTGGGCCGGCCCTCTCCTATTTTATCTTCTAGAAATTTATTGGTTTTTCATTTCACATTAAGATCATCAGTTAGAATTGATGTTTATATATGGTATGAGGTAGGGTAAGATTGAGATTTGTCAAGGTGGCAAAGATAAAACATAAATGACAAGAAATAAACTCAGATTGTAAGTCCAAAGAAAAAAGTACAGAAGGGTAGCCTGCTTTTTTAATTTTTAAAAAATTAATAGACAATTTTCTTTAGAATAGTTTTAGGTTTACAGAAAAATTGAGCAGAAAGTGTTCAGTTCCCAAATTTCCCCTCCTCCCATAATTTCCCTTGTTATTTACATCTTGTATTAATGTGATACCTTTGTTATAACTGATGAACCAATATTTATACATTAGTAACTGAAGTCCATAGTTTACATTAGGATTCACTCTTTGTATTATACAGTTCTATGGGTTTTGACAAATGTATTACATAACCTTAGTTTTAAATCCTTTCTCACCTTTTCAGTGAAATAGCAACAGATGTGACCGTGTTTCAATATATCCTTTTATTAGCAGAGCTGAAAATAGCAGTAAAATGAGAAGATATAATGTTAAATATTAAATCCTTAAGTGAGGCACTTTTGACAACGTATTCAAAATATTTGGTGAGGAAGATAAAATGTGTTGATCTGGGATACAAAATAGGTGAGTGCTTTAGGTCATGAATTTATATCTCTGACACTGAGGAATGTACCCTTCTCACAGAGGCTATGCAGTTGGCTGTTGTATGCATGGCAAAATACTACTGGCACTGCTCTCACAGTACTTTCCAAAGAACAATCCGTAGAATAAAAGTCAAATGAAATCTGTCCAGAGCTATTTGTAATTTTGTTGCTAAAAGCACGAAGAAAACCCAATAGGCATTAATCTGCTAAAGCGACGTGGAAAGTACCATGCCATGTCAAACACCAGTTCATCTGTGCTAGTGTTTTTACTTCTTAACAGAGACTGTCAGTAAAAGCTACTATTTAAACCGCTTTTAACCCAAATTCATAAAATCCCATGATTATTTTAGATCACCAGCCAGATTCTCTATGAGCCAAAACTATTCTTAGTGCTTTAACTGATTCAGCAATTCACTATTTTGGTAGCTTGCTGAGAATCTTTCGGTAATTTTTTTGTGTCTATCTAAATTTTGTCACACATTTAAATGTAAGAATATCTACATTCTGTTTCCAATCTATTTATTCAATCACATTTTTCACTCCTCACTTATACCAGCACTCAAAGCCTTTCTTTTTCATTCCTCAGGGAAACTCACTCACTTCAAGGGGGCTAACAGGAGTCCTCTAGAGCAGTGACAATAGTAGGGCTAGGAGGAACCACATTGGACTATTTGTCCTCTTTTTTTTTTAAAGATTGGCACCTGAGCTAACAACTGTTGCCAATCTTCTTTTTTTCCTTCTTCTTCTTCTCCTCCGCAAAACCCCCCAGTACATAGTTGTATATTCTAGTTGTGAGTGACTCTGGCTGTGCTATGTGGGACACCACCTCAGCGTGGCCTGCTGAGCGATGCCGTGTCCGCGCCCAGGATCCCAACCAGCGAAACCCTGGGCTGCCAAAGTGGAGCTCAGGAACTTAACCACTCGGCCACCGGGTGGCCCCTAGACTATTGTAAAAGGGCCCCATGAACTCATGGTGATTCTCATACTCGGGTGAAATCAGTGCCTGACACCAACCCATGCTGTAACTTGATCAAGCTGTTTATCATTCAGTTGGCATTGCTTGAAGTTTCCCTTCTCTGTCCTGTTGCTTATACTATACTTATGATCTATTGAAATTATATGTGGTCTTCAAGGCCTCACTCACAGTCTACTCCTCCATGAAGCATTTCCTGTCTCTTGCAGCAAGAAATGATCTTTGCCTCCTCTAAACACCTCCCATTGACTCTCTTCATAGGCTGCCCTGCATAGTTATTTGGGAACTTATCTTCTCTCTCCTACCAAACTGTAGGCTCCCTAAGGAAAGAGTCTGAAAATCACATTTATCCTTGCATGTCCTATAGCACCTTGCCTAATTTCTTGCATATCTAGGTGTTCAGTAAATATCTGCTGAGTGCATTTTACCTTATATTATGCGTGGATCTCTTTCAAACCCAGCTGAGCTGTCTGTGAGCAAGTAAATATGAAATTATCTGGTAGTCATAATAGGGCATAAGTTAAATATTTGCACTGATATGGAGAAAAAAAACCTTTGCACTGAGATAAGTCAGAGAACAATAAATATCAAAGTTAGACTATGACTATCTATATCACTCTAATTTCTTCATTAATTTTCACCATTTAATTTAGAACTTTGGAAATAATCTATAGACGGGCCAGAGACTCAAATTGTTGGAAAGATTAAAATAATGACTTGGAGAGAACAATTTTGAAGAATGAGACTAAATTAAATAGATATGCGATAATAACTAGAGAAAATAATAACAGCTAACATTTAGAGAACTTATTATAGGCCATAGATTAGACTAACACTTCATTTGTATTTCACCTTAAAACAACTCTTTGAGATAGAATTGTTTGAGATAGTATTATTGTCTCCCTCATTTACAAATGAGAAAATAGGCATGGAGAGGATAAGTGGCAAGTTCTACTTACCTTACTACCTGCCAATAAGTAGTAAAGCCTGGATTCAAACCTAGTTTGACTCCTCTTAACCGTAATTCTGCATTGACAGTAATTTAGGATGTTCATTCATCTATCCATCCCATCCGTGCATCCATGCATCCATTCAATACACATTAAGGAGTACTATGTGCTGGAGACTCTGCTGAGTACTAGGAATAAAGAATAAAACACACATTCTTGACCCTTAAGAAACTTAAAGTCCATTGGAAAGGCCAGCAAAAGTTTCCAGGGAAACCTTTACTAAAGAGTTAACTCTTGAAGAAAGAGCTAGACAAAGAAGGAAGAGAAGTATATTGAAGTCAGAAGAAATCATGTATGCAAATAGCAGAGGATAAATAGAGTGTTGCATGTTTGGGCTGCCGCTAGACTGTAGAGTGAGGGTTGGTTGAAACAGGTAGACAGAGGCTGGATTATGAGGGTCAGCTAACTTGCATTTCTATTAAAGGAACTACACTAGAAATATTTGCTTGTATTCCTATTAGTAGTATTTTATTGACCAAATCCATAGTATTTGATTGCCTAGCTGTAATAAGGGCAGGGAGTTGAATTTGGAAAAAGTTAAAAGAATGCTAAGTGAAAATAGTCATAATTCCTATAGACTTACTTTTGTTCCAAGTCTCCTTCTAAAAAAATAATGAAACAAAAGAAAGCTTTAAATAAAATCTCGTACAAATATTGTATTTTCAATAATTCATTAAATTTCTAAGAAATTGCTGGTACTAATGAAAAATTTACATGTGGTTGTTTTGGCCATAATTTCATCTGTATAAAATAAAACATTTAGTTACTTGAAAAAACTCAATAGTTTTGTAGTTTGCTTTTAGATCTAGAGGATGGCCCCAAACAAGCTATGGTTAGTGAACGGACAGAAGCCTTTACTACTGCTCGAACTTTATTGGCCTCTGGATCTGATGCTATTGAAAGGATTATGTCTTCATACAAAGAGGTACTTGCATTTCTCATCATCAATTTGATTAAAATAAGATATATGAAAATCAAGCAAAATGTAAATTACAAGATATACTTAGTATTTTGGAAACATTTTTCTCTACCAAACATTGCTAAGAGTAAGGCAGCCCTCCCAAGTATATTGCTGCTAATACCCTTTAATTTTTACACTTTCAATTATAACTCCTCTTTTTCTGTCTATAGTATGATGTATTTGTTTTTAATTAAAAAAAAAAAACACACCCCTAGGTGTGGATTCTGGAGCCAGAGTGCCTAAATTTAAATTCTTGCTCCAGTATTTACAAATTATATGAACTTACTCAAATTCCTTAACCTGTCTGTGTCTGTTTCATCATCTGTGAAATAAGGATAATGATAGCATTGACTTTGTAGGGTTGTTGTGAGTTAATACATGTAGAATGTTTAAAACAATACATATTAAGCAGTCACTAAATGTTAGCCAATAATATTACTTATATACCTTGCAAACTTTTACTCATCCTTCCTGACAAGTCAAGCCTCACCAACCACCTCTAAAACCCTCTTGTGATTCCACCTTCTTTCCGCCTTCGTTGCAGAGTCTGGCTCTACCTTCTCTGTGTTCACAGTACACCTGGTGCTTTACCACACTGTAATTGACTATCCCCTGCACCAGGCCCTGAGTGGAAAGCAGGAACTGTCTTACTCAGCTTTACATTCTTAATATCCATTTTAATGCTTGGAATGTTGTACGTGGTCAATAAATACTTGCTGAAAGAATGGTAATGACCTGCAAATATCACAGTGTTAAGACTGGAAATCATTTTATTCAGTTCAGATGTTACATAATATTCCCATGGACAGACATTCTCACTATTAATTACTCTTGTGGCTTTTGTATCAATATAAATTGCCAGAGCATCTTTATAAATTTAGCTGCCTATTAAATAAGCCTCGAATAAGCCATATAAAAGAGTTACAAAGTTTGTGATTTACCCACAAAACTTTTCAGTCTCATTCAACAACTGATTTCTTGAATTGGGTTAAAAAAATAAAAGTAAAACCAGTTGTTTAGGGCCACGTACCAAACCAACTCAATTTTAAAAAATTTTTCAAATAGTAATTTTGATAATCTGAAGACACAGTTTTGAGGATAGGTTTTTTGATTAATAAATTGCTTATTAAAATTAAATGACAAATCAAAATTTTGGCCATCTCACATTAAAATACTTTGGTATCTAAGTCACAGAAAGAATATCAATTAGTTTTTCTACATTGTCTCCGACACAAAAACTGATTGCATTTTGCT
The DNA here is from genome assembly GCF_041296265.1 of Equus caballus. Taxonomy (NCBI): domain Eukaryota; kingdom Metazoa; phylum Chordata; class Mammalia; order Perissodactyla; family Equidae; genus Equus; species Equus caballus. The sequence continues at coordinate 1,338,563 of NC_091702.1, forward strand.
TTATTTTGGCTGACTGTGCTTTGAATCACAGAATGTTCACTTCTAAAGAATCTTATTGCTGCTATGACAGCACATGAAAGCATCATGCATTCTCTGCTAGCTCCAGAGGGAGCAAGGGTCCTTTTTAGAGTTAGAGTTCAAGGGCAAACCCCCTGTCTTATATCCCAAAGTAATTTGTCCACAGTCACATTCTCAGGTTTTTTCAGACACTCTTGGCCCGCTCCACCCTGACTCCTGGTCTACTAACTCCTTGCCTCCTGCTTTTCTTTAATTGACCTCTACATTTGGTTTTGGACTTTTTATTTTTTTATGCAAATATATTTAGCCAGGTTTCTTTTGAATCCATATTTTGTTAATCCTTAGCTCTGTTTTCCTCTGCTTGAGAACTCAGGAGATTTTTGTGGATAACATTTGAGAAATTACCCTTTAAATAGCTATAACATTAACATATAGAAATGCGATACTAATCCAGCTACAGACCTCTCACACAGTAGAAACACGGTAGAAAGCTTTTGACAGTAATATGCACTCTTTTACTGCTTGTTTTGCACACACAAAAATCTTACACAAATGTCAGCATTGTTGTATTATTCCACAATTTATTGTTTAAGAGACATTTACTAGTGACCTGCCTCGCTTACTGGTTCCAGTTTCCTAGTAAACATTTCTGTAAGGGAATGGTTTTTGTGCTTTCCTTTTCACTGAGAAAGATGGTCTTGACAGGAGATGAGTCACCTTTCACAGTACCCTGACAACAAGGTGTTCTTTTAATAGAAAAACAGCAGGAGATTCAGCCTAAATTGGATCACTGGCAGGATAGGAGCAAGGTACCACTCTATTGAGCCTTATGGACTAAAGCAGAGATTTATCTCATCTTATCTTTAATCTCACCTAGAAAACAGTCATATTTAATGTTTTTCTTTGGGCATATAAATCATGTTTGGCTTGAAAAGAAGCTGAATTGTGGAATTTGGACTGAAAAGGAGTTGAAGATTTACATTGAGCTCACTCCCAATTTTGGTATCCTCTAGCAGGGATATTTTCTCTGCCAAGCTTAGGAATTTTGACAATCAATTTGACTCAGAAGCATTCATTTCTAATAAGAAAAATATGTATTTTTCTTCTATTTAAAACCTATTTTAAATTGAAAAAAGATATCAAAATAAAGGATCATAATTTCATTGAATGAACTTAAGCTTTTCACAAAATTTCTAATTTTCTGGAAATGAAATCTGTCATTTGAACGAGTCAAATCAGAAATTTGACTAAAGATTTATTTATTTATGAAGATTTTATTTTTTCCTTTTTCTGCCCAAAGCCCCCCGTACATAGTTGTGTATTTTCAGTTGTGGGTCCTTCTAGTTGTGCTATGTGGAACGCTGCCTCAGCATGGCTTCATGAGCAGTGCCGTGTCTGTGCCCAGGATTCCAACTGGTGAACCCTAGGCCGCTGAAGCAGAGCGTACAAACTTAACCACTCGGCCCCGGGGCTGGCCCCAAAAGATTTGTTTTTTTTAAGATCGGTACCTGAGCCAACATCTGCTGCCAATCTTTTTTTTCCCTTCTCTCCAAAGCCCCCCAGTACACAGTGTATATTCTAGTTGTAGGTCCTTCTGGTTCTGCTATGTGCGATGCTACCTCAGCACGACTTGATGAGCGGTGCTAGGTCTGCACCCAGGATCCAAACCGGCAAAACCCTGGGCCGCTGAAGTGGAGCGTGAAAACTTAACCACTTGGCCGTGGGGCCAGCGCCTTGACCAAAGATTTTTAAGTCTCACTAATATTCTGAAATCTTTACATTTTGTTTTTAACCGTGACTTGAATGAATAATTTTTTATGTGTTTTATAATCCCAATCAAACTTACATTGACACGTTGCTATGTTGCTCTCTTGAGAAACTTTTTACCGTTACTTGTTTTAGTTATCAGATATGTTATTTATTTTTCATGTATAATAAAATAGGATCTTTAATATTAAATCAAAAAGCTTATATGATTGCATATTTTTTTAAGTCTGTCTTGAGTATATTAACTCTATTTTATTTCTCTGTGTTGGTTTTAGATCACTGAATTAGCAGGCTATACTGCTCGAGTGTACAATATGTTTTGGGTCTTTGATGAAGTGAAAAGAGGCATTTATAAGAGAACTGCTGGCATGCAAGAGTCTGAAAACCATAGCAAGAATGGAGCTAACATAGAATTATCCCTCAGTGATACGTTGGAAATCAAAGGTATTAGACTCAAATTTTTTTGTATTTTTCCTGTATTTAAGTGTTTATCAACAGAACTAAAGTTTTTTAGAAGCTAGTCTTTAACAGATAAAAGAAACCAACATTTATTTATTTAAATAGTTATTCCTAAACTTAGTATTGCAGTGTGAGGAGTGGTGACTAACATTACCATTAAAAAAAAATTGTTACCTTTATTTAGAACAAAATTTCTAGAATTATTTTTGGAAACTGCACATATGGCAGAATGAATTGTTTGCTTTTAAAAATCAAATAACAGAATTAGAACTAATGTCATATTATTCTTCATCATCCTATGTTTTTAAACTTATTTGGTTATCATATTTTTAAAAATTATATATAAATGTCTTAATTCCCTTTCTGGGGCACCGTGTTTTTTCTGTAAGAAAGGTTAATTTAGAGAAACAAGTAGTTGTAAAGAGTATGGCTGGGTTATATCAGATAGAGTTTAGCTTTGCTCTCATTATGATGTTGACATTAGGTTATTGGTAAGTAATGTTTCTGAGAAAGATTTTCCAAGTAGATGTGTCAAAACGTCCAAATTTACGTTAAACTTTTCTTTAGATATAGATATCTATATTTCACTTGGTTTTCTGATTTGTTACTGTGAATTATCTTTATAACGAATTTATCTATGTTGCATTATACTTTAAGTTATTTACGTAGTTAAGAATAACGTGTGATAGCTTTTGTAACTTAAGTCGTTCCTTAACTTATAGGAGAAGTTATTGATGTGGATCATGGAATTATTTGCGAAAATGTTCCCATACATACACCAACGGGAGAAGTGGTGGCTTCCAGGCTAAACTTCAAAGTAAGATGATATTCAAAAATCTTCTGATTGTTGCCATCACACTAATAAAAAACAACACAGAATTCATGTACATTTGTTAAATACATGGAGGAGCATATGGAAAGGAGGGGAAATCAAGGAAGGTATGCACAGTGGCTGAATTACAAAAGCAGTTAATTCCTCAGAAAGCAGAAAGAAAGAGAAATTTGATGTCTACTGCTTTATTGCCAGGTTGAAAATTAAAATTACAGTTCACTGAGAGCCTATACAAGGTTCCCAAACGGTTTTTCACACTGGGTTTTCCCTCACCTGAGAAAACAGGCCAAGAGATTGTGAGGATCCATAGTTAGCGTTTTAATCCATTTGGCAGGACTCAGTGTTTTTCACGTTCTGTGATACTGGGATCTGCGTCTTCACTGTCATGTGTTAAACCTTTAAGTCTTGTCCAAAAGTCATGTCATTACCTAGAGAATCCTTCTGTGAATTCCAGGCAGGTTGCCATCTTTCTGCTTCCGCCTCGTCACCTTTACAATGGGGAGAATAACGGTAACCTACCTTTTGGATGTGAGGATCAAACGAGACAGTTGGTGCAAAGCAGTCGGCGCAGGATCTGGCACAAAGTGAAGCCTTCAATAAATTATGATTACAGTAATTTTGACTTCCCTCCAGTCGGAATATCGTTGAGTTGAAGTTCGTGGCTATGTCACAGCTGTGTCTCAGGCTGGTGTCTGCCGCCCTGAGCCAAGCCGTAAAAATCCCTAGAATAACTTTGCAAAAGCCTGTTAGCCTCTTGAGGCTCCTACACTTCTTTATTTTATTTTGCTTTATTTTATTTTATTTTACTTTATTGCAGTGACAGTGGATTCTAACATCACGTAGCTTTCCAGAGGTACGTTGTAATACATTTCGAATTCTGTGTAGATTACGTCGTGTTCACCGCCCAAAAACTAATTATAGTCCGTCACCTCACATGTGAGCCTCATCGCCCCTTTGGCTCTCTCCCCTCCCCCCCTCCCCCTACGGTAACCACCAATCCAATCTCCGTTGCTCTGTGCGTGTTCGTCATTGTTTTTATCATGTACTCATGAGTGAGATCACACGGTGTTTGACTTTCTCCCTCTGATTTATTTCACTTCGCATAATACCCTCAAGGTCCATCCACGTTGTCACAAATGGCCGGAGCTCATCGTTTCTTAGGGCCGAGTAGCATTCCATTGTGTATACACACCACATCTTCTCTGTCCATACTTCCCTTGATGGGCACCTAGGTTGCTTCCAAGTTTTGGCTGTTGTGAATAATGCTGCAGTGAACCTAGGGGTGCATGTGTCTTTCTGCATTGGTGTTTTCCAGTTCTTTGGATAAATACCCAGCAGTGGGCTAGCTGGATCATACATATGGTAGATGTATTCTTAGTTTTCTGAGGATACTCCATACGGCTTTCCATGGTGGCTGCACCAGTCTGCACTCCCACCAGCAGTGTAGGAGAGTTCCCTTCTCTCCACATCCTCTCCGACACTTGTCTCCTGTCTTGTTAATTAGAGCCATTCTGACCAGAGGAAGGTGACCTCTCCTTGTAGTTTTGATTTGCCTTCCTCTGATCGCTAATGATGTTGAGCCCCTTTCCATATGCCTGTTGGCCACCCGTATACCTTCTTTGGAGAAGTCACTGCTCAGATCTTTTGCCCGTCTTTTTAATCGGGTTGTTGATTTTTTGTTGTTGTTGAGCTGTCGGAGTTCTTTCTGTGTTTTGGATATAAACCCCTTATCCGATATATGGTTTGCAAGTATCTTCTCCCAGTTGTTAGGTTGTGTTTTGGTTTTGTGGATGGTTTCCTTTGCCGTGCAGAAGATTTTTTTTCACTTTGATGTAGTCCCGTTTGTTCATTTTGTACTTTGTTTCCATTGCCCAGTCAGACATGGTACTTGAAAGTAGGCTGCTAAGACTGCTGTCAAAGGGCATACTGCCTATGTTTTCTTCTAGACGTTGCATGGTTTCGGGTGTGGCATTGCAGTCAGACCCGAGGAGGCTGCAGTTCCCCGAGAGCGAGCGTGTGGGCGGGGCCCCAGGAGTTCTCCCAGGAGGGTGTCCCTGTCCCTGTCCGCAGTCCACCGCCGGAGGGGGGGGGGGTGGGGCGGGGCAGCGGCCAGGGAGCCTCTGGGCGGCGGCGCGCGCGCGCGCGGGGAGCGCGCACGGCTGCTGGGCCGCCGTCCGGGGAGGCGTCGGCCAGCCGCGCCTGCCTGCCCAGAGCCGAGCCCGGCGGAGTCCGGCCGCGCTCTGCTGCTCTCTCCTGGGCCGGGCTCGCCCGTTCCCCCGGCGTCCCTGGACGCCGCTCCGTGTCCCCGCTGGGCACAGCAGCCCGGGCCCTCCACAGCCACGGCCGCTAGCCTGAGGAGGCCCTCCTTCAGCTCCCGCTCTTCCTGCTCGCCGGACACGGACGACCAGGGCGCCTGCGAAGAGGATTCCATCTGGGAGAGGTACCTGGGGGCGTGGGCCTGGGGGCTGGTGGGAGGCGAGCGTGTCCCTGAGGAATAGGCTTGTGCGCCGAGAGGTGCCCGTCAGGCCGCGGGACAGCTGCGCGGCGCGGGCAGCGAGGGGGTCTCTTCGTGCGCTTCACGCGTTCGTGGAACGGGCGGTGTGTGCCGGGCACCTGCCCAGGGGCCAGCCTGGGGATGCGGTGCCCGGGAGTCGGGCGCTGAAGCGGCGCCCGTGGTCTTGGCTTCTTGGAAGGCCAGACGCGACGTCGGTAACGACACTGGTCTCGATGCGTTCTGAGGGGTGCAGGTCTCCCTCTTTTCGAGGCTACGTTCCGTTGGGGTTTTCACGAAGCCTGTCGTGGCCCTGAAGCTCAGGCCGGTTCAGGGGAAGTGGCCTGTGGAGGGCCGCATAATATTCGTGTGCAGAGCCAGTGCTTTCCAAAGGCCTTGACTGGGCAGAAGTCTACCTGTTAGGGGTGCAGTGGGGGCTGTCCGGGGAGCATTGTGAGCACAGGTGTGTGTCCCACACTTGAAAGTCTGGCAAAGAAAGCGTGAGGCTGGAGGGTGCTCCGTTCGTTCCCTCCTTCCACAGAAAGTCTGGAGAGTTGACTTTGGGACTTCCTTTCCTCGGGTCGGTGCGTGTTCAGTGGTCTGGACACTTGGTGGGCAAGACTGACAGGGTGTTTGACGTACTGGACCTCGCAGCCTAGTTGGAAAGGACAGATAGGCAGCAACTAATTACCTAGGAGATACGTAAAAGCAATTCTGTGTTGAGTGCTGAGAAATACGGCATTTACTGTTAGACTTTGTGACTTAGGCAGTGATGTTTAAGCTGAGAGCAGATGCCTAAAAGCAAAGGAGGACTTGTGCGGGAGAGCGTTGGGACAGGGCAAGGGAGGAGGATGGCCTGTCAGAGGAGCTGAAAGCATGCCCTGGAGACTGGGGCCGCGTAGCGACTGTAGGGTGGGGAAAACCAAACTTTTCGATTAAGGCTGGCGCTTTCTATAGGTTTTCGGAGACTAAGCGTGGTGATTCAGCACGTGGACTCTGGAGCCAGACTCTGTCACATGGGTCCTAGCTCTGCCACCTACGGGCTGTGTGAACTTGGGCAAGTTACTGTACCATTCTGTGTGTCAGTTTCCTGATCTGTAAAACGGGGATGATTATAACACACACTCCATAGGTGAGTGTAAAGGTTAGAGGCTATTTCATGTCCGTAAAGTACTTAGAGCAGTGTCTGGCCTTCAGTAGGCGTTAGTAGTGGTTGATTAAATAAATGGATAAATGCATACATAAGTATTCAAGGCTTGGAGGCTGTCCCTCGTGCAACGTGTGAACTGGAATGGATTACACCCGGCTTTGTTTCCTTTCCAGCTTGCAGTTGCTACTGACCGCATCTGTGGCACTGTGGAATTAGAAATAATCTCCCTCGACTTGGCTGCTCTTGGTAACAGAATCTAATGCTGTCCAGATTATCCCAGGGAAATAAAAGCCTTGTCAGTAGCCTAGTAGGGTCAGGCTTATTTAATAGGTATCGCTTATATTGGTTTGGCTGGTATTTGTTGGTAACTTTTTCTTGGCAAAGCTGCTCGGTTAAAAAAAGTAGATTAGCTGTAAAATAGTTCAGACCCAGAGAAAAGTAGAGAGTCGTGTAAGCAGAGCACGCCTTTCCTTGACTCTCTGTCGAGAGCTTTTGTGACTCCAGCCGCTCTCTGCCTCAGACGCGGGGCCCTCTGCGTGTGCAGTCATCTAAACCGTGCAGGGTCCGGAACCGTGGAGAATCTAAGGCAGTGCAGTCATGCTTTGCTTAACAGTGGGGCTAGGTTCTGAGGAGTGCGTCACGGTCAGGCAATCTCGTGAGCGTGCAAGCACCACGGAGTTCATAAACCTAGATGGCAGAGCCTCCTATACACCTTGGCTCTATGGGACTAATCTTTTGGGACCCCCGTTGTTGACTGAAACGTCCTGATGTAGCGCCTGACGGTACTTCCCAACTCCAAGGGCACGGGAGTGTAGCCTGTGGGGCTCTGTCAAAGAACGGAGACGCTCGAGGCCTACTCTGGACCCACTGACTCAGAATCTACTGGGATAGTTCCCGGCTTTAAAGACCAGCCATAGTCCTCATCTGCAGACATCTCCTCAACGGTTTTCCACACCGGGTTTTCCCTCACCTGAGAAAACAGGCCAAGAGATTGTGAGGATCCATAGTTAGTGTTTTAATCCATTTGGCAGGACTCAGTGTTTTTCACGTTCTGTGATACTGGGATCTGCGTCTTCACTGTCATGTGTTAAACCTTTAAGTCTTGTCCAAAAGTCATGTCATTACCTAGAGAATCCTTCTGTGAATTCCAGGCAGGTTGCCATCTTTCTGCTTCCGCCTCCTCTCCTCACCTTTACAATGGGGAGAATAACGGTAACCTACCTTTTGGATGTGAGGATTAAACGAGACAGTTGGTGCAAAGCAGTCGGCGCAGGATCTGGCACAAAGCGAAGCCTTCAATAAATTATGATTACAGTAGTTTTGACTTCCCTCCAGTCGGAATATAGTCGAGTTGAAGTTCGTGGCTATGTCACAGCTGTGTCTCAGGCTGGTGTCTGCCGCCCTGAGCCAAGCCGTAAAAATCCCTAGAATAACTTTGCAAAAGCCTGTTAGCCTCTTGAGGCTCCTACACTTCTTTATTTTATTTTGTTTTATTTTATTTTATTTTACTTTATTGCAGTGACAGTGGATTCTAACATCACGTAGCTTTCCAGAGGTACGTTGTAATACATTTCGAATTCTGTGTAGATTACGTCGTGTTCACCGCCCAAAAACTAATTATAGTCCGTCGCCTCACATGTGAGCCTCATCGCCCCTTCGGCTCTCTCCCCTCCCCCCCCTCCCCCTACGGTAACCACCAATCCAATCTCCGTTGCTCTGTGCGTGTTCGTCATTGTTTTTATCATGTACTCATGAGTGAGATCACACGGTGTTTGACTTTCTCCCTCTGATTTATTTCACTTCGCATAATACCCTCAAGGTCCATCCACGTTGTCACAAATGGCCGGAGCTCATCGTTTCTTAGGGCCGAGTAGCATTCCATTGTGTATACACACCACATCTTCTCTGTCCATACTTCCCTTGATGGGCACCTAGGTTGCTTCCAAGTTTTGGCTGTTGTGAATAATGCTGCAGTGAACCTAGGGGTGCATGTGTCTTTCTGCATTGGTGTTTTCCAGTTCTTTGGATAAATACCCAGCAGTGGGCTAGCTGGATCATACATATGGTAGATGTATTCTTAGTTTTCTGAGGATACTCCATACGGCTTTCCATGGTGGCTGCACCAGTCTGCACTCCCACCAGCAGTGTAGGAGAGTTCCCTTCTCTCCACATCCTCTCCGACACTTGTCTCCTGTCTTGTTAATTAGAGCCATTCTGACCAGAGGAAGGTGACCTCTCCTTGTAGTTTTGATTTGCCTTCCTCTGATCGCTAATGATGTTGAGCCCCTTTCCATATGCCTGTTGGCCACCCGTATACCTTCTTTGGAGAAGTCACTGCTCAGATCTTTTGCCCGTCTTTTTAATCGGGTTGTTGATTTTTTGTTGTTGTTGAGCTGTCGGAGTTCTTTCTGTGTTTTGGATATAAACCCCTTATCCGATATATGGTTTGCAAGTATCTTCTCCCAGTTGTTAGGTTGTGTTTTGGTTTTGTGGATGGTTTCCTTTGCCGTGCAGAAGATTTTTTTTCACTTTGATGTAGTCCCGTTTGTTCATTTTGTACTTTGTTTCCATTGCCCAGTCAGACATGGTACTTGAAAGTAGGCTGCTAAGACTGCTGTCAAAGGGCATACTGCCTATGTTTTCTTCTAGACGTTGCATGGTTTCGGGTGTGGCATTGCAGTCAGACCCGAGGAGGCTGCAGTTCCCCGAGAGCGAGCGTGTGGGCGGGGCCCCAGGAGTTCTCCCAGGAGGGTGTCCCTGTCCCTGTCCGCAGTCCACCGCCGGAGGGGGGGGGGGGGTGGGGCGGGGCAGCGGCCAGGGAGCCTCTGGGCGGCGGCGCGCGCGCGCGCGCGGGGAGCGCGCACGGCTGCTGGGCCGCCGTCCGGGGAGGCGTCGGCCAGCCGCGCCTGCCTGCCCAGAGCCGAGCCCGGCGGAGTCCGGCCGCGCTCTGCTGCTCTCTCCTGGGCCGGGCTCGCCCGTTCCCCCGGCGTCCCTGGACGCCGCTCCGTGTCCCCGCTGGGCACAGCAGCCCGGGCCCTCCACAGCCACGGCCGCTAGCCTGAGGAGGCCCTCCTTCAGCTCCCGCTCTTCCTGCTCGCCGGACACGGACGACCAGGGCGCCTGCGAAGAGGATTCCATCTGGGAGAGGTACCTGGGGGCGTGGGCCTGGGGGCTGGTGGGAGGCGAGCGTGTCCCTGAGGAATAGGCTTGTGCGCCGAGAGGTGCCCGTCAGGCCGCGGGACAGCTGCGCGGCGCGGGCAGCGAGGGGGTCTCTTCGTGCGCTTCACGCGTTCGTGGAACGGGCGGTGTGTGCCGGGCACCTGCCCAGGGGCCAGCCTGGGGATGCGGTGCCCGGGAGTCGGGCGCTGAAGCGGCGCCCGTGGTCTTGGCTTCTTGGAAGGCCAGACGCGACGTCGGTAACGACACTGGTCTCGATGCGTTCTGAGGGGTGCAGGTCTCCCTCTTTTCGAGGCTACGTTCCGTTGGGGTTTTCACGAAGCCTGTCGTGGCCCTGAAGCTCAGGCCGGTTCAGGGGAAGTGGCCTGTGGAGGGCCGCATAATATTCGTGTGCAGAGCCAGTGCTTTCCAAAGGCCTTGACTGGGCAGAAGTCTACCTGTTAGGGGTGCAGTGGGGGCTGTCCGGGGAGCATTGTGAGCACAGGTGTGTGTCCCACACTTGAAAGTCTGGCAAAGAAAGCGTGAGGCTGGAGGGTGCTCCGTTCGTTCCCTCCTTCCACAGAAAGTCTGGAGAGTTGACTTTGGGACTTCCTTTCCTCGGGTCGGTGCGTGTTCAGTGGTCTGGACACTTGGTGGGCAAGACTGACAGGGTGTTTGACGTACTGGACCTCGCAGCCTAGTTGGAAAGGACAGATAGGCAGCAACTAATTACCTAGGAGATACGTAAAAGCAATTCTGTGTTGAGTGCTGAGAAATACGGCATTTACTGTTAGACTTTGTGACTTAGGCAGTGATGTTTAAGCTGAGAGCAGATGCCTAAAAGCAAAGGAGGACTTGTGCGGGAGAGCGTTGGGACAGGGCAAGGGAGGAGGATGGCCTGTCAGAGGAGCTGAAAGCATGCCCTGGAGACTGGGGCCGCGTAGCGACTGTAGGGTGGGGAAAACCAAACTTTTCGATTAAGGCTGGCGCTTTCTATAGGTTTTCGGAGACTAAGCGTGGTGATTCAGCACGTGGACTCTGGAGCCAGACTCTGTCACATGGGTCCTAGCTCTGCCACCTACGGGCTGTGTGAACTTGGGCAAGTTACTGTACCATTCTGTGTGTCAGTTTCCTGATCTGTAAAACGGGGATGATTATAACACACACTCCATAGGTGAGTGTAAAGGTTAGAGGCTATTTCATGTCCGTAAAGTACTTAGAGCAGTGTCTGGCCTTCAGTAGGCGTTAGTAGTGGTTGATTAAATAAATGGATAAATGCATACATAAGTATTCAAGGCTTGGAGGCTGTCCCTCGTGCAACGTGTGAACTGGAATGGATTACACCCGGCTTTGTTTCCTTTCCAGCTTGCAGTTGCTACTGACCGCATCTGTGGCACTGTGGAATTAGAAATAATCTCCCTCGACTTGGCTGCTCTTGGTAACAGAATCTAATGCTGTCCAGATTATCCCAGGGAAATAAAAGCCTTGTCAGTAGCCTAGTAGGGTCAGGCTTATTTAATAGGTATCGCTTATATTGGTTTGGCTGGTATTTGTTGGTAACTTTTTCTTGGCAAAGCTGCTCGGTTAAAAAAAGTAGATTAGCTGTAAAATAGTTCAGACCCAGAGAAAAGTAGAGAGTCGTGTAAGCAGAGCACGCCTTTCCTTGACTCTCTGTCGAGAGCTTTTGTGACTCCAGCCGCTCTCTGCCTCAGACGCGGGGCCCTCTGCGTGTGCAGTCATCTAAACCGTGCAGGGTCCGGAACCGTGGAGAATCTAAGGCAGTGCAGTCATGCTTTGCTTAACAGTGGGGCTAGGTTCTGAGGAGTGCGTCACGGTCAGGCAATCTCGTGAGCGTGCAAGCACCACGGAGTTCATAAACCTAGATGGCAGAGCCTCCTATACACCTTGGCTCTATGGGACTAATCTTTTGGGACCCCCGTTGTTGACTGAAACGTCCTGATGTAGCGCCTGACGGTACTTCCCAACTCCAAGGGCACGGGAGTGTAGCCTGTGGGGCTCTGTCAAAGAACGGAGACGCTCGAGGCCTACTCTGGACCCACTGACTCAGAATCTACTGGGATAGTTCCCGGCTTTAAAGACCAGCCATAGTCCTCATCTGCAGACATCTCCTCAACGGTTTTCCACACCGGGTTTTCCCTCACCTGAGAAAACAGGCCAAGAGATTGTGAGGATCCATAGTTAGTGTTTTAATCCATTTGGCAGGACTCAGTGTTTTTCACGTTCTGTGATACTGGGATCTGCGTCTTCACTGTCATGTGTTAAACCTTTAAGTCTTGTCCAAAAGTCATGTCATTACCTAGAGAATCCTTCTGTGAATTCCAGGCAGGTTGCCATCTTTCTGCTTCCGCCTCCTCTCCTCACCTTTACAATGGGGAGAATAACGGTAACCTACCTTTTGGATGTGAGGATTAAACGAGACAGTTGGTGCAAAGCAGTCGGCGCAGGATCTGGCACAAAGCGAAGCCTTCAATAAATTATGATTACAGTAGTTTTGACTTCCCTCCAGTCGGAATATAGTCGAGTTGAAGTTCGTGGCTATGTCACAGCTGTGTCTCAGGCTGGTGTCTGCCGCCCTGAGCCAAGCCGTAAAAATCCCTAGAATAACTTTGCAAAAGCCTGTTAGCCTCTTGAGGCTCCTACACTTCTTTATTTTATTTTGTTTTATTTTATTTTATTTTACTTTATTGCAGTGACAGTGGATTCTAACATCACGTAGCTTTCCAGAGGTACGTTGTAATACATTTCGAATTCTGTGTAGATTACGTCGTGTTCACCGCCCAAAAACTAATTATAGTCCGTCGCCTCACATGTGAGCCTCATCGCCCCTTCGGCTCTCTCCCCTCCCCCCCCTCCCCCTACGGTAACCACCAATCCAATCTCCGTTGCTCTGTGCGTGTTCGTCATTGTTTTTATCATGTACTCATGAGTGAGATCACACGGTGTTTGACTTTCTCCCTCTGATTTATTTCACTTCGCATAATACCCTCAAGGTCCATCCACGTTGTCACAAATGGCCGGAGCTCATCGTTTCTTAGGGCCGAGTAGCATTCCATTGTGTATACACACCACATCTTCTCTGTCCATACTTCCCTTGATGGGCACCTAGGTTGCTTCCAAGTTTTGGCTGTTGTGAATAATGCTGCAGTGAACCTAGGGGTGCATGTGTCTTTCTGCATTGGTGTTTTCCAGTTCTTTGGATAAATACCCAGCAGTGGGCTAGCTGGATCATACATATGGTAGATGTATTCTTAGTTTTCTGAGGATACTCCATACGGCTTTCCATGGTGGCTGCACCAGTCTGCACTCCCACCAGCAGTGTAGGAGAGTTCCCTTCTCTCCACATCCTCTCCGACACTTGTCTCCTGTCTTGTTAATTAGAGCCATTCTGACCAGAGGAAGGTGACCTCTCCTTGTAGTTTTGATTTGCCTTCCTCTGATCGCTAATGATGTTGAGCCCCTTTCCATATGCCTGTTGGCCACCCGTATACCTTCTTTGGAGAAGTCACTGCTCAGATCTTTTGCCCGTCTTTTTAATCGGGTTGTTGATTTTTTGTTGTTGTTGAGCTGTCGGAGTTCTTTCTGTGTTTTGGATATAAACCCCTTATCCGATATATGGTTTGCAAGTATCTTCTCCCAGTTGTTAGGTTGTGTTTTGGTTTTGTGGATGGTTTCCTTTGCCGTGCAGAAGATTTTTTTTCACTTTGATGTAGTCCCGTTTGTTCATTTTGTACTTTGTTTCCATTGCCCAGTCAGACATGGTACTTGAAAGTAGGCTGCTAAGACTGCTGTCAAAGGGCATACTGCCTATGTTTTCTTCTAGACGTTGCATGGTTTCGGGTGTGGCATTGCAGTCAGACCCGAGGAGGCTGCAGTTCCCCGAGAGCGAGCGTGTGGGCGGGGCCCCAGGAGTTCTCCCAGGAGGGTGTCCCTGTCCCTGTCCGCAGTCCACCGCCGGAGGGGGGGGGGGGGTGGGGCGGGGCAGCGGCCAGGGAGCCTCTGGGCGGCGGCGCGCGCGCGCGCGCGGGGAGCGCGCACGGCTGCTGGGCCGCCGTCCGGGGAGGCGTCGGCCAGCCGCGCCTGCCTGCCCAGAGCCGAGCCCGGCGGAGTCCGGCCGCGCTCTGCTGCTCTCTCCTGGGCCGGGCTCGCCCGTTCCCCCGGCGTCCCTGGACGCCGCTCCGTGTCCCCGCTGGGCACAGCAGCCCGGGCCCTCCACAGCCACGGCCGCTAGCCTGAGGAGGCCCTCCTTCAGCTCCCGCTCTTCCTGCTCGCCGGACACGGACGACCAGGGCGCCTGCGAAGAGGATTCCATCTGGGAGAGGTACCTGGGGGCGTGGGCCTGGGGGCTGGTGGGAGGCGAGCGTGTCCCTGAGGAATAGGCTTGTGCGCCGAGAGGTGCCCGTCAGGCCGCGGGACAGCTGCGCGGCGCGGGCAGCGAGGGGGTCTCTTCGTGCGCTTCACGCGTTCGTGGAACGGGCGGTGTGTGCCGGGCACCTGCCCAGGGGCCAGCCTGGGGATGCGGTGCCCGGGAGTCGGGCGCTGAAGCGGCGCCCGTGGTCTTGGCTTCTTGGAAGGCCAGACGCGACGTCGGTAACGACACTGGTCTCGATGCGTTCTGAGGGGTGCAGGTCTCCCTCTTTTCGAGGCTACGTTCCGTTGGGGTTTTCACGAAGCCTGTCGTGGCCCTGAAGCTCAGGCCGGTTCAGGGGAAGTGGCCTGTGGAGGGCCGCATAATATTCGTGTGCAGAGCCAGTGCTTTCCAAAGGCCTTGACTGGGCAGAAGTCTACCTGTTAGGGGTGCAGTGGGGGCTGTCCGGGGAGCATTGTGAGCACAGGTGTGTGTCCCACACTTGAAAGTCTGGCAAAGAAAGCGTGAGGCTGGAGGGTGCTCCGTTCGTTCCCTCCTTCCACAGAAAGTCTGGAGAGTTGACTTTGGGACTTCCTTTCCTCGGGTCGGTGCGTGTTCAGTGGTCTGGACACTTGGTGGGCAAGACTGACAGGGTGTTTGACGTACTGGACCTCGCAGCCTAGTTGGAAAGGACAGATAGGCAGCAACTAATTACCTAGGAGATACGTAAAAGCAATTCTGTGTTGAGTGCTGAGAAATACGGCATTTACTGTTAGACTTTGTGACTTAGGCAGTGATGTTTAAGCTGAGAGCAGATGCCTAAAAGCAAAGGAGGACTTGTGCGGGAGAGCGTTGGGACAGGGCAAGGGAGGAGGATGGCCTGTCAGAGGAGCTGAAAGCATGCCCTGGAGACTGGGGCCGCGTAGCGACTGTAGGGTGGGGAAAACCAAACTTTTCGATTAAGGCTGGCGCTTTCTATAGGTTTTCGGAGACTAAGCGTGGTGATTCAGCACGTGGACTCTGGAGCCAGACTCTGTCACATGGGTCCTAGCTCTGCCACCTACGGGCTGTGTGAACTTGGGCAAGTTACTGTACCATTCTGTGTGTCAGTTTCCTGATCTGTAAAACGGGGATGATTATAACACACACTCCATAGGTGAGTGTAAAGGTTAGAGGCTATTTCATGTCCGTAAAGTACTTAGAGCAGTGTCTGGCCTTCAGTAGGCGTTAGTAGTGGTTGATTAAATAAATGGATAAATGCATACATAAGTATTCAAGGCTTGGAGGCTGTCCCTCGTGCAACGTGTGAACTGGAATGGATTACACCCGGCTTTGTTTCCTTTCCAGCTTGCAGTTGCTACTGACCGCATCTGTGGCACTGTGGAATTAGAAATAATCTCCCTCGACTTGGCTGCTCTTGGTAACAGAATCTAATGCTGTCCAGATTATCCCAGGGAAATAAAAGCCTTGTCAGTAGCCTAGTAGGGTCAGGCTTATTTAATAGGTATCGCTTATATTGGTTTGGCTGGTATTTGTTGGTAACTTTTTCTTGGCAAAGCTGCTCGGTTAAAAAAAGTAGATTAGCTGTAAAATAGTTCAGACCCAGAGAAAAGTAGAGAGTCGTGTAAGCAGAGCACGCCTTTCCTTGACTCTCTGTCGAGAGCTTTTGTGACTCCAGCCGCTCTCTGCCTCAGACGCGGGGCCCTCTGCGTGTGCAGTCATCTAAACCGTGCAGGGTCCGGAACCGTGGAGAATCTAAGGCAGTGCAGTCATGCTTTGCTTAACAGTGGGGCTAGGTTCTGAGGAGTGCGTCACGGTCAGGCAATCTCGTGAGCGTGCAAGCACCACGGAGTTCATAAACCTAGATGGCAGAGCCTCCTATACACCTTGGCTCTATGGGACTAATCTTTTGGGACCCCCGTTGTTGACTGAAACGTCCTGATGTAGCGCCTGACGGTACTTCCCAACTCCAAGGGCACGGGAGTGTAGCCTGTGGGGCTCTGTCAAAGAACGGAGACGCTCGAGGCCTACTCTGGACCCACTGACTCAGAATCTACTGGGATAGTTCCCGGCTTTAAAGACCAGCCATAGTCCTCATCTGCAGACATCTCCTCAACGGTTTTCCACACCGGGTTTTCCCTCACCTGAGAAAACAGGCCAAGAGATTGTGAGGATCCATAGTTAGTGTTTTAATCCATTTGGCAGGACTCAGTGTTTTTCACGTTCTGTGATACTGGGATCTGCGTCTTCACTGTCATGTGTTAAACCTTTAAGTCTTGTCCAAAAGTCATGTCATTACCTAGAGAATCCTTCTGTGAATTCCAGGCAGGTTGCCATCTTTCTGCTTCCGCCTCCTCTCCTCACCTTTACAATGGGGAGAATAACGGTAACCTACCTTTTGGATGTGAGGATTAAACGAGACAGTTGGTGCAAAGCAGTCGGCGCAGGATCTGGCACAAAGCGAAGCCTTCAATAAATTATGATTACAGTAGTTTTGACTTCCCTCCAGTCGGAATATAGTCGAGTTGAAGTTCGTGGCTATGTCACAGCTGTGTCTCAGGCTGGTGTCTGCCGCCCTGAGCCAAGCCGTAAAAATCCCTAGAATAACTTTGCAAAAGCCTGTTAGCCTCTTGAGGCTCCTACACTTCTTTATTTTATTTTGTTTTATTTTATTTTATTTTACTTTATTGCAGTGACAGTGGATTCTAACATCACGTAGCTTTCCAGAGGTACGTTGTAATACATTTCGAATTCTGTGTAGATTACGTCGTGTTCACCGCCCAAAAACTAATTATAGTCCGTCGCCTCACATGTGAGCCTCATCGCCCCTTCGGCTCTCTCCCCTCCCCCCCCTCCCCCTACGGTAACCACCAATCCAATCTCCGTTGCTCTGTGCGTGTTCGTCATTGTTTTTATCATGTACTCATGAGTGAGATCACACGGTGTTTGACTTTCTCCCTCTGATTTATTTCACTTCGCATAATACCCTCAAGGTCCATCCACGTTGTCACAAATGGCCGGAGCTCATCGTTTCTTAGGGCCGAGTAGCATTCCATTGTGTATACACACCACATCTTCTCTGTCCATACTTCCCTTGATGGGCACCTAGGTTGCTTCCAAGTTTTGGCTGTTGTGAATAATGCTGCAGTGAACCTAGGGGTGCATGTGTCTTTCTGCATTGGTGTTTTCCAGTTCTTTGGATAAATACCCAGCAGTGGGCTAGCTGGATCATACATATGGTAGATGTATTCTTAGTTTTCTGAGGATACTCCATACGGCTTTCCATGGTGGCTGCACCAGTCTGCACTCCCACCAGCAGTGTAGGAGAGTTCCCTTCTCTCCACATCCTCTCCGACACTTGTCTCCTGTCTTGTTAATTAGAGCCATTCTGACCAGAGGAAGGTGACCTCTCCTTGTAGTTTTGATTTGCCTTCCTCTGATCGCTAATGATGTTGAGCCCCTTTCCATATGCCTGTTGGCCACCCGTATACCTTCTTTGGAGAAGTCACTGCTCAGATCTTTTGCCCGTCTTTTTAATCGGGTTGTTGATTTTTTGTTGTTGTTGAGCTGTCGGAGTTCTTTCTGTGTTTTGGATATAAACCCCTTATCCGATATATGGTTTGCAAGTATCTTCTCCCAGTTGTTAGGTTGTGTTTTGGTTTTGTGGATGGTTTCCTTTGCCGTGCAGAAGATTTTTTTTCACTTTGATGTAGTCCCGTTTGTTCATTTTGTACTTTGTTTCCATTGCCCAGTCAGACATGGTACTTGAAAGTAGGCTGCTAAGACTGCTGTCAAAGGGCATACTGCCTATGTTTTCTTCTAGACGTTGCATGGTTTCGGGTGTGGCATTGCAGTCAGACCCGAGGAGGCTGCAGTTCCCCGAGAGCGAGCGTGTGGGCGGGGCCCCAGGAGTTCTCCCAGGAGGGTGTCCCTGTCCCTGTCCGCAGTCCACCGCCGGAGGGGGGGGGGGGGGTGGGGCGGGGCAGCGGCCAGGGAGCCTCTGGGCGGCGGCGCGCGCGCGCGCGCGGGGAGCGCGCACGGCTGCTGGGCCGCCGTCCGGGGAGGCGTCGGCCAGCCGCGCCTGCCTGCCCAGAGCCGAGCCCGGCGGAGTCCGGCCGCGCTCTGCTGCTCTCTCCTGGGCCGGGCTCGCCCGTTCCCCCGGCGTCCCTGGACGCCGCTCCGTGTCCCCGCTGGGCACAGCAGCCCGGGCCCTCCACAGCCACGGCCGCTAGCCTGAGGAGGCCCTCCTTCAGCTCCCGCTCTTCCTGCTCGCCGGACACGGACGACCAGGGCGCCTGCGAAGAGGATTCCATCTGGGAGAGGTACCTGGGGGCGTGGGCCTGGGGGCTGGTGGGAGGCGAGCGTGTCCCTGAGGAATAGGCTTGTGCGCCGAGAGGTGCCCGTCAGGCCGCGGGACAGCTGCGCGGCGCGGGCAGCGAGGGGGTCTCTTCGTGCGCTTCACGCGTTCGTGGAACGGGCGGTGTGTGCCGGGCACCTGCCCAGGGGCCAGCCTGGGGATGCGGTGCCCGGGAGTCGGGCGCTGAAGCGGCGCCCGTGGTCTTGGCTTCTTGGAAGGCCAGACGCGACGTCGGTAACGACACTGGTCTCGATGCGTTCTGAGGGGTGCAGGTCTCCCTCTTTTCGAGGCTACGTTCCGTTGGGGTTTTCACGAAGCCTGTCGTGGCCCTGAAGCTCAGGCCGGTTCAGGGGAAGTGGCCTGTGGAGGGCCGCATAATATTCGTGTGCAGAGCCAGTGCTTTCCAAAGGCCTTGACTGGGCAGAAGTCTACCTGTTAGGGGTGCAGTGGGGGCTGTCCGGGGAGCATTGTGAGCACAGGTGTGTGTCCCACACTTGAAAGTCTGGCAAAGAAAGCGTGAGGCTGGAGGGTGCTCCGTTCGTTCCCTCCTTCCACAGAAAGTCTGGAGAGTTGACTTTGGGACTTCCTTTCCTCGGGTCGGTGCGTGTTCAGTGGTCTGGACACTTGGTGGGCAAGACTGACAGGGTGTTTGACGTACTGGACCTCGCAGCCTAGTTGGAAAGGACAGATAGGCAGCAACTAATTACCTAGGAGATACGTAAAAGCAATTCTGTGTTGAGTGCTGAGAAATACGGCATTTACTGTTAGACTTTGTGACTTAGGCAGTGATGTTTAAGCTGAGAGCAGATGCCTAAAAGCAAAGGAGGACTTGTGCGGGAGAGCGTTGGGACAGGGCAAGGGAGGAGGATGGCCTGTCAGAGGAGCTGAAAGCATGCCCTGGAGACTGGGGCCGCGTAGCGACTGTAGGGTGGGGAAAACCAAACTTTTCGATTAAGGCTGGCGCTTTCTATAGGTTTTCGGAGACTAAGCGTGGTGATTCAGCACGTGGACTCTGGAGCCAGACTCTGTCACATGGGTCCTAGCTCTGCCACCTACGGGCTGTGTGAACTTGGGCAAGTTACTGTACCATTCTGTGTGTCAGTTTCCTGATCTGTAAAACGGGGATGATTATAACACACACTCCATAGGTGAGTGTAAAGGTTAGAGGCTATTTCATGTCCGTAAAGTACTTAGAGCAGTGTCTGGCCTTCAGTAGGCGTTAGTAGTGGTTGATTAAATAAATGGATAAATGCATACATAAGTATTCAAGGCTTGGAGGCTGTCCCTCGTGCAACGTGTGAACTGGAATGGATTACACCCGGCTTTGTTTCCTTTCCAGCTTGCAGTTGCTACTGACCGCATCTGTGGCACTGTGGAATTAGAAATAATCTCCCTCGACTTGGCTGCTCTTGGTAACAGAATCTAATGCTGTCCAGATTATCCCAGGGAAATAAAAGCCTTGTCAGTAGCCTAGTAGGGTCAGGCTTATTTAATAGGTATCGCTTATATTGGTTTGGCTGGTATTTGTTGGTAACTTTTTCTTGGCAAAGCTGCTCGGTTAAAAAAAGTAGATTAGCTGTAAAATAGTTCAGACCCAGAGAAAAGTAGAGAGTCGTGTAAGCAGAGCACGCCTTTCCTTGACTCTCTGTCGAGAGCTTTTGTGACTCCAGCCGCTCTCTGCCTCAGACGCGGGGCCCTCTGCGTGTGCAGTCATCTAAACCGTGCAGGGTCCGGAACCGTGGAGAATCTAAGGCAGTGCAGTCATGCTTTGCTTAACAGTGGGGCTAGGTTCTGAGGAGTGCGTCACGGTCAGGCAATCTCGTGAGCGTGCAAGCACCACGGAGTTCATAAACCTAGATGGCAGAGCCTCCTATACACCTTGGCTCTATGGGACTAATCTTTTGGGACCCCCGTTGTTGACTGAAACGTCCTGATGTAGCGCCTGACGGTACTTCCCAACTCCAAGGGCACGGGAGTGTAGCCTGTGGGGCTCTGTCAAAGAACGGAGACGCTCGAGGCCTACTCTGGACCCACTGACTCAGAATCTACTGGGATAGTTCCCGGCTTTAAAGACCAGCCATAGTCCTCATCTGCAGACATCTCCTCAACGGTTTTCCACACCGGGTTTTCCCTCACCTGAGAAAACAGGCCAAGAGATTGTGAGGATCCATAGTTAGTGTTTTAATCCATTTGGCAGGACTCAGTGTTTTTCACGTTCTGTGATACTGGGATCTGCGTCTTCACTGTCATGTGTTAAACCTTTAAGTCTTGTCCAAAAGTCATGTCATTACCTAGAGAATCCTTCTGTGAATTCCAGGCAGGTTGCCATCTTTCTGCTTCCGCCTCCTCTCCTCACCTTTACAATGGGGAGAATAACGGTAACCTACCTTTTGGATGTGAGGATTAAACGAGACAGTTGGTGCAAAGCAGTCGGCGCAGGATCTGGCACAAAGCGAAGCCTTCAATAAATTATGATTACAGTAGTTTTGACTTCCCTCCAGTCGGAATATAGTCGAGTTGAAGTTCGTGGCTATGTCACAGCTGTGTCTCAGGCTGGTGTCTGCCGCCCTGAGCCAAGCCGTAAAAATCCCTAGAATAACTTTGCAAAAGCCTGTTAGCCTCTTGAGGCTCCTACACTTCTTTATTTTATTTTGTTTTATTTTATTTTATTTTACTTTATTGCAGTGACAGTGGATTCTAACATCACGTAGCTTTCCAGAGGTACGTTGTAATACATTTCGAATTCTGTGTAGATTACGTCGTGTTCACCGCCCAAAAACTAATTATAGTCCGTCGCCTCACATGTGAGCCTCATCGCCCCTTCGGCTCTCTCCCCTCCCCCCCCTCCCCCTACGGTAACCACCAATCCAATCTCCGTTGCTCTGTGCGTGTTCGTCATTGTTTTTATCATGTACTCATGAGTGAGATCACACGGTGTTTGACTTTCTCCCTCTGATTTATTTCACTTCGCATAATACCCTCAAGGTCCATCCACGTTGTCACAAATGGCCGGAGCTCATCGTTTCTTAGGGCCGAGTAGCATTCCATTGTGTATACACACCACATCTTCTCTGTCCATACTTCCCTTGATGGGCACCTAGGTTGCTTCCAAGTTTTGGCTGTTGTGAATAATGCTGCAGTGAACCTAGGGGTGCATGTGTCTTTCTGCATTGGTGTTTTCCAGTTCTTTGGATAAATACCCAGCAGTGGGCTAGCTGGATCATACATATGGTAGATGTATTCTTAGTTTTCTGAGGATACTCCATACGGCTTTCCATGGTGGCTGCACCAGTCTGCACTCCCACCAGCAGTGTAGGAGAGTTCCCTTCTCTCCACATCCTCTCCGACACTTGTCTCCTGTCTTGTTAATTAGAGCCATTCTGACCAGAGGAAGGTGACCTCTCCTTGTAGTTTTGATTTGCCTTCCTCTGATCGCTAATGATGTTGAGCCCCTTTCCATATGCCTGTTGGCCACCCGTATACCTTCTTTGGAGAAGTCACTGCTCAGATCTTTTGCCCGTCTTTTTAATCGGGTTGTTGATTTTTTGTTGTTGTTGAGCTGTCGGAGTTCTTTCTGTGTTTTGGATATAAACCCCTTATCCGATATATGGTTTGCAAGTATCTTCTCCCAGTTGTTAGGTTGTGTTTTGGTTTTGTGGATGGTTTCCTTTGCCGTGCAGAAGATTTTTTTTCACTTTGATGTAGTCCCGTTTGTTCATTTTGTACTTTGTTTCCATTGCCCAGTCAGACATGGTACTTGAAAGTAGGCTGCTAAGACTGCTGTCAAAGGGCATACTGCCTATGTTTTCTTCTAGACGTTGCATGGTTTCGGGTGTGGCATTGCAGTCAGACCCGAGGAGGCTGCAGTTCCCCGAGAGCGAGCGTGTGGGCGGGGCCCCAGGAGTTCTCCCAGGAGGGTGTCCCTGTCCCTGTCCGCAGTCCACCGCCGGAGGGGGGGGGGGGGGTGGGGCGGGGCAGCGGCCAGGGAGCCTCTGGGCGGCGGCGCGCGCGCGCGCGCGGGGAGCGCGCACGGCTGCTGGGCCGCCGTCCGGGGAGGCGTCGGCCAGCCGCGCCTGCCTGCCCAGAGCCGAGCCCGGCGGAGTCCGGCCGCGCTCTGCTGCTCTCTCCTGGGCCGGGCTCGCCCGTTCCCCCGGCGTCCCTGGACGCCGCTCCGTGTCCCCGCTGGGCACAGCAGCCCGGGCCCTCCACAGCCACGGCCGCTAGCCTGAGGAGGCCCTCCTTCAGCTCCCGCTCTTCCTGCTCGCCGGACACGGACGACCAGGGCGCCTGCGAAGAGGATTCCATCTGGGAGAGGTACCTGGGGGCGTGGGCCTGGGGGCTGGTGGGAGGCGAGCGTGTCCCTGAGGAATAGGCTTGTGCGCCGAGAGGTGCCCGTCAGGCCGCGGGACAGCTGCGCGGCGCGGGCAGCGAGGGGGTCTCTTCGTGCGCTTCACGCGTTCGTGGAACGGGCGGTGTGTGCCGGGCACCTGCCCAGGGGCCAGCCTGGGGATGCGGTGCCCGGGAGTCGGGCGCTGAAGCGGCGCCCGTGGTCTTGGCTTCTTGGAAGGCCAGACGCGACGTCGGTAACGACACTGGTCTCGATGCGTTCTGAGGGGTGCAGGTCTCCCTCTTTTCGAGGCTACGTTCCGTTGGGGTTTTCACGAAGCCTGTCGTGGCCCTGAAGCTCAGGCCGGTTCAGGGGAAGTGGCCTGTCGAGGGCCGCATAATATTCGTGTGCAGAGCCAGTGCTTTCCAAAGGCCTTGACTGGGCAGAAGTCTACCTGTTAGGGGTGCAGTGGGGGCTGTCCGGGGAGCATTGTGAGCACAGGTGTGTGTCCCACACTTGAAAGTCTGGCAAAGAAAGCGTGAGGCTGGAGGGTGCTCCGTTCGTTCCCTCCTTCCACAGAAAGTCTGGAGAGTTGACTTTGGGACTTCCTTTCCTCGGGTCGGTGCGTGTTCAGTGGTCTGGACACTTGGTGGGCAAGACTGACAGGGTGTTTGACGTACTGGACCTCGCAGCCTAGTTGGAAAGGACAGATAGGCAGCAACTAATTACCTAGGAGATACGTAAAAGCAATTCTGTGTTGAGTGCTGAGAAATACGGCATTTACTGTTAGACTTTGTGACTTAGGCAGTGATGTTTAAGCTGAGAGCAGATGCCTAAAAGCAAAGGAGGACTTGTGCGGGAGAGCGTTGGGACAGGGCAAGGGAGGAGGATGGCCTGTCAGAGGAGCTGAAAGCATGCCCTGGAGACTGGGGCCGCGTAGCGACTGTAGGGTGGGGAAAACCAAACTTTTCGATTAAGGCTGGCGCTTTCTATAGGTTTTCGGAGACTAAGCGTGGTGATTCAGCACGTGGACTCTGGAGCCAGACTCTGTCACATGGGTCCTAGCTCTGCCACCTACGGGCTGTGTGAACTTGGGCAAGTTACTGTACCATTCTGTGTGTCAGTTTCCTGATCTGTAAAACGGGGATGATTATAACACACACTCCATAGGTGAGTGTAAAGGTTAGAGGCTATTTCATGTCCGTAAAGTACTTAGAGCAGTGTCTGGCCTTCAGTAGGCGTTAGTAGTGGTTGATTAAATAAATGGATAAATGCATACATAAGTATTCAAGGCTTGGAGGCTGTCCCTCGTGCAACGTGTGAACTGGAATGGATTACACCCGGCTTTGTTTCCTTTCCAGCTTGCAGTTGCTACTGACCGCATCTGTGGCACTGTGGAATTAGAAATAATCTCCCTCGACTTGGCTGCTCTTGGTAACAGAATCTAATGCTGTCCAGATTATCCCAGGGAAATAAAAGCCTTGTCAGTAGCCTAGTAGGGTCAGGCTTATTTAATAGGTATCGCTTATATTGGTTTGGCTGGTATTTGTTGGTAACTTTTTCTTGGCAAAGCTGCTCGGTTAAAAAAAGTAGATTAGCTGTAAAATAGTTCAGACCCAGAGAAAAGTAGAGAGTCGTGTAAGCAGAGCACGCCTTTCCTTGACTCTCTGTCGAGAGCTTTTGTGACTCCAGCCGCTCTCTGCCTCAGACGCGGGGCCCTCTGCGTGTGCAGTCATCTAAACCGTGCAGGGTCCGGAACCGTGGAGAATCTAAGGCAGTGCAGTCATGCTTTGCTTAACAGTGGGGCTAGGTTCTGAGGAGTGCGTCACGGTCAGGCAATCTCGTGAGCGTGCAAGCACCACGGAGTTCATAAACCTAGATGGCAGAGCCTCCTATACACCTTGGCTCTATGGGACTAATCTTTTGGGACCCCCGTTGTTGACTGAAACGTCCTGATGTAGCGCCTGACGGTACTTCCCAACTCCAAGGGCACGGGAGTGTAGCCTGTGGGGCTCTGTCAAAGAACGGAGACGCTCGAGGCCTACTCTGGACCCACTGACTCAGAATCTACTGGGATAGTTCCCGGCTTTAAAGACCAGCCATAGTCCTCATCTGCAGACATCTCCTCAACGGTTTTCCACACCGGGTTTTCCCTCACCTGAGAAAACAGGCCAAGAGATTGTGAGGATCCATAGTTAGTGTTTTAATCCATTTGGCAGGACTCAGTGTTTTTCACGTTCTGTGATACTGGGATCTGC
Organism: Equus caballus; assembly: GCF_041296265.1. Lineage (NCBI taxonomy): Eukaryota > Metazoa > Chordata > Mammalia > Perissodactyla > Equidae > Equus > Equus caballus. The sequence continues at coordinate 1,363,744 of NC_091702.1, forward strand.
GTCTTCACTGTCATGTGTTAAACCTTTAAGTCTTGTCCAAAAGTCATGTCATTACCTAGAGAATCCTTCTGTGAATTCCAGGCAGGTTGCCATCTTTCTGCTTCCGCCTCCTCTCCTCACCTTTACAATGGGGAGAATAACGGTAACCTACCTTTTGGATGTGAGGATTAAACGAGACAGTTGGTGCAAAGCAGTCGGCGCAGGATCTGGCACAAAGCGAAGCCTTCAATAAATTATGATTACAGTAGTTTTGACTTCCCTCCAGTCGGAATATAGTCGAGTTGAAGTTCGTGGCTATGTCACAGCTGTGTCTCAGGCTGGTGTCTGCCGCCCTGAGCCAAGCCGTAAAAATCCCTAGAATAACTTTGCAAAAGCCTGTTAGCCTCTTGAGGCTCCTACACTTCTTTATTTTATTTTGTTTTATTTTATTTTATTTTACTTTATTGCAGTGACAGTGGATTCTAACATCACGTAGCTTTCCAGAGGTACGTTGTAATACATTTCGAATTCTGTGTAGATTACGTCGTGTTCACCGCCCAAAAACTAATTATAGTCCGTCGCCTCACATGTGAGCCTCATCGCCCCTTCGGCTCTCTCCCCTCCCCCCCCTCCCCCTACGGTAACCACCAATCCAATCTCCGTTGCTCTGTGCGTGTTCGTCATTGTTTTTATCATGTACTCATGAGTGAGATCACACGGTGTTTGACTTTCTCCCTCTGATTTATTTCACTTCGCATAATACCCTCAAGGTCCATCCACGTTGTCACAAATGGCCGGAGCTCATCGTTTCTTAGGGCCGAGTAGCATTCCATTGTGTATACACACCACATCTTCTCTGTCCATACTTCCCTTGATGGGCACCTAGGTTGCTTCCAAGTTTTGGCTGTTGTGAATAATGCTGCAGTGAACCTAGGGGTGCATGTGTCTTTCTGCATTGGTGTTTTCCAGTTCTTTGGATAAATACCCAGCAGTGGGCTAGCTGGATCATACATATGGTAGATGTATTCTTAGTTTTCTGAGGATACTCCATACGGCTTTCCATGGTGGCTGCACCAGTCTGCACTCCCACCAGCAGTGTAGGAGAGTTCCCTTCTCTCCACATCCTCTCCGACACTTGTCTCCTGTCTTGTTAATTAGAGCCATTCTGACCAGAGGAAGGTGACCTCTCCTTGTAGTTTTGATTTGCCTTCCTCTGATCGCTAATGATGTTGAGCCCCTTTCCATATGCCTGTTGGCCACCCGTATACCTTCTTTGGAGAAGTCACTGCTCAGATCTTTTGCCCGTCTTTTTAATCGGGTTGTTGATTTTTTGTTGTTGTTGAGCTGTCGGAGTTCTTTCTGTGTTTTGGATATAAACCCCTTATCCGATATATGGTTTGCAAGTATCTTCTCCCAGTTGTTAGGTTGTGTTTTGGTTTTGTGGATGGTTTCCTTTGCCGTGCAGAAGATTTTTTTTCACTTTGATGTAGTCCCGTTTGTTCATTTTGTACTTTGTTTCCATTGCCCAGTCAGACATGGTACTTGAAAGTAGGCTGCTAAGACTGCTGTCAAAGGGCATACTGCCTATGTTTTCTTCTAGACGTTGCATGGTTTCGGGTGTGGCATTGCAGTCAGACCCGAGGAGGCTGCAGTTCCCCGAGAGCGAGCGTGTGGGCGGGGCCCCAGGAGTTCTCCCAGGAGGGTGTCCCTGTCCCTGTCCGCAGTCCACCGCCGGAGGGGGGGGGGGGGGTGGGGCGGGGCAGCGGCCAGGGAGCCTCTGGGCGGCGGCGCGCGCGCGCGCGCGGGGAGCGCGCACGGCTGCTGGGCCGCCGTCCGGGGAGGCGTCGGCCAGCCGCGCCTGCCTGCCCAGAGCCGAGCCCGGCGGAGTCCGGCCGCGCTCTGCTGCTCTCTCCTGGGCCGGGCTCGCCCGTTCCCCCGGCGTCCCTGGACGCCGCTCCGTGTCCCCGCTGGGCACAGCAGCCCGGGCCCTCCACAGCCACGGCCGCTAGCCTGAGGAGGCCCTCCTTCAGCTCCCGCTCTTCCTGCTCGCCGGACACGGACGACCAGGGCGCCTGCGAAGAGGATTCCATCTGGGAGAGGTACCTGGGGGCGTGGGCCTGGGGGCTGGTGGGAGGCGAGCGTGTCCCTGAGGAATAGGCTTGTGCGCCGAGAGGTGCCCGTCAGGCCGCGGGACAGCTGCGCGGCGCGGGCAGCGAGGGGGTCTCTTCGTGCGCTTCACGCGTTCGTGGAACGGGCGGTGTGTGCCGGGCACCTGCCCAGGGGCCAGCCTGGGGATGCGGTGCCCGGGAGTCGGGCGCTGAAGCGGCGCCCGTGGTCTTGGCTTCTTGGAAGGCCAGACGCGACGTCGGTAACGACACTGGTCTCGATGCGTTCTGAGGGGTGCAGGTCTCCCTCTTTTCGAGGCTACGTTCCGTTGGGGTTTTCACGAAGCCTGTCGTGGCCCTGAAGCTCAGGCCGGTTCAGGGGAAGTGGCCTGTCGAGGGCCGCATAATATTCGTGTGCAGAGCCAGTGCTTTCCAAAGGCCTTGACTGGGCAGAAGTCTACCTGTTAGGGGTGCAGTGGGGGCTGTCCGGGGAGCATTGTGAGCACAGGTGTGTGTCCCACACTTGAAAGTCTGGCAAAGAAAGCGTGAGGCTGGAGGGTGCTCCGTTCGTTCCCTCCTTCCACAGAAAGTCTGGAGAGTTGACTTTGGGACTTCCTTTCCTCGGGTCGGTGCGTGTTCAGTGGTCTGGACACTTGGTGGGCAAGACTGACAGGGTGTTTGACGTACTGGACCTCGCAGCCTAGTTGGAAAGGACAGATAGGCAGCAACTAATTACCTAGGAGATACGTAAAAGCAATTCTGTGTTGAGTGCTGAGAAATACGGCATTTACTGTTAGACTTTGTGACTTAGGCAGTGATGTTTAAGCTGAGAGCAGATGCCTAAAAGCAAAGGAGGACTTGTGCGGGAGAGCGTTGGGACAGGGCAAGGGAGGAGGATGGCCTGTCAGAGGAGCTGAAAGCATGCCCTGGAGACTGGGGCCGCGTAGCGACTGTAGGGTGGGGAAAACCAAACTTTTCGATTAAGGCTGGCGCTTTCTATAGGTTTTCGGAGACTAAGCGTGGTGATTCAGCACGTGGACTCTGGAGCCAGACTCTGTCACATGGGTCCTAGCTCTGCCACCTACGGGCTGTGTGAACTTGGGCAAGTTACTGTACCATTCTGTGTGTCAGTTTCCTGATCTGTAAAACGGGGATGATTATAACACACACTCCATAGGTGAGTGTAAAGGTTAGAGGCTATTTCATGTCCGTAAAGTACTTAGAGCAGTGTCTGGCCTTCAGTAGGCGTTAGTAGTGGTTGATTAAATAAATGGATAAATGCATACATAAGTATTCAAGGCTTGGAGGCTGTCCCTCGTGCAACGTGTGAACTGGAATGGATTACACCCGGCTTTGTTTCCTTTCCAGCTTGCAGTTGCTACTGACCGCATCTGTGGCACTGTGGAATTAGAAATAATCTCCCTCGACTTGGCTGCTCTTGGTAACAGAATCTAATGCTGTCCAGATTATCCCAGGGAAATAAAAGCCTTGTCAGTAGCCTAGTAGGGTCAGGCTTATTTAATAGGTATCGCTTATATTGGTTTGGCTGGTATTTGTTGGTAACTTTTTCTTGGCAAAGCTGCTCGGTTAAAAAAAGTAGATTAGCTGTAAAATAGTTCAGACCCAGAGAAAAGTAGAGAGTCGTGTAAGCAGAGCACGCCTTTCCTTGACTCTCTGTCGAGAGCTTTTGTGACTCCAGCCGCTCTCTGCCTCAGACGCGGGGCCCTCTGCGTGTGCAGTCATCTAAACCGTGCAGGGTCCGGAACCGTGGAGAATCTAAGGCAGTGCAGTCATGCTTTGCTTAACAGTGGGGCTAGGTTCTGAGGAGTGCGTCACGGTCAGGCAATCTCGTGAGCGTGCAAGCACCACGGAGTTCATAAACCTAGATGGCAGAGCCTCCTATACACCTTGGCTCTATGGGACTAATCTTTTGGGACCCCCGTTGTTGACTGAAACGTCCTGATGTAGCGCCTGACGGTACTTCCCAACTCCAAGGGCACGGGAGTGTAGCCTGTGGGGCTCTGTCAAAGAACGGAGACGCTCGAGGCCTACTCTGGACCCACTGACTCAGAATCTACTGGGATAGTTCCCGGCTTTAAAGACCAGCCATAGTCCTCATCTGCAGACATCTCCTCAACGGTTTTCCACACCGGGTTTTCCCTCACCTGAGAAAACAGGCCAAGAGATTGTGAGGATCCATAGTTAGTGTTTTAATCCATTTGGCAGGACTCAGTGTTTTTCACGTTCTGTGATACTGGGATCTGCGTCTTCACTGTCATGTGTTAAACCTTTAAGTCTTGTCCAAAAGTCATGTCATTACCTAGAGAATCCTTCTGTGAATTCCAGGCAGGTTGCCATCTTTCTGCTTCCGCCTCCTCTCCTCACCTTTACAATGGGGAGAATAACGGTAACCTACCTTTTGGATGTGAGGATTAAACGAGACAGTTGGTGCAAAGCAGTCGGCGCAGGATCTGGCACAAAGCGAAGCCTTCAATAAATTATGATTACAGTAGTTTTGACTTCCCTCCAGTCGGAATATAGTCGAGTTGAAGTTCGTGGCTATGTCACAGCTGTGTCTCAGGCTGGTGTCTGCCGCCCTGAGCCAAGCCGTAAAAATCCCTAGAATAACTTTGCAAAAGCCTGTTAGCCTCTTGAGGCTCCTACACTTCTTTATTTTATTTTGTTTTATTTTATTTTATTTTACTTTATTGCAGTGACAGTGGATTCTAACATCACGTAGCTTTCCAGAGGTACGTTGTAATACATTTCGAATTCTGTGTAGATTACGTCGTGTTCACCGCCCAAAAACTAATTATAGTCCGTCGCCTCACATGTGAGCCTCATCGCCCCTTCGGCTCTCTCCCCTCCCCCCCCTCCCCCTACGGTAACCACCAATCCAATCTCCGTTGCTCTGTGCGTGTTCGTCATTGTTTTTATCATGTACTCATGAGTGAGATCACACGGTGTTTGACTTTCTCCCTCTGATTTATTTCACTTCGCATAATACCCTCAAGGTCCATCCACGTTGTCACAAATGGCCGGAGCTCATCGTTTCTTAGGGCCGAGTAGCATTCCATTGTGTATACACACCACATCTTCTCTGTCCATACTTCCCTTGATGGGCACCTAGGTTGCTTCCAAGTTTTGGCTGTTGTGAATAATGCTGCAGTGAACCTAGGGGTGCATGTGTCTTTCTGCATTGGTGTTTTCCAGTTCTTTGGATAAATACCCAGCAGTGGGCTAGCTGGATCATACATATGGTAGATGTATTCTTAGTTTTCTGAGGATACTCCATACGGCTTTCCATGGTGGCTGCACCAGTCTGCACTCCCACCAGCAGTGTAGGAGAGTTCCCTTCTCTCCACATCCTCTCCGACACTTGTCTCCTGTCTTGTTAATTAGAGCCATTCTGACCAGAGGAAGGTGACCTCTCCTTGTAGTTTTGATTTGCCTTCCTCTGATCGCTAATGATGTTGAGCCCCTTTCCATATGCCTGTTGGCCACCCGTATACCTTCTTTGGAGAAGTCACTGCTCAGATCTTTTGCCCGTCTTTTTAATCGGGTTGTTGATTTTTTGTTGTTGTTGAGCTGTCGGAGTTCTTTCTGTGTTTTGGATATAAACCCCTTATCCGATATATGGTTTGCAAGTATCTTCTCCCAGTTGTTAGGTTGTGTTTTGGTTTTGTGGATGGTTTCCTTTGCCGTGCAGAAGATTTTTTTTCACTTTGATGTAGTCCCGTTTGTTCATTTTGTACTTTGTTTCCATTGCCCAGTCAGACATGGTACTTGAAAGTAGGCTGCTAAGACTGCTGTCAAAGGGCATACTGCCTATGTTTTCTTCTAGACGTTGCATGGTTTCGGGTGTGGCATTGCAGTCAGACCCGAGGAGGCTGCAGTTCCCCGAGAGCGAGCGTGTGGGCGGGGCCCCAGGAGTTCTCCCAGGAGGGTGTCCCTGTCCCTGTCCGCAGTCCACCGCCGGAGGGGGGGGGGGGGGTGGGGCGGGGCAGCGGCCAGGGAGCCTCTGGGCGGCGGCGCGCGCGCGCGCGCGGGGAGCGCGCACGGCTGCTGGGCCGCCGTCCGGGGAGGCGTCGGCCAGCCGCGCCTGCCTGCCCAGAGCCGAGCCCGGCGGAGTCCGGCCGCGCTCTGCTGCTCTCTCCTGGGCCGGGCTCGCCCGTTCCCCCGGCGTCCCTGGACGCCGCTCCGTGTCCCCGCTGGGCACAGCAGCCCGGGCCCTCCACAGCCACGGCCGCTAGCCTGAGGAGGCCCTCCTTCAGCTCCCGCTCTTCCTGCTCGCCGGACACGGACGACCAGGGCGCCTGCGAAGAGGATTCCATCTGGGAGAGGTACCTGGGGGCGTGGGCCTGGGGGCTGGTGGGAGGCGAGCGTGTCCCTGAGGAATAGGCTTGTGCGCCGAGAGGTGCCCGTCAGGCCGCGGGACAGCTGCGCGGCGCGGGCAGCGAGGGGGTCTCTTCGTGCGCTTCACGCGTTCGTGGAACGGGCGGTGTGTGCCGGGCACCTGCCCAGGGGCCAGCCTGGGGATGCGGTGCCCGGGAGTCGGGCGCTGAAGCGGCGCCCGTGGTCTTGGCTTCTTGGAAGGCCAGACGCGACGTCGGTAACGACACTGGTCTCGATGCGTTCTGAGGGGTGCAGGTCTCCCTCTTTTCGAGGCTACGTTCCGTTGGGGTTTTCACGAAGCCTGTCGTGGCCCTGAAGCTCAGGCCGGTTCAGGGGAAGTGGCCTGTCGAGGGCCGCATAATATTCGTGTGCAGAGCCAGTGCTTTCCAAAGGCCTTGACTGGGCAGAAGTCTACCTGTTAGGGGTGCAGTGGGGGCTGTCCGGGGAGCATTGTGAGCACAGGTGTGTGTCCCACACTTGAAAGTCTGGCAAAGAAAGCGTGAGGCTGGAGGGTGCTCCGTTCGTTCCCTCCTTCCACAGAAAGTCTGGAGAGTTGACTTTGGGACTTCCTTTCCTCGGGTCGGTGCGTGTTCAGTGGTCTGGACACTTGGTGGGCAAGACTGACAGGGTGTTTGACGTACTGGACCTCGCAGCCTAGTTGGAAAGGACAGATAGGCAGCAACTAATTACCTAGGAGATACATAAAAGCAATTCTGTGTTGAGTGCTGAGAAATACGGCATTTACTGTTAGACTTTGTGACTTAGGCAGTGATGTTTAAGCTGAGAGCAGATGCCTAAAAGCAAAGGAGGACTTGTGCGGGAGAGCGTTGGGACAGGGCAAGGGAGGAGGATGGCCTGTCAGAGGAGCTGAAAGCATGCCCTGGAGACTGGGGCCGCGTAGCGACTGTAGGGTGGGGAAAACCAAACTTTTCGATTAAGGCTGGCGCTTTCTATAGGTTTTCGGAGACTAAGCGTGGTGATTCAGCACGTGGACTCTGGAGCCAGACTCTGTCACATGGGTCCTAGCTCTGCCACCTACGGGCTGTGTGAACTTGGGCAAGTTACTGTACCATTCTGTGTGTCAGTTTCCTGATCTGTAAAACGGGGATGATTATAACACACACTCCATAGGTGAGTGTAAAGGTTAGAGGCTATTTCATGTCCGTAAAGTACTTAGAGCAGTGTCTGGCCTTCAGTAGGCGTTAGTAGTGGTTGATTAAATAAATGGATAAATGCATACATAAGTATTCAAGGCTTGGAGGCTGTCCCTCGTGCAACGTGTGAACTGGAATGGATTACACCCGGCTTTGTTTCCTTTCCAGCTTGCAGTTGCTACTGACCGCATCTGTGGCACTGTGGAATTAGAAATAATCTCCCTCGACTTGGCTGCTCTTGGTAACAGAATCTAATGCTGTCCAGATTATCCCAGGGAAATAAAAGCCTTGTCAGTAGCCTAGTAGGGTCAGGCTTATTTAATAGGTATCGCTTATATTGGTTTGGCTGGTATTTGTTGGTAACTTTTTCTTGGCAAAGCTGCTCGGTTAAAAAAAGTAGATTAGCTGTAAAATAGTTCAGACCCAGAGAAAAGTAGAGAGTCGTGTAAGCAGAGCACGCCTTTCCTTGACTCTCTGTCGAGAGCTTTTGTGACTCCAGCCGCTCTCTGCCTCAGACGCGGGGCCCTCTGCGTGTGCAGTCATCTAAACCGTGCAGGGTCCGGAACCGTGGAGAATCTAAGGCAGTGCAGTCATGCTTTGCTTAACAGTGGGGCTAGGTTCTGAGGAGTGCGTCACGGTCAGGCAATCTCGTGAGCGTGCAAGCACCACGGAGTTCATAAACCTAGATGGCAGAGCCTCCTATACACCTTGGCTCTATGGGACTAATCTTTTGGGACCCCCGTTGTTGACTGAAACGTCCTGATGTAGCGCCTGACGGTACTTCCCAACTCCAAGGGCACGGGAGTGTAGCCTGTGGGGCTCTGTCAAAGAACGGAGACGCTCGAGGCCTACTCTGGACCCACTGACTCAGAATCTACTGGGATAGTTCCCGGCTTTAAAGACCAGCCATAGTCCTCATCTGCAGACATCTCCTCAACGGTTTTCCACACCGGGTTTTCCCTCACCTGAGAAAACAGGCCAAGAGATTGTGAGGATCCATAGTTAGTGTTTTAATCCATTTGGCAGGACTCAGTGTTTTTCACGTTCTGTGATACTGGGATCTGCGTCTTCACTGTCATGTGTTAAACCTTTAAGTCTTGTCCAAAAGTCATGTCATTACCTAGAGAATCCTTCTGTGAATTCCAGGCAGGTTGCCATCTTTCTGCTTCCGCCTCCTCTCCTCACCTTTACAATGGGGAGAATAACGGTAACCTACCTTTTGGATGTGAGGATTAAACGAGACAGTTGGTGCAAAGCAGTCGGCGCAGGATCTGGCACAAAGCGAAGCCTTCAATAAATTATGATTACAGTAGTTTTGACTTCCCTCCAGTCGGAATATAGTCGAGTTGAAGTTCGTGGCTATGTCACAGCTGTGTCTCAGGCTGGTGTCTGCCGCCCTGAGCCAAGCCGTAAAAATCCCTAGAATAACTTTGCAAAAGCCTGTTAGCCTCTTGAGGCTCCTACACTTCTTTATTTTATTTTGTTTTATTTTATTTTATTTTACTTTATTGCAGTGACAGTGGATTCTAACATCACGTAGCTTTCCAGAGGTACGTTGTAATACATTTCGAATTCTGTGTAGATTACGTCGTGTTCACCGCCCAAAAACTAATTATAGTCCGTCGCCTCACATGTGAGCCTCATCGCCCCTTCGGCTCTCTCCCCTCCCCCCCCTCCCCCTACGGTAACCACCAATCCAATCTCCGTTGCTCTGTGCGTGTTCGTCATTGTTTTTATCATGTACTCATGAGTGAGATCACACGGTGTTTGACTTTCTCCCTCTGATTTATTTCACTTCGCATAATACCCTCAAGGTCCATCCACGTTGTCACAAATGGCCGGAGCTCATCGTTTCTTAGGGCCGAGTAGCATTCCATTGTGTATACACACCACATCTTCTCTGTCCATACTTCCCTTGATGGGCACCTAGGTTGCTTCCAAGTTTTGGCTGTTGTGAATAATGCTGCAGTGAACCTAGGGGTGCATGTGTCTTTCTGCATTGGTGTTTTCCAGTTCTTTGGATAAATACCCAGCAGTGGGCTAGCTGGATCATACATATGGTAGATGTATTCTTAGTTTTCTGAGGATACTCCATACGGCTTTCCATGGTGGCTGCACCAGTCTGCACTCCCACCAGCAGTGTAGGAGAGTTCCCTTCTCTCCACATCCTCTCCGACACTTGTCTCCTGTCTTGTTAATTAGAGCCATTCTGACCAGAGGAAGGTGACCTCTCCTTGTAGTTTTGATTTGCCTTCCTCTGATCGCTAATGATGTTGAGCCCCTTTCCATATGCCTGTTGGCCACCCGTATACCTTCTTTGGAGAAGTCACTGCTCAGATCTTTTGCCCGTCTTTTTAATCGGGTTGTTGATTTTTTGTTGTTGTTGAGCTGTCGGAGTTCTTTCTGTGTTTTGGATATAAACCCCTTATCCGATATATGGTTTGCAAGTATCTTCTCCCAGTTGTTAGGTTGTGTTTTGGTTTTGTGGATGGTTTCCTTTGCCGTGCAGAAGATTTTTTTTCACTTTGATGTAGTCCCGTTTGTTCATTTTGTACTTTGTTTCCATTGCCCAGTCAGACATGGTACTTGAAAGTAGGCTGCTAAGACTGCTGTCAAAGGGCATACTGCCTATGTTTTCTTCTAGACGTTGCATGGTTTCGGGTGTGGCATTGCAGTCAGACCCGAGGAGGCTGCAGTTCCCCGAGAGCGAGCGTGTGGGCGGGGCCCCAGGAGTTCTCCCAGGAGGGTGTCCCTGTCCCTGTCCGCAGTCCACCGCCTGAGGGGGGGGGGGTGGGGCGGGGCAGCGGCCAGGGAGCCTCTGGGCGGCGGCGCGCGCGCGCGCGCGGGGAGCGCGCACGGCTGCTGGGCCGCCGTCCGGGGAGGCGTCGGCTCGGCCAGCCGCGCCTGCCTGCCCAGAGCCGAGCCCGGCGGAGTCCGGCCGCGCTCTGCTGCTCTCTCCTGGGCCGGGCTCGCCCGTTCCCCCGGCGTCCCTGGACGCCGCTCCGTGTCCCCGCTGGGCACAGCAGCCCGGGCCCTCCACAGCCATGGCCGCTGGCCTGAGGTGGCCCTCCTTCAGCTCCCGCTCTTCCTGCTCGCCGGACACGGACGACCAGGGCGCCTGCGAAGATGATGCCATCTGGGAGAGGTACCTGGGGGCGTGGGCCTGGGGGCTGGTGGGAGGCGAGCGTGTCCCTGAGGAATAGGCTTGTGCGCCGAGAGGTGCCCGTCAGGCCGCGGGACAGCTGCGCGGCGCGGGCAGCGAGGGGGTCTCTTCGTGCGCTTCACGCGTTCGTGGAACGGGCGGTGTGTGCCGGGCACCTGCCCAGGGGCCAGCCTGGGGATGCGGTGCCCGGGAGTCGGGCGCTGAAGCGGCGCCCGTGGTCTTGGCTTCTTGGAAGGCCAGACGCGACGTCGGTAACGACACTGGTCTCGATGCGTTCTGAGGGGTGCAGGTCTCCCTCTTTTCGAGGCTACGTTCCGTTGGGGTTTTCACGAAGCCTGTCGTGGCCCTGAAGCTCAGGCCGGTTCAGGGGAAGTGGCCTGTCGAGGGCCACGTGACGTTTGTGTGCAGAGCCAGTGCTTTCCAAAGCCCTTGACTGTGCGGAAGTCTAGCTGTTAGGGGTGCGGTGGGGGCTGTCCGGGGAGCATTGTGAGCACAGGTATGTGTCCCACTCTTGAAAGTCTGGCAGAGAGAGCGTGAGGCTCGAGGGTGCTCCGTTCGTTGCCTCCTTCCACAGAAAGTCTGGAGAGCTGACCTTGGGACAAGTCCTTCCTTTCCTCTGGTCGGTGCGTTGTTCAGTGGTCTGGACACTTGGTGAGCAAGACTGACAGGGTGTTTGACGTACTGGGCCTCACAGCCTAGTTGGAAAGGACAGATAGGCAGCGACTAGTTACCTAGGAGATACGTAAAAACTATTTCGTGTTGGGTGCTGAGAAATATGGCATTTACTGATATTCTTTGTGGCTTAGGCAGTGATGTTGAAGCTGAGAGCAGATGCCTACAAGAAAAGGAGGACTTGTGCGGGAGAGCGTTGGGACGGGGCAAGGGAGGAGTATGGCCTGTCAGAGGAGCTGAAAGAGTGCCCTGGAGCCTGGGGCCGCGTAGGGACTGTAGGGTGGGGAAAACAAAACCTTTCGGTTAAGGCTGGCGCTTTCTATAGGTTTTTGGAGACTACGCGTGGTGATTCGGAGCGTGGACTCTGGAGCCAGACCCTGTCAAATGGGTCCTAGCTCTGCCACCTACGGGCTGTGTGAACTTGGGCAAGTTACCGTACCATTCTGTGTGTCAGTTTCCTGATCTGTCAAACGGGGATGATTATCATACACACTCCATAGGTGAGTGTAAAGGTGAGAGGATATTTCATAGCCGTAAAGGACTTAGAGCAGCGTCTGGCCTGTAGTAGGCGTTAGTAGTGGTTGATTAAATAAATGGATAAATGCATACATAAGTCTTAAAGGCTCGGAGGCTGTCCCTGGTGAAACGTGTGAACTTGAATGGATTACACCCAACTTTGTTTCCTTTCCAGCTTGCAGTTGCTGCTGACCGCATCTGTAGCACCGTGGAATTCGAAATCATCTCCCTCGACTTGGCTGCTCTTGGGAAAACAATCTAATGCTGTCAAAATTATCCCAGGGAAATAAACGCCTTTTCAGTAGCATAGTAGGGTTAGGCTTATTTAATATGTATTGTTTATATTGGTTTGTTTAGTATTTGTTGGTCACCCTTTTTTTTTTTTTTCTTTTCTTTTCTGCTAAGCTGTTCGGTTAAAAAGAGCAGATTAGCTATGAAATGGTTCAGACACAGAGGAAAGTAGAGAGTCGTGCAAGCAGAGCACGCCTTTCCCTGACTCTCTGTCGAGAGCTTGTGTGATTGCAGCTGCTCTCTGCCTCAGACACGGTGCCCTCTGCGTGTGCAATCCTGTAAACAGTGCAGGGTCTGGAACCGTGGAGAATCTAAGGCAGTCCAGTCATGCTTTGCTTAACAGTGGGGATCAGTTCTGAGGAGTGTGTCACAGTCAGGCAATCTCGAGACTGTGCAAACACCACGGAGTTCCTAAACCTAGATGGCAGAGCCTCCTACACACCTAGGCCACATGGGACTAATCTTCTGGGACCCCCGTTGTTGACTGAAACGTCCCGATGTAGGGCATGACTGAACTGCCCAACTCCAAGGGCACGGAAGTGTAGCCTGTGGGGCTTTTTCCAAGAACAGAGACGCTCAAGGCCTCCTCTGGGCCCACTGACTCCGAAGCTACTGGGATAGTTCCCGGCTTTAAAGACCAGACGTAGTCCTCCTCTGCAGACCTCTCATCAAGGGTTTTTCACACTGGGTTTTCCCTCCTCTGAGAAAACAGGCCAAGAGATTGTGAGGATCCATAATTAGTGTTTTAATGCACTTGGCAGGACTCAGTGTTTTTCACGTTCTGTGATACTGGGATCTGCATCTTCACTGTAATGTGTTAAACCTTTAAGTCTTGTCCAAAAGTCACGTCATTACATAGAGAATCCTTCTGTGAATTCCAGGCAGATTGCCATCATTCTGCTTCCGTCTCCTCACCTTTAAAATGGGGAGAGTAGCGGTAACCTAGCTTTGGGATGTGAGGATTAAATGAGATAGTTGGTGCAAAGCAGTTAGCACAGGATCTGGCACAAAGTGAGGCCTTTGATAAATTATTATTATTATAGTAGTTTTGATTTTCCTCCGGTCGGAATATAATTTAGTTGAAGTTCGTGACTGTGTCACAGCTGTGTCTCAGGCTGGTGTCTGCCGCCCTGAGCTAAGCCGTAAAAATCCCTAGAATAACTTTTCAAAAGCCTGTCAGCCTCTTGAGGCTCCTACACTTCTTTATTGTATTGTATTTTATTGTATTGTATTGTATTTTATTGCAGTAACAGTGGCTTCTAACATCATATAGCTTTCAGATGTACGTTGTAATATATTTCGAGTTCTGTGTAGATTACATCGTGTTCACCACCCAAAAACTAATTATAGTCCGTCACCTCCCATGTGAGCCTCATCACCCCTTTTGCTCTCTCCCCTCCCCCCCCCTCCCCCTATGGTAACCAGCAATCCAATCTCCGTGGCTCTGTGTGTGTTTGTGATTGTTTTTATCTTCTGCTCATGAGTGAGATCACACGGTGTTTGACTTTCTCCCTCTGATTTGTTTCACTTCACATAATACCCTCAGGGTCCATCCAGGTTGTCACAAATGGCCGGGTCTCATCATTTCTTATGGCCGAGTAGTATTCCATCGTGTATACGTACCACATCTTCTTTATCCATTCCTCCCTTGATGGGCACCTAGGTTGCTTCCAAGTTTTGGCTGTTGTGAATAATGCTGCAGTGAACCTAGGGGTGCACGTGTCTTTCTGCATTTGTGTCTTCGAGTTCTTTGGATGAATAGCCAGCAGTGGGATAGCCGGATCATAACGGTAGATCTATTCTTAGTTTTCTGAGGATACTCCCTACTGCTTTCCATAGTGGCTGCACCAGTCTGCGCCCCCACCAGCAGTGCAGGAGAGTTCCCGTCTCTCCACATCCTCTCCGACACTTGTCTCTTGTCTTGCTACTTAGAGCCATTCTGACCAGAGTAAGGTGACGTCTCATGGTAGTTTTCATTTGCACTTGTCTGATCGCTAATGATGTTGAGCACCTCTCCATAGGCCTGTTGGCCATCCGGATGTCTTCTTTGGAGAAGTCACTGCTCAGATCTTTTGCCCGTTTTTTAAATTGGGTTGTTGATTTGTTTTGTTGTTGAGGTGTATGAGTTCTTTCTGTATTTTGGGTATTAACCCCTTATCCGACGTACGGTTTGCAAGTATCTTCTCCCAGGTGTTAGGTTGCGTTTTGGTTTTGTGGATGGTTTCCTTTGCCGTGCAGAAGATTTTTTTACTTTGATGTAGTCCCGTTTGTTCATTTTGTATTTTGTTTCCATTGCCCAGTCAGACGTGGTACTTGAACATAGGCTGCTAAGACTGATGTCAAAGGGTTTGCTTGTAGACGTTGCGTGGTTTCGGGTCTGACGTTCGAGTAAAACCCGAGGGAGGAGGCTGCAGTTCCCCGAGAGCGAGCTTGGCGGGGACCCTGCGTCCCTGTCAGCGCACCTTCCCGCTCCGCGAAGGTCCGAAGCGTGTGGGCGGGGCCCCAGGAGTTCTCCCAGGAGGGTGTCCCTGTCCCTGTCCGCAGTCCACCGCCGGAGGGGGCGGGGCAACGGCCTGGGAGCGTCTGGGCGGCGGCGCGCGCCCGCGAGGAGAGGAGCGCGCGCGGCTGCCGGGCCACCGTCGCGGGAGGCGTGGGAGGCGTCGGCGAGCCGCGCCTGCCTGGCCAGAGCCGAGCCCCGCGGAGTCCGGCCGCGCTCTGCGGCTCTCTCCCGGGCCGGGCTCGTCCGTGGACGCCGCTCCGTGTCCCCGCTGGGCACAGCAGCCCGGGCCCTCCACAGCCATGGCCGCTGGCCTGAGGTGGCCCTC
Organism: Equus caballus; assembly: GCF_041296265.1. Lineage (NCBI taxonomy): Eukaryota > Metazoa > Chordata > Mammalia > Perissodactyla > Equidae > Equus > Equus caballus. The sequence goes on from NC_091702.1 coordinate 1,378,844, forward strand.
CTTCAGCTCCCGCTCTTCCTGCTCGCCGGACACGGACGACCAGGGCGCCTGCGAAGATGATGCCATCTGGGAGAGGTACCTGGGGGCGTGGGCCTGGGGGCTGGTGGGAGGCGAGCGTGTTTCTGAGGAATAGGCTTGTGCGCCGAGAGGTGCCCGTCAGGTCGCGGGACAGCTGTGCGGCGCGCGGAGCGGGGGGGGGGGGGGGGGGGGGGGGGGGGGGGGGGGGGGGGGGGGGGGGGGTCTCTTCGTGCGCGTCACTCGTTCATGGAACGGGCGGTGTGTGCCGGGCACGGGGCCAGCCTGGGGACGCGGTGCCCGGGAGTCGGGCGCTGAAGCGGCCCCCGGGGTCTTGGCTTCTTGGAGGGACAGACGCGAAGTCGATAAGGACACTGGTCTCGATGCGTTCTGAGGAGTGCAGGTCTCCCTCCTTTAGAGGCTACGTTCCGTTGGGGTTTTCATGAAGCCTGTTGTGCCCCTGAAGCTCAGGCCGGTTCAGGGGAAGTGGCCTGTCGAGGGCCACGTGACGTTTGTGTGCAGAGCCAGTGCTTTCTAAAGCCCTTGACTGTGCGGAAGTCTAGCTGTTAGGGGTGCGGTGGGGGCTGTCCGGGGAGCATTGTGAGCACAGGTATGTGTCCCACACTTGAAAGTCTGGCAGAGAGAGCGTGAGGCTCGAGGGTGCTCCGTTCGTTGCCTCCTTCCACAGAAAGTCTGGAGAGCTGACCTTGGGACAAGTCCTTCCTTTCCTCTGGTCGGTGCGTTGTTCAGTGGTCTGGACACTTGGTGAGCAAGACTGACTGGGTGTTTGACGTACTGGGCCTCACAGCCTAGTTGGAAAGGACAGATAGGCAGCGACTAGTTACCTAGGAGATACGTAAAAACTATTTCGTGTTGGGTGCTGAGAAATACGGCATTTACTGATAGACTTTGTGGCTTAGGCAGTGATGTTGAAGCTGAGAGCAGATGCCTACAAGAAAAGGAGGACTTGTGCGGGAGAGCGTTGGGACGGGGCAAGGGAGGAGTATGGCCTGTCAGAGGAGCTGAAAGAGTGCCCTGGAGCCTGGGGCCGCGTAGGGACTGCAGGGTGGGGAAAACAAAACTTTTCGGTTAAGGCTGGCGCTTTCTATAGGTTTTTGGAGACTAAGCGTGGTGATTCGGAGCGTGGACTCTGGAGCCAGACTCTGTCAAATGCGTCCTAGCTCTGCCACCTACGGGCTGTGTGAACTTGGGCAAGTTACCGTACCATTCTGTGTGTCAGTTTCCTGATCTGTCAAACGGGGATGATTATCATACACACTCCATAGGTGAGTGTAAAGGTGAGAGGATATTTCATAGCCGTAAAGGACTTAGAGCAGCGTCTGGCCTGTAGTAGGCGTTAGTAGTGGTTGATTAAATAAATGGATAAATGCATACATAAGTCTTAAAGGCTCGGAGGCTGTCCCTGGTGAAACGTGTGAACTTGAATGGATTACACCCAACTTTGTTTCCTTTCCAGCTTGCAGTTGCTGCTGACCGCATCTGTAGCACCGTGGAATTCGAAATCATCTCCCTCGACTTGGCTGCTCTTGGGAAAACAATCTAATGCTGTCAAAATTATCCCAGGGAAATAAACGCCTTTTCAGTAGCATAGTAGGGTTAGGCTTATTTAATATGTATTGTTTATATTGGTTTGTTTAGTATTTGTTGGTAACCTTTTTTTTTTTTTTCTTTTCTGCAAAGCTGTTCGGTTAAAAAGAGCAGATTAGCTATGAAATGGTTCAGACACAGAGAAAAGTAGAGAGTCGTGTAAGCAGAGCACGCCTTTCCCTGACTCTCTGTCGAGAGCTTGTGTGATTGCAGCTGCTCTCTGCCTCAGACACGGTGCCCTCTGCGTGTGCAGTCATGTAAACAGTGCAGGGTCTGGAACCGTGGAGAATCTAAGGCAGTCCAGTCATGCTTTGCTTAACAGTGGGGATCAGTTCTGAGGAGTGTGTCACAGTCAGGCAATCTCGAGACTGTGCAAACACCACGGATTTCCTAATCCTAGATGGCAGAGCCTCCTACACACCTAGGCCACATGGGACTAATCTTATGGGACCCCCGTTGTGGACTGAAACGTCCCGATGTAGGGCATGACTGAACTGCCCAACTCCAAGGGCACGGAAGTGTAGCCTGTGGGGCTTTTTCAAAGAACAGAGACGCTCAAGGCCTCCTCTGGGCCCACTGACTCCGAATCTACTGGGATAGTTCCCGGCTTTAAAGACCAGACGTAGTCCTCCTCTGCAGACCTCTCATCAAGGGTTTTTCACACTGGGTTTTCCCTCCTCTGAGAAAACAGGCCAAGAGATTGTGAGGATCCATAATTAGTGTTTTAATGCACTTGGCAGGACTCAGTGTTTTTCGCGTTCTGTGATACTGGGATCTGCATCTTCACTGTAATGTGTTAAACCTTTAAGTCTTGTCCAAAAGTCACGTCATTACATAGAGAATCCTTCTGTGAATTCCAGGCAGATTGCCATCATTCTGCTTCCGTCTCCTCACCTTTAAAATGGGGAGAGTAGCGGTAACCTAGCTTTGGGATGTGAGGATTAAATGAGATAGTTGGTGCAAAGCAGTTAGCACAGGATCTGGCACAAAGTGAGGCCTTTGATAAATTATTATTATTATAGTAGTTTTGATTTTCCTCCGGTCGGAATATAATTTAGTTGAAGTTAGTGACTGTGTCACAGCTGTGTCTCAGGCTGGTGTCTGCCGCCCTGAGCTAAGCCGTAAAAATCCCTAGAATAACTTTTCAAAAGCCTGTCAGCCTCTTGAGGCTCCTACACTTCTTTATTGTATTGTATTTTATTGTATTGTATTTTATTTTATTGCAGTAACAGTGGCTTCTAACATCATATAGCTTTCAGATGTACGTTGTAATATATTTCGAGTTCTGTGTAGATTACATCGTGTTCACCACCCAAAAACTAATTATAGTCCGTCACCTCCCATGTGAGCCTCATCACCCCTTTTGCTCTCTCCCCTCCCCCCCTCCCCCTATGGTAACCAGCAATCCAATCTCCGTGGCTCTGTGTGTGTTTGTGATTGTTTTTATCTTCTGCTCATGAGTGAGATCACACGGTGTTTGACTTTCTCCCTCTGATTTGTTTCACTTCACATAATACCCTCAGGGTCCATCCAGGTTGTCACAAATGGCCGGGTCTCATCATTTCTTATGGCCGAGTAGTATTCCATTGTGTATACGTACCACATCTTCTTTATCCATTCCTCCCTTGATGGGCACCTAGGTTGCTTCCAAGTTTTGGCTGTTGTGAATAATGCCGCAGTGAACCTAGGGGTGCACGTGTCTTTCTGCATTTGTGTCTTCGAGTTCTTTGGATGAATAGCCAGCAGTGGGATAGCCGGATCATAACGGTAGATCTATTCTTAGTTTTCTGAGGATACTCCCTACTGCTTTCCATAGTGGCTGCACCAGTCTGCGCCCCCACCAGCAGTGCAGGAGTGTTCCCGTCTCTCCACATCCTCTCCGACACTTGTCTCTTGTCTTGCTACTTAGAGCCATTCTGACCAGAGTAAGGTGACGTCTCATGGTAGTTTTCATTTGCACTTGTCTGATCGCTAATGATGTTGAGCACCTCTCCATAGGCCTGTTGGCCATCCGGATGTCTTCTTTGGAGAAGTCACTGCTCAGATCTTTTGCCCGTTTTTTAAATTGGGTTGTTGATTTGTTTTGTTGTTGAGGTGTATGAGTTCTTTCTGTATTTTGGGTATTAACCCCTTATCCGACGTACGGTTTGCAAGTATCTTCTCCCAGGTGTTAGGTTGCGTTTTGGTTTTGTGGATGGTTTCCTTTGCCGTGCAGAAGATTTTTTTACTTTGATGTAGTCCCGTTTGTTCATTTTGTATTTTGTTTCCATTGCCCAGTCAGACGTGGTACTTGAACATAGGCTGCTAAGACTGATGTCAAAGGGTTTGCTTGTAGACGTTGCGTGGTTTCGGGTCTGACGTTCGAGTAAAACCCGAGGGAGGAGGCTGCAGTTCCCCGAGAGCGAGCTTGGCGGGGACCCTGCGTCCCTGTCAGCGCACCTTCCCGCTCCGCGAAGGTCCGAAGCGTGTGGGCGGGGCCCCAGGAGTTCTCCCAGGAGGGTGTCCCTGTCCCTGTCCGCAGTCCACCGCCGGAGGGGGCGGGGCAACGGCCTGGGAGCGTCTGGGCGGCGGCGCGCGCCCGCGAGGAGAGGAGCGCGCGCGGCTGCCGGGCCACCGTCGCGGGAGGCGTGGGAGGCGTCGGCGAGCCGCGCCTGCCTGGCCAGAGCCGAGCCCCGCGGAGTCCGGCCGCGCTCTGCGGCTCTCTCCCGGGCCGGGCTCGTCCGTGGACGCCGCTCCGTGTCCCCGCTGGGCACAGCAGCCCGGGCCCTCCACAGCCACGGCCGCTGGCCTGAGGTGGCCCTCCTTCAGCTCCCGCTCTTCCTGCTCGCCGGACACGGACGACCAGGGCGCCTGCGAAGATGATGCCATCTGGGAGAGGTACCTGGGGGCGTGGGCCTGGGGGCTGGTGGGAGGCGAGCGTGTTTCTGAGGAATAGGCTTGTGCGCCGAGAGGTGCCCGTCAGGTCGCGGGACAGCTGTGCGGCGCGCGGAGCGGCGGGGGGGGGGGGGGGGGGGGGGGGGGGGGTCTCTTCGTGCGCGTCACTCGTTCATGGAACGGGCGGTGTGTGCCGGGCACGGGGCCAGCCTGGGGACGCGGTGCCCGGGAGTCGGGCGCTGAAGCGGCCCCCGGGGTCTTGGCTTCTTGGAGGGACAGACGCGAAGTCGATAAGGACACTGGTCTCGATGCGTTCTGAGGAGTGCAGGTCTCCCTCCTTTAGAGGCTACGTTCCGTTGGGGTTTTCATGAAGCCTGTTGTGCCCCTGAAGCTCAGGCCGGTTCAGGGGAAGTGGCCTGTCGAGGGCCACGTGACGTTTGTGTGCAGAGCCAGTGCTTTCCAAAGCCCTTGACTGTGCGGAAGTCTAGCTGTTAGGGGTGCGGTGGGGGCTGTCCGGGGAGCATTGTGAGCACAGGTATGTGTCCCACACTTGAAAGTCTGGCAGAGAGAGCGTGAGGCTCGAGGGTGCTCCGTTCGTTGCCTCCTTCCACAGAAAGTCTGGAGAGCTGACCTTGGGACAAGTCCTTCCTTTCCTCTGGTCGGTGCGTTGTTCAGTGGTCTGGACACTTGGTGAGCAAGACTGACTGGGTGTTTGACGTACTGGGCCTCACAGCCTAGTTGGAAAGGACAGATAGGCAGCGACTAGTTACCTAGGAGATACGTAAAAACTATTTCGTGTTGGGTGCTGAGAAATACGGCATTTACTGATAGACTTTGTGGCTTAGGCAGTGATGTTGAAGCTGAGAGCAGATGCCTACAAGAAAAGGAGGACTTGTGCGGGAGAGCGTTGGGACGGGGCAAGGGAGGAGTATGGCCTGTCAGAGGAGCTGAAAGAGTGCCCTGGAGCCTGGGGCCGCGTAGGGACTGCAGGGTGGGGAAAACAAAACTTTTCGGTTAAGGCTGGCGCTTTCTATAGGTTTTTGGAGACTAAGCGTGGTGATTCGGAGCGTGGACTCTGGAGCCAGACTCTGTCAAATGCGTCCTAGCTCTGCCACCTACGGGCTGTGTGAACTTGGGCAAGTTACCGTACCATTCTGTGTGTCAGTTTCCTGATCTGTCAAACGGGGATGATTATCATACACACTCCATAGGTGAGTGTAAAGGTGAGAGGATATTTCATAGCCGTAAAGGACTTAGAGCAGCGTCTGGCCTGTAGTAGGCGTTAGTAGTGGTTGATTAAATAAATGGATAAATGCATACATAAGTCTTAAAGGCTCGGAGGCTGTCCCTGGTGAAACGTGTGAACTTGAATGGATTACACCCAACTTTGTTTCCTTTCCAGCTTGCAGTTGCTGCTGACCGCATCTGTAGCACCGTGGAATTCGAAATCATCTCCCTCGACTTGGCTGCTCTTGGGAAAACAATCTAATGCTGTCAAAATTATCCCAGGGAAATAAACGCCTTTTCAGTAGCATAGTAGGGTTAGGCTTATTTAATATGTATTGTTTATATTGGTTTGTTTAGTATTTGTTGGTAACCTTTTTTTTTTTTTTCTTTTCTGCAAAGCTGTTCGGTTAAAAAGAGCAGATTAGCTATGAAATGGTTCAGACACAGAGAAAAGTAGAGAGTCGTGTAAGCAGAGCACGCCTTTCCCTGACTCTCTGTCGAGAGCTTGTGTGATTGCAGCTGCTCTCTGCCTCAGACACGGTGCCCTCTGCGTGTGCAGTCATGTAAACAGTGCAGGGTCTGGAACCGTGGAGAATCTAAGGCAGTCCAGTCATGCTTTGCTTAACAGTGGGGATCAGTTCTGAGGAGTGTGTCACAGTCAGGCAATCTCGAGACTGTGCAAACACCACGGATTTCCTAATCCTAGATGGCAGAGCCTCCTACACACCTAGGCCACATGGGACTAATCTTATGGGACCCCCGTTGTGGACTGAAACGTCCCGATGTAGGGCATGACTGAACTGCCCAACTCCAAGGGCACGGAAGTGTAGCCTGTGGGGCTTTTTCAAAGAACAGAGACGCTCAAGGCCTCCTCTGGGCCCACTGACTCCGAATCTACTGGGATAGTTCCCGGCTTTAAAGACCAGACGTAGTCCTCCTCTGCAGACCTCTCATCAAGGGTTTTTCACACTGGGTTTTCCCTCCTCTGAGAAAACAGGCCAAGAGATTGTGAGGATCCATAATTAGTGTTTTAATGCACTTGGCAGGACTCAGTGTTTTTCGCGTTCTGTGATACTGGGATCTGCATCTTCACTGTAATGTGTTAAACCTTTAAGTCTTGTCCAAAAGTCACGTCATTACATAGAGAATCCTTCTGTGAATTCCAGGCAGATTGCCATCATTCTGCTTCCGTCTCCTCACCTTTAAAATGGGGAGAGTAGCGGTAACCTAGCTTTGGGATGTGAGGATTAAATGAGATAGTTGGTGCAAAGCAGTTAGCACAGGATCTGGCACAAAGTGAGGCCTTTGATAAATTATTATTATTATAGTAGTTTTGATTTTCCTCCGGTCGGAATATAATTTAGTTGAAGTTCGTGACTGTGTCACAGCTGTGTCTCAGGCTGGTGTCTGCCGCCCTGAGCTAAGCCGTAAAAATCCCTAGAATAACTTTTCAAAAGCCTGTCAGCCTCTTGAGGCTCCTACACTTCTTTATTGTATTGTATTTTATTGTATTGTATTTTATTTTATTGCAGTAACAGTGGCTTCTAACATCATATAGCTTTCAGATGTACGTTGTAATATATTTCGAGTTCTGTGTAGATTACATCGTGTTCACCACCCAAAAACTAATTATAGTCCGTCACCTCCCATGTGAGCCTCATCACCCCTTTTGCTCTCTCCCCTCCCCCCCTCCCCCTATGGTAACCAGCAATCCAATCTCCGTGGCTCTGTGTGTGTTTGTGATTGTTTTTATCTTCTGCTCATGAGTGAGATCACACGGTGTTTGACTTTCTCCCTCTGATTTGTTTCACTTCACATAATACCCTCAGGGTCCATCCAGGTTGTCACAAATGGCCGGGTCTCATCATTTCTTATGGCCGAGTAGTATTCCATTGTGTATACGTACCACATCTTCTTTATCCATTCCTCCCTTGATGGGCACCTAGGTTGCTTCCAAGTTTTGGCTGTTGTGAATAATGCCGCAGTGAACCTAGGGGTGCACGTGTCTTTCTGCATTTGTGTCTTCGAGTTCTTTGGATGAATAGCCAGCAGTGGGATAGCCGGATCATAACGGTAGATCTATTCTTAGTTTTCTGAGGATACTCCCTACTGCTTTCCATAGTGGCTGCACCAGTCTGCGCCCCCACCAGCAGTGCAGGAGTGTTCCCGTCTCTCCACATCCTCTCCGACACTTGTCTCTTGTCTTGCTACTTAGAGCCATTCTGACCAGAGTAAGGTGACGTCTCATGGTAGTTTTCATTTGCACTTGTCTGATCGCTAATGATGTTGAGCACCTCTCCATAGGCCTGTTGGCCATCCGGATGTCTTCTTTGGAGAAGTCACTGCTCAGATCTTTTGCCCGTTTTTTAAATTGGGTTGTTGATTTGTTTTGTTGTTGAGGTGTATGAGTTCTTTCTGTATTTTGGGTATTAACCCCTTATCCGACGTACGGTTTGCAAGTATCTTCTCCCAGGTGTTAGGTTGCGTTTTGGTTTTGTGGATGGTTTCCTTTGCCGTGCAGAAGATTTTTTTACTTTGATGTAGTCCCGTTTGTTCATTTTGTATTTTGTTTCCATTGCCCAGTCAGACGTGGTACTTGAACATAGGCTGCTAAGACTGATGTCAAAGGGTTTGCTTGTAGACGTTGCGTGGTTTCGGGTCTGACGTTCGAGTAAAACCCGAGGGAGGAGGCTGCAGTTCCCCGAGAGCGAGCTTGGCGGGGACCCTGCGTCCCTGTCAGCGCACCTTCCCGCTCCGCGAAGGTCCGAAGCGTGTGGGCGGGGCCCCAGGAGTTCTCCCAGGAGGGTGTCCCTGTCCCTGTCCGCAGTCCACCGCCGGAGGGGGCGGGGCAACGGCCTGGGAGCGTCTGGGCGGCGGCGCGCGCCCGCGAGGAGAGGAGCGCGCGCGGCTGCCGGGCCACCGTCGCGGGAGGCGTAGGAGGCGTCGGCGAGCCGCGCCTGCCTGGCCAGAGCCGAGCCCCGCGGAGTCCGGCCGCGCTCTGCGGCTCTCTCCCGGGCCGGGCTCGTCCGTGGACGCCGCTCCGTGTCCCCGCTGGGCACAGCAGCCCGGGCCCTCCACAGCCACGGCCGCTGGCCTGAGGTGGCCCTCCTTCAGCTCCCGCTCTTCCTGCTCGCCGGACACGGACGACCAGGGCGCCTGCGAAGATGATGCCATCTGGGAGAGGTACCTGGGGGCGTGGGCCTGGGGGCTGGTGGGAGGCGAGCGTGTTTCTGAGGAATAGGCTTGTGCGCCGAGAGGTGCCCGTCAGGTCGCGGGACAGCTGTGCGGCGCGCGGAGCGGGGGGGGGGGGGGGGGGGCGGGGGGGTGGGGGGTCTCTTCGTGCGCGTCACTCGTTCATGGAACGGGCGGTGTGTGCCGGGCACGGGGCCAGCCTGGGGACGCGGTGCCCGGGAGTCGGGCGCTGAAGCGGCCCCCGGGGTCTTGGCTTCTTGGAGGGACAGACGCGAAGTCGATAAGGACACTGGTCTCGATGCGTTCTGAGGAGTGCAGGTCTCCCTCCTTTAGAGGCTACGTTCCGTTGGGGTTTTCCTGAAGCCTGTTGTGCCCCTGAAGCTCAGGCCGGTTCAGGGGAAGTGGCCTGTCGAGGGCCACGTGACGTTTGTGTGCAGAGCCAGTGCTTTCCAAAGCCCTTGACTGTGCGGAAGTCTAGCTGTTAGGGGTGCGGTGGGGGCTGTCCGGGGAGCGTTGTGAGCACAGGTATGTGTCCCACACTTGAAAGTCTGGCAGAGAGAGCGTGAGGCTCGAGGGTGCTCCGTTCGTTGCCTCCTTCCACAGAAAGTCTGGAGAGCTGACCTTGGGACAAGTCCTTCCTTTCCTCTGGTCGGTGCGTTGTTCAGTGGTCTGGACACTTGGTGAGCAAGACTGACTGGGTGTTTGACGTACTGGGCCTCACAGCCTAGTTGGAAAGGACAGATAGGCAGCGACTAGTTACCTAGGAGATACGTAAAAACTATTTCGTGTTGGGTGCTGAGAAATACGGCATTTACTGATAGACTTTGTGGCTTAGGCAGTGATGTTGAAGCTGAGAGCAGATGCCTACAAGAAAAGGAGGACTTGTGCGGGAGAGCGTTGGGACGGGGCAAGGGAGGAGTATGGCCTGTCAGAGGAGCTGAAAGAGTGCCCTGGAGCCTGGGGCCGCGTAGGGACTGCAGGGTGGGGAAAACAAAACTTTTCGGTTAAGGCTGGCGCTTTCTATAGGTTTTTGGAGACTAAGCGTGGTGATTCGGAGCGTGGACTCTGGAGCCAGACTCTGTCAAATGGGTCCTAGCTCTGCCACCTACGGGCTGTGTGAACTTGGGCAAGTTACCGTACCATTGTGTGTGTCAGTTTCCTGATCTGTCAAACGGGGATGATTATCATACACACTCCATAGGTGAGTGTAAAGGTGAGAGGATATTTCATAGCCGTAAAGGACTTAGAGCAGCGTCTGGCCTGTAGTAGGCGTTAGTAGTGGTTGATTAAATAAATGGATAAATGCATACATAAGTCTTAAAGGCTCGGAGGCTGTCCCTGGTGAAACGTGTGAACTTGAATGGATTACACCCAACTTTGTTTCCTTTCCAGCTTGCAGTTGCTGCTGACCGCATCTGTAGCACCGTGGAATTCGAAATCATCTCCCTCGACTTGGCTGCTCTTGGGAAAACAATCTAATGCTGTCAAAATTATCCCAGGGAAATAAACGCCTTTTCAGTAGCATAGTAGGGTTAGGCTTATTTAATATGTATTGTTTATATTGGTTTGTTTAGTATTTGTTGGTAACCTTTTTTTTTTTTTTCTTTTCTGCAAAGCTGTTCGGTTAAAAAGAGCAGATTAGCTATGAAATGGTTCAGACACAGAGAAAAGTAGAGAGTCGTGTAAGCAGAGCACGCCTTTCCCTGACTCTCTGTCGAGAGCTTGTGTGATTGCAGCTGCTCTCTGCCTCAGACACGGTGCCCTCTGCGTGTGCAGTCATGTAAACAGTGCAGGGTCTGGAACCGTGGAGAATCTAAGGCAGTCCAGTCATGCTTTGCTTAACAGTGGGGATCAGTTCTGAGGAGTGTGTCACAGTCAGGCAATCTCGAGACTGTGCAAACACCACGGATTTCCTAATCCTAGATGGCAGAGCCTCCTACACACCTAGGCCACATGGGACTAATCTTATGGGACCCCCGTTGTGGACTGAAACGTCCCGATGTAGGGCATGACTGAACTGCCCAACTCCAAGGGCACGGAAGTGTAGCCTGTGGGGCTTTTTCAAAGAACAGAGACGCTCAAGGCCTCCTCTGGGCCCACTGACTCCGAATCTACTGGGATAGTTCCCGGCTTTAAAGACCAGACGTAGTCCTCCTCTGCAGACCTCTCATCAAGGGTTTTTCACACTGGGTTTTCCCTCCTCTGAGAAAACAGGCCAAGAGATTGTGAGGATCCATAATTAGTGTTTTAATGCACTTGGCAGGACTCAGTGTTTTTCGCGTTCTGTGATACTGGGATCTGCATCTTCACTGTAATGTGTTAAACCTTTAAGTCTTGTCCAAAAGTCACGTCATTACATAGAGAATCCTTCTGTGAATTCCAGGCAGATTGCCATCATTCTGCTTCCGTCTCCTCACCTTTAAAATGGGGAGAGTAGCGGTAACCTAGCTTTGGGATGTGAGGATTAAATGAGATAGTTGGTGCAAAGCAGTTAGCACAGGATCTGGCACAAAGTGAGGCCTTTGATAAATTATTATTATTATAGTAGTTTTGATTTTCCTCCGGTCGGAATATAATTTAGTTGAAGTTCGTGACTGTGTCACAGCTGTGTCTCAGGCTGGTGTCTGCCGCCCTGAGCTAAGCCGTAAAAATCCCTAGAATAACTTTTCAAAAGCCTGTCAGCCTCTTGAGGCTCCTACACTTCTTTATTGTATTGTATTTTATTGTATTGTATTTTATTTTATTGCAGTAACAGTGGCTTCTAACATCATATAGCTTTCAGATGTACGTTGTAATATATTTCGAGTTCTGTGTAGATTACATCGTGTTCACCACCCAAAAACTAATTATAGTCCGTCACCTCCCATGTGAGCCTCATCACCCCTTTTGCTCTCTCCCCTCCCCCCCTCCCCCTATGGTAACCAGCAATCCAATCTCCGTGGCTCTGTGTGTGTTTGTGATTGTTTTTATCTTCTGCTCATGAGTGAGATCACACGGTGTTTGACTTTCTCCCTCTGATTTGTTTCACTTCACATAATACCCTCAGGGTCCATCCAGGTTGTCACAAATGGCCGGGTCTCATCATTTCTTATGGCCGAGTAGTATTCCATTGTGTATACGTACCACATCTTCTTTATCCATTCCTCCCTTGATGGGCACCTAGGTTGCTTCCAAGTTTTGGCTGTTGTGAATAATGCCGCAGTGAACCTAGGGGTGCACGTGTCTTTCTGCATTTGTGTCTTCGAGTTCTTTGGATGAATAGCCAGCAGTGGGATAGCCGGATCATAACGGTAGATCTATTCTTAGTTTTCTGAGGATACTCCCTACTGCTTTCCATAGTGGCTGCACCAGTCTGCGCCCCCACCAGCAGTGCAGGAGTGTTCCCGTCTCTCCACATCCTCTCCGACACTTGTCTCTTGTCTTGCTACTTAGAGCCATTCTGACCAGAGTAAGGTGACGTCTCATGGTAGTTTTCATTTGCACTTGTCTGATCGCTAATGATGTTGAGCACCTCTCCATAGGCCTGTTGGCCATCCGGATGTCTTCTTTGGAGAAGTCACTGCTCAGATCTTTTGCCCGTTTTTTAAATTGGGTTGTTGATTTGTTTTGTTGTTGAGGTGTATGAGTTCTTTCTGTATTTTGGGTATTAACCCCTTATCCGACGTACGGTTTGCAAGTATCTTCTCCCAGGTGTTAGGTTGCGTTTTGGTTTTGTGGATGGTTTCCTTTGCCGTGCAGAAGATTTTTTTACTTTGATGTAGTCCCGTTTGTTCATTTTGTATTTTGTTTCCATTGCCCAGTCAGACGTGGTACTTGAACATAGGCTGCTAAGACTGATGTCAAAGGGTTTGCTTGTAGACGTTGCGTGGTTTCGGGTCTGACGTTCGAGTAAAACCCGAGGGAGGAGGCTGCAGTTCCCCGAGAGCGAGCTTGGCGGGGACCCTGCGTCCCTGTCAGCGCACCTTCCCGCTCCGCGAAGGTCCGAAGCGTGTGGGCGGGGCCCCAGGAGTTCTCCCAGGAGGGTGTCCCTGTCCCTGTCCGCAGTCCACCGCCGGAGGGGGCGGGGCAACGGCCTGGGAGCGTCTGGGCGGCGGCGCGCGCCCGCGAGGAGAGGAGCGCGCGCGGCTGCCGGGCCACCGTCGCGGGAGGCGTGGGAGGCGTGGGAGGCGTCGGCGAGCCGCGCCTGCCTGGCCAGAGCCGAGCCCCGCGGAGTCCGGCCGCGCTCTGCGGCTCTCTCCCGGGCCGGGCTCGTCCGTGGACGCCGCTCCGTGTCCCCGCTGGGCACAGCAGCCCGGGCCCTCCACAGCCACGGCCGCTGGCCTGAGGTGGCCCTCCTTCAGCTCCCGCTCTTCCTGCTCGCCGGACACGGACGACCAGGGCGCCTGCGAAGATGATGCCATCTGGGAGAGGTACCTGGGGGCGTGGGCCTGGGGGCTGGTGGGAGGCGAGCGTGTTTCTGAGGAATAGGCTTGTGCGCCGAGAGGTGCCCGTCAGGTCGCGGGACAGCTGTGCGGCGCGCGGAGCGGGGGGGGGGGGGGGGGGCGGGGGGGTGGGGGGTCTCTTCGTGCGCGTCACTCGTTCATGGAACGGGCGGTGTGTGCCGGGCACGGGGCCAGCCTGGGGACGCGGTGCCCGGGAGTCGGGCGCTGAAGCGGCCCCCGGGGTCTTGGCTTCTTGGAGGGACAGACGCGAAGTCGATAAGGACACTGGTCTCGATGCGTTCTGAGGAGTGCAGGTCTCCCTCCTTTAGAGGCTACGTTCCGTTGGGGTTTTCATGAAGCCTGTTGTGCCCCTGAAGCTCAGGCCGGTTCAGGGGAAGTGGACTGTCGAGGGCCACGTGACGTTTGTGTGCAGAGCCAGTGCTTTCCAAAGCCCTTGACTGTGCGGAAGTCTAGCTGTTAGGGGTGCGGTGGGGGCTGTCCGGGGAGCATTGTGAGCACAGGTATGTGTCCCACACTTGAAAGTCTGGCAGAGAGAGCGTGAGGCTCGAGGGTGCTCCGTTCGTTGCCTCCTTCCACAGAAAGTCTGGAGAGCTGACCTTGGGACAAGTCCTTCCTTTCCTCTGGTCGGTGCGTTGTTCAGTGGTCTGGACACTTGGTGAGCAAGACTGACTGGGTGTTTGACGTACTGGGCCTCACAGCCTAGTTGGAAAGGACAGATAGGCAGCGACTAGTTACCTAGGAGATACGTAAAAACTATTTCGTGTTGGGTGCTGAGAAATACGGCATTTACTGATAGACTTTGTGGCTTAGGCAGTGATGTTGAAGCTGAGAGCAGATGCCTACAAGAAAAGGAGGACTTGTGCGGGAGAGCGTTGGGACGGGGCAAGGGAGGAGTATGGCCTGTCAGAGGAGCTGAAAGAGTGCCCTGGAGCCTGGGGCCGCGTAGGGACTGCAGGGTGGGGAAAACAAAACTTTTCGGTTAAGGCTGGCGCTTTCTATAGGTTTTTGGAGACTAAGCGTGGTGATTCGGAGCGTGGACTCTGGAGCCAGACTCTGTCAAATGGGTCCTAGCTCTGCCACCTACGGGCTGTGTGAACTTGGGCAAGTTACCGTACCATTGTGTGTGTCAGTTTCCTGATCTGTCAAACGGGGATGATTATCATACACACTCCATAGGTGAGTGTAAAGGTGAGAGGATATTTCATAGCCGTAAAGGACTTAGAGCAGCGTCTGGCCTGTAGTAGGCGTTAGTAGTGGTTGATTAAATAAATGGATAAATGCATACATAAGTCTTAAAGGCTCGGAGGCTGTCCCTGGTGAAACGTGTGAACTTGAATGGATTACACCCAACTTTGTTTCCTTTCCAGCTTGCAGTTGCTGCTGACCGCATCTGTAGCACCGTGGAATTCGAAATCATCTCCCTCGACTTGGCTGCTCTTGGGAAAACAATCTAATGCTGTCAAAATTATCCCAGGGAAATAAACGCCTTTTCAGTAGCATAGTAGGGTTAGGCTTATTTAATATGTATTGTTTATATTGGTTTGTTTAGTATTTGTTGGTAACCTTTTTTTTTTTTTTCTTTTCTGCAAAGCTGTTCGGTTAAAAAGAGCAGATTAGCTATGAAATGGTTCAGACACAGAGAAAAGTAGAGAGTCGTGTAAGCAGAGCACGCCTTTCCCTGACTCTCTGTCGAGAGCTTGTGTGATTGCAGCTGCTCTCTGCCTCAGACACGGTGCCCTCTGCGTGTGCAGTCATGTAAACAGTGCAGGGTCTGGAACCGTGGAGAATCTAAGGCAGTCCAGTCATGCTTTGCTTAACAGTGGGGATCAGTTCTGAGGAGTGTGTCACAGTCAGGCAATCTCGAGACTGTGCAAACACCACGGATTTCCTAATCCTAGATGGCAGAGCCTCCTACACACCTAGGCCACATGGGACTAATCTTATGGGACCCCCGTTGTGGACTGAAACGTCCCGATGTAGGGCATGACTGAACTGCCCAACTCCAAGGGCACGGAAGTGTAGCCTGTGGGGCTTTTTCAAAGAACAGAGACGCTCAAGGCCTCCTCTGGGCCCACTGACTCCGAATCTACTGGGATAGTTCCCGGCTTTAAAGACCAGACGTAGTCCTCCTCTGCAGACCTCTCATCAAGGGTTTTTCACACTGGGTTTTCCCTCCTCTGAGAAAACAGGCCAAGAGATTGTGAGGATCCATAATTAGTGTTTTAATGCACTTGGCAGGACTCAGTGTTTTTCGCGTTCTGTGATACTGGGATCTGCATCTTC
Source organism: Equus caballus (assembly GCF_041296265.1). NCBI lineage: Eukaryota > Metazoa > Chordata > Mammalia > Perissodactyla > Equidae > Equus > Equus caballus. The sequence continues at coordinate 1,394,485 of NC_091702.1, forward strand.
ACTGTAATGTGTTAAACCTTTAAGTCTTGTCCAAAAGTCACGTCATTACATAGAGAATCCTTCTGTGAATTCCAGGCAGATTGCCATCATTCTGCTTCCGTCTCCTCACCTTTAAAATGGGGAGAGTAGCGGTAACCTAGCTTTGGGATGTGAGGATTAAATGAGATAGTTGGTGCAAAGCAGTTAGCACAGGATCTGGCACAAAGTGAGGCCTTTGATAAATTATTATTATTATAGTAGTTTTGATTTTCCTCCGGTCGGAATATAATTTAGTTGAAGTTCGTGACTGTGTCACAGCTGTGTCTCAGGCTGGTGTCTGCCGCCCTGAGCTAAGCCGTAAAAATCCCTAGAATAACTTTTCAAAAGCCTGTCAGCCTCTTGAGGCTCCTACACTTCTTTATTGTATTGTATTTTATTGTATTGTATTTTATTTTATTGCAGTAACAGTGGCTTCTAACATCATATAGCTTTCAGATGTACGTTGTAATATATTTCGAGTTCTGTGTAGATTACATCGTGTTCACCACCCAAAAACTAATTATAGTCCGTCACCTCCCATGTGAGCCTCATCACCCCTTTTGCTCTCTCCCCTCCCCCCCTCCCCCTATGGTAACCAGCAATCCAATCTCCGTGGCTCTGTGTGTGTTTGTGATTGTTTTTATCTTCTGCTCATGAGTGAGATCACACGGTGTTTGACTTTCTCCCTCTGATTTGTTTCACTTCACATAATACCCTCAGGGTCCATCCAGGTTGTCACAAATGGCCGGGTCTCATCATTTCTTATGGCCGAGTAGTATTCCATTGTGTATACGTACCACATCTTCTTTATCCATTCCTCCCTTGATGGGCACCTAGGTTGCTTCCAAGTTTTGGCTGTTGTGAATAATGCCGCAGTGAACCTAGGGGTGCACGTGTCTTTCTGCATTTGTGTCTTCGAGTTCTTTGGATGAATAGCCAGCAGTGGGATAGCCGGATCATAACGGTAGATCTATTCTTAGTTTTCTGAGGATACTCCCTACTGCTTTCCATAGTGGCTGCACCAGTCTGCGCCCCCACCAGCAGTGCAGGAGTGTTCCCGTCTCTCCACATCCTCTCCGACACTTGTCTCTTGTCTTGCTACTTAGAGCCATTCTGACCAGAGTAAGGTGACGTCTCATGGTAGTTTTCATTTGCACTTGTCTGATCGCTAATGATGTTGAGCACCTCTCCATAGGCCTGTTGGCCATCCGGATGTCTTCTTTGGAGAAGTCACTGCTCAGATCTTTTGCCCGTTTTTTAAATTGGGTTGTTGATTTGTTTTGTTGTTGAGGTGTATGAGTTCTTTCTGTATTTTGGGTATTAACCCCTTATCCGACGTACGGTTTGCAAGTATCTTCTCCCAGGTGTTAGGTTGCGTTTTGGTTTTGTGGATGGTTTCCTTTGCCGTGCAGAAGATTTTTTTACTTTGATGTAGTCCCGTTTGTTCATTTTGTATTTTGTTTCCATTGCCCAGTCAGACGTGGTACTTGAACATAGGCTGCTAAGACTGATGTCAAAGGGTTTGCTTGTAGACGTTGCGTGGTTTCGGGTCTGACGTTCGAGTAAAACCCGAGGGAGGAGGCTGCAGTTCCCCGAGAGCGAGCTTGGCGGGGACCCTGCGTCCCTGTCAGCGCACCTTCCCGCTCCGCGAAGGTCCGAAGCGTGTGGGCGGGGCCCCAGGAGTTCTCCCAGGAGGGTGTCCCTGTCCCTGTCCGCAGTCCACCGCCGGAGGGGGCGGGGCAACGGCCTGGGAGCGTCTGGGCGGCGGCGCGCGCCCGCGAGGAGAGGAGCGCGCGCGGCTGCCGGGCCACCGTCGCGGGAGGCGTGGGAGGCGTGGGAGGCGTCGGCGAGCCGCGCCTGCCTGGCCAGAGCCGAGCCCCGCGGAGTCCGGCCGCGCTCTGCGGCTCTCTCCCGGGCCGGGCTCGTCCGTGGACGCCGCTCCGTGTCCCCGCTGGGCACAGCAGCCCGGGCCCTCCACAGCCACGGCCGCTGGCCTGAGGTGGCCCTCCTTCAGCTCCCGCTCTTCCTGCTCGCCGGACACGGACGACCAGGGCGCCTGGGAAGATGAGGCCATCTGGGAGAGGTACCTGGGGGCGTGGGCCTGGGGGCTGGTGGGAGGCGAGCGTGTTTCTGAGGAATAGGCTTGTGCGCCGAGAGGTGCCCGTCAGGTCGCGGGACAGCTGTGCGGCGCGCGGAGCGGGGGGGGGGGGGGGGGGGGGGGGGGCGGGGGGGGGGTCTCTTCGTGCGCGTCACTCGTTCATGGAACGGGCGGTGTGTGCCGGGCACGGGGCCAGCCTGGGGACGCGGTGCCCGGGAGTCGGGCGCTGAAGCGGCCCCCGGGGTCTTGGCTTCTTGGAGGGACAGACGCGAAGTCGATAAGGACACTGGTCTCGATGCGTTCTGAGGAGTGCAGGTCTCCCTCCTTTAGAGGCTACGTTCCGTTGGGGTTTTCCTGAAGCCTGTTGTGCCCCTGAAGCTCAGGCCGGTTCAGGGGAAGTGGCCTGTCGAGGGCCACGTGACGTTTGTGTGCAGAGCCAGTGCTTTCCAAAGCCCTTGACTGTGCGGAAGTCTAGCTGTTAGGGGTGCGGTGGGGGCTGTCCGGGGAGCATTGTGAGCACAGGTATGTGTCCCACACTTGAAAGTCTGGCAGAGAGAGCGTGAGGCTCGAGGGTGCTCCGTTCGTTGCCTCCTTCCACAGAAAGTCTGGAGAGCTGACCTTGGGACAAGTCCTTCCTTTCCTCTGGTCGGTGCGTTGTTCAGTGGTCTGGACACTTGGTGAGCAAGACTGACTGGGTGTTTGACGTACTGGGCCTCACAGCCTAGTTGGAAAGGACAGATAGGCAGCGACTAGTTACCTAGGAGATACGTAAAAACTATTTCGTGTTGGGTGCTGAGAAATACGGCATTTACTGATAGACTTTGTGGCTTAGGCAGTGATGTTGAAGCTGAGAGCAGATGCCTACAAGAAAAGGAGGACTTGTGCGGGAGAGCGTTGGGACGGGGCAAGGGAGGAGTATGGCCTGTCAGAGGAGCTGAAAGAGTGCCCTGGAGCCTGGGGCCGCGTAGGGACTGCAGGGTGGGGAAAACAAAACTTTTCGGTTAAGGCTGGCGCTTTCTATAGGTTTTTGGAGACTAAGCGTGGTGATTCGGAGCGTGGACTCTGGAGCCAGACTCTGTCAAATGCGTCCTAGCTCTGCCACCTACGGGCTGTGTGAACTTGGGCAAGTTACCGTACCATTCTGTGTGTCAGTTTCCTGATCTGTCAAACGGGGATGATTATCATACACACTCCATAGGTGAGTGTAAAGGTGAGAGGATATTTCATAGCCGTAAAGGACTTAGAGCAGCGTCTGGCCTGTAGTAGGCGTTAGTAGTGGTTGATTAAATAAATGGATAAATGCATACATAAGTCTTAAAGGCTCGGAGGCTGTCCCTGGTGAAACGTGTGAACTTGAATGGATTACACCCAACTTTGTTTCCTTTCCAGCTTGCAGTTGCTACTGACCGCATCTGTAGCACCGTGGAATTCGAAATCATCTCCCTCGACTTGGCTGCTCTTGGGAAAACAATCTAATGCTGTCAAAATTATCCCAGGGAAATAAACGCCTTTTCAGTAGCATAGTAGGGTTAGGCTTATTTAATATGTATTGTTTATATTGGTTTGTTTAGTATTTGTTGGTCACCCTTTTTTTTTTTTTCTTTTCTTTTCTGCTAAGCTGTTCGGTTAAAAAGAGCAGATTAGCTATGAAATGGTTCAGACACAGAGGAAAGTAGAGAGTCGTGCAAGCAGAGCACGCCTTTCCCTGACTCTCTGTCGAGAGCTTGTGTGATTGCAGCTGCTCTCTGCCTCAGACACGGTGCCCTCTGCGTGTGCAATCCTGTAAACAGTGCAGGGTCTGGAACCGTGGAGAATCTAAGGCAGTCCAGTCATGCTTAGCTTAACAGTGGGGATCAGTTCTGAGGAGTGTGTCACAGTCAGGCAATCTCGAGACTGTGCAAACACCACGGAGTTCCTAAACCTAGATGGCAGAGCCTCCTACACACCTAGGCCACATGGGACTAATCTTCTGGGACCCCCGTTGTTGACTGAAACGTCCCGATGTAGGGCATGACTGAACTGCCCAACTCCAAGGGCACGGAAGTGTAGCCTGTGGGGCTTTTTCCAAGAACAGAGACGCTCAAGGCCTCCTCTGGGCCCACTGACTCCGAAGCTACTGGGATAGTTCCCGGCTTTAAAGACCAGACGTAGTCCTCCTCTGCAGACCTCTCATCAAGGGTTTTTCACACTGGGTTTTCCCTCCTCTGAGAAAACAGGCCAAGAGATTGTGAGGATCCATAATTAGTGTTTTAATGCACTTGGCAGGACTCAGTGTTTTTCACGTTCTGTGATACTGGGATCTGCATCTTCACTGTAATGTGTTAAACCTTTAAGTCTTGTCCAAAAGTCACGTCATTACATAGAGAATCCTTCTGTGAATTCCAGGCAGATTGCCATCATTCTGCTTCCGTCTCCTCACCTTTAAAATGGGGAGAGTAGCGGTAACCTAGCTTTGGGATGTGAGGATTAAATGAGATAGTTGGTGCAAAGCAGTTAGCACAGGATCTGGCACAAAGTGAGGCCTTTGATAAATTATTATTATTATAGTAGTTTTGATTTTCCTCCGGTCGGAATATAATTTAGTTGAAGTTAGTGACTGTGTCACAGCTGTGTCTCAGGCTGGTGTCTGCCGCCCTGAGCTAAGCCGTAAAAATCCCTAGAATAACTTTTCAAAAGCCTGTCAGCCTCTTGAGGCTCCTACACTTCTTTATTGTATTGTATTTTATTGTATTGTATTGTATTGTATTGCAGTAACAGTGGCTTCTAACATCATATAGCTTTCAGATGTACGTTGTAATATATTTCGAGTTCTGTGTAGATTACATCGTGTTCACCACCCAAAAACTAATTATAGTCCGTCACCTCCCATGTGAGCCTCATCACCCCTTTTGCTCTCTCCCCTCCCCCCCCTCCCCCTATGGTAACCAGCAATCCAATCTCCGTGGCTCTGTGTGTGTTTGTGATTGTTTTTATCTTCTGCTCATGAGTGAGATCACACGGTGTTTGACTTTCTCCCTCTGATTTGTTTCACTTCACATAATACCCTCAGGGTCCATCCAGGTTGTCACAAATGGCCGGGTCTCATCATTTCTTATGGCCGAGTAGTATTCCATCGTGTATACGTACCACATCTTCTTTATCCATTCCTCCCTTGATGGGCACCTAGGTTGCTTCCAAGTTTTGGCTGTTGTGAATAATGCTGCAGTGAACCTAGGGGTGCACGTGTCTTTCTGCATTTGTGTCTTCGAGTTCTTTGGATGAATAGCCAGCAGTGGGATAGCCGGATCATAACGGTAGATCTATTCTTAGTTTTCTGAGGATACTCCCTACTGCTTTCCATAGTGGCTGCACCAGTCTGCGCCCCCACCAGCAGTGCAGGAGAGTTCCCGTCTCTCCACATCCTCTCCGACACTTGTCTCTTGTCTTGCTACTTAGAGCCATTCTGACCAGAGTAAGGTGACGTCTCATGGTAGTTTTCATTTGCACTTGTCTGATCGCTCATGATGTTGAGCACCTCTCCATAGGCCTGTTGGCCATCCGGATATCTTCTTTGGAGAAGTCACTGCTCAGATCTTTTGCCCGTTTTTTAAATTGGGTTGTTGATTTGTTTTGTTGTTGAGGTGTATGAGTTCTTTCTGTATTTTGGGTATTAACCCCTTATCCGACATACGGTTTGCAAGTATCTTCTCCCAGGTGTTAGGTTGCGTTTTGGTTTTGTGGATGGTTTCCTTTGCCGTGCAGAAGATTTTTTTACTTTGATGTAGTCCCGTTTGTTCATTTTGTATTTTGTTTCCATTGCCCAGTCAGACGTGGTACTTGAACATAGGCTGCTAAGACTGATGTCAAAGTGTTTGCTTGTAGACGTTGCGTGGTTTCGGGTCTGACGTTCGAGTAAAACCCGAGGGAGGAGGCTGCAGTTCCCCGAGAGCGAGCTTGGCGGGGACCCTGCGTCCCTGTCAGCGCACCTTCCCGCTCCGCGAAGGTCCGAAGCGTGTGGGCGGGGCCCCAGGAGTTCTCCCAGGAGGGTGTCCCTGTCCCTGTCCGCAGTCCACCGCCGGAGGGGGCGGGGCAACGGCCTGGGAGCGTCTGGGCGGCGGCGCGCGCCCGCGAGGAGAGGAGCGCGCGCGGCTGCCGGGCCACCGTCGCGGGAGGCGTGGGAGGCGTCGGCGAGCCGCGCCTGCCTGGCCAGAGCCGAGCCCCGCGGAGTCCGGCCGCGCTCTGCGGCTCTCTCCCGGGCCGGGCTCGTCCGTGGACGCCGCTCCGTGTCCCCGCTGGGCACAGCAGCCCGGGCCCTCCACAGCCACGGCCGCTGGCCTGAGGTGGCCCTCCTTCAGCTCCCGCTCTTCCTGCTCGCCGGACACGGACGACCAGGGCGCCTGGGAAGATGAGGCCATCTGGGAGAGGTACCTGGGGGCGTGGGCCTGGGGGCTGGTGGGAGGCGAGCGTGTTTCTGAGGAATAGGCTTGTGCGCCGAGAGGTGCCCGTCAGGTCGCGGGACAGCTGTGCGGCGCGCGGAGCGGGGGGGCCGCGGGGGGGTGGGGGGTCTCTTCGTGCGCGTCACTCGTTCATGGAACGGGCGGTGTGTGCCGGGCACGGGGCCAGCCTGGGGACGCGGTGCCCGGGAGTCGGGCGCTGAAGCGGCCCCCGGGGTCTTGGCTTCTTGGAGGGACAGACGCGAAGTCGATAAGGACACTGGTCTCGATGCGTTCTGAGGAGGGCAGGTCTCCCTCCTTTAGAGGCTACGTTCCGTTGGGGTTTTCCTGAAGCCTGTTGTGCCCCTGAAGCTCAGGCCGGTTCAGGGGAAGTGGCCTGTCGAGGGCCACGTGACGTTTGTGTGCAGAGCCAGTGCTTTCCAAAGCCCTTGACTGTGCGGAAGTCTAGCTGTTAGGGGTGCGGTGGGGGCTGTCCGGGGAGCATTGTGAGCACAGGTATGTGTCCCACTCTTGAAAGTCTGGCAGAGAGAGCGTGAGGCTCGAGGGTGCTCCGTTCGTTGCCTCCTTCCACAGAAAGTCTGGAGAGCTGACCCTGGGACAAGTCCTTCCTTTCCTCTGGTCGGTGCGTTGTTCAGTGGTCTGGACACTTGGTGAGCAAGACTGACAGGGTGTTTGACGTACTGGGCCTCACAGCCTAGTTGGAAAGGACAGATAGGCAGCGACTAGTTACCTAGGAGATACGTAAAAACTATTTCGTGTTGGGTGCTGAGAAATACGGCATTTACTGATAGACTTTGTGGCTTAGGCAGTGATGTTGAAGCTGAGAGCAGATGCCTACAAGAAAAGGAGGACTTGTGCGGGAGAGCGTTGGGACGGGGCAAGGGAGGAGTATGGCCTGTCAGAGGAGCTGAAAGAGTGCCCTGGAGCCTGGGGCCGCGTAGGGACTGCAGGGTGGGGAAAACAAAACCTTTCGGATAAGGCTGGCGCTTTCTATAGGTTTTTGGAGACTAAGCGTGGTGATTCGGAGTGTGGACTCTGGAGCCAGACCCTGTCAAATGGGTCCTAGCTCTGCCACCTACGGGCTGTGTGAACTTGGGCAAGTTACCGTACCATTCTGTGTGTCAGTTTCCTGATCTGTCAAACGGGGATGATTATCATACACACTCCATAGGTGAGTGTAAAGGTGAGAGGATATTTCATAGCCGTAAAGGACTTAGAGCAGCGTCTGGCCTGTAGTAGGCGTTAGTAGTGGTTGATTAAATAAATGGATAAATGCATACATAAGTCTTAAAGGCTCGGAGGCTGTCCCTGGTGAAACGTGTGAACTTGAATGGATTACACCCAACTTTGTTTCCTTTCCAGCTTGCAGTTGCTACTGACCGCATCTGTAGCACCGTGGAATTCGAAATCATCTCCCTCGACTTGGCTGCTCTTGGGAAAACAATCTAATGCTGTCAAAATTATCCCAGGGAAATAAACGCCTTTTCAGTAGCATAGTAGGGTTAGGCTTATTTAATATGTATTGTTTATATTGGTTTGTTTAGTATTTGTTGGTCACCCTTTTTTTTTTTTTTCTTTTCTTTTCTGCTAAGCTGTTCGGTTAAAAAGAGCAGATTAGCTATGAAATGGTTCAGACACAGAGGAAAGTAGAGAGTCGTGCAAGCAGAGCACGCCTTTCCCTGACTCTCTGTCGAGAGCTTGTGTGATTGCAGCTGCTCTCTGCCTCAGACACGGTGCCCTCTGCGTGTGCAATCCTGTAAACAGTGCAGGGTCTGGAACCGTGGAGAATCTAAGGCAGTCCAGTCATGCTTAGCTTAACAGTGGGGATCAGTTCTGAGGAGTGTGTCACAGTCAGGCAATCTCGAGACTGTGCAAACACCACGGAGTTCCTAAACCTAGATGGCAGAGCCTCCTACACACCTAGGCCACATGGGACTAATCTTCTGGGACCCCCGTTGTTGACTGAAACGTCCCGATGTAGGGCATGACTGAACTGCCCAACTCCAAGGGCACGGAAGTGTAGCCTGTGGGGCTTTTTCCAAGAACAGAGACGCTCAAGGCCTCCTCTGGGCCCACTGACTCCGAAGCTACTGGGATAGTTCCCGGCTTTAAAGACCAGACGTAGTCCTCCTCTGCAGACCTCTCATCAAGGGTTTTTCACACTGGGTTTTCCCTCCTCTGAGAAAACAGGCCAAGAGATTGTGAGGATCCATAATTAGTGTTTTAATGCACTTGGCAGGACTCAGTGTTTTTCACGTTCTGTGATACTGGGATCTGCATCTTCACTGTAATGTGTTAAACCTTTAAGTCTTGTCCAAAAGTCACGTCATTACATAGAGAATCCTTCTGTGAATTCCAGGCAGATTGCCATCATTCTGCTTCCGTCTCCTCACCTTTAAAATGGGGAGAGTAGCGGTAACCTAGCTTTGGGATGTGAGGATTAAATGAGATAGTTGGTGCAAAGCAGTTAGCACAGGATCTGGCACAAAGTGAGGCCTTTGATAAATTATTATTATTATAGTAGTTTTGATTTTCCTCCGGTCGGAATATAATTTAGTTGAAGTTAGTGACTGTGTCACAGCTGTGTCTCAGGCTGGTGTCTGCCGCCCTGAGCTAAGCCGTAAAAATCCCTAGAATAACTTTTCAAAAGCCTGTCAGCCTCTTGAGGCTCCTACACTTCTTTATTGTATTGTATTTTATTGTATTGTATTTTATTTTATTGCAGTAACAGTGGCTTCTAACATCATATAGCTTTCAGATGTACGTTGTAATATATTTCGAGTTCTGTGTAGATTACATCGTGTTCACCACCCAAAAACTAATTATAGTCCGTCACCTCCCATGTGAGCCTCATCACCCCTTTTGCTCTCTCCCCTCCCCCCCCTCCCCCTATGGTAACCAGCAATCCAATCTCCGTGGCTCTGTGTGTGTTTGTGATTGTTTTTATCTTCTGCTCATGAGTGAGATCACACGGTGTTTGACTTTCTCCCTCTGATTTGTTTCACTTCACATAATACCCTCAGGGTCCATCCAGGTTGTCACAAATGGCCGGGTCTCATCATTTCTTATGGCCGAGTAGTATTCCATCGTGTATACGTACCACATCTTCTTTATCCATTCCTCCCTTGATGGGCACCTAGGTTGCTTCCAAGTTTTGGCTGTTGTGAATAATGCTGCAGTGAACCTAGGGGTGCACGTGTCTTTCTGCATTTGTGTCTTCGAGTTCTTTGGATGAATAGCCAGCAGTGGGATAGCCGGATCATAACGGTAGATCTATTCTTAGTTTTCTGAGGATACTCCCTACTGCTTTCCATAGTGGCTGCACCAGTCTGCGCCCCCACCAGCAGTGCAGGAGTGTTCCCGTCTCTCCACATCCTCTCCGACACTTGTCTCTTGTCTTGCTACTTAGAGCCATTCTGACCAGAGTAAGGTGACGTCTCATGGTAGTTTTCATTTGCACTTGTCTGATCGCTAATGATGTTGAGCACCTCTCCATAGGCCTGTTGGCCATCCGGATGTCTTCTTTGGAGAAGTCACTGCTCAGATCTTTTGCCCGTTTTTTAAATTGGGTTGTTGATTTGTTTTGTTGTTGAGGTGTATGAGTTCTTTCTGTATTTTGGGTATTAACCCCTTATCCGACGTACGGTTTGCAAGTATCTTCTCCCAGGTGTTAGGTTGCGTTTTGGTTTTGTGGATGGTTTCCTTTGCCGTGCAGAAGATTTTTTTACTTTGATGTAGTCCCGTTTGTTCATTTTGTATTTTGTTTCCATTGCCCAGTCAGACGTGGTACTTGAACATAGGCTGCTAAGACTGATGTCAAAGGGTTTGCTTGTAGACGTTGCGTGGTTTCGGGTCTGACGTTCGAGTAAAACCCGAGGGAGGAGGCTGCAGTTCCCCGAGAGCGAGCTTGGCGGGGACCCTGCGTCCCTGTCAGCGCACCTTCCCGCTCCGCGAAGGTCCGAAGCGTGTGGGCGGGGCCCCAGGAGTTCTCCCAGGAGGGTGTCCCTGTCCCTGTCCGCAGTCCACCGCCGGAGGGGGCGGGGCAACGGCCTGGGAGCGTCTGGGCGGCGGCGCGCGCCCGCGAGGAGAGGAGCGCGCGCGGCTGCCGGGCCACCGTCGCGGGAGGCGTGGGAGGCGTCGGCGAGCCGCGCCTGCCTGGCCAGAGCCGAGCCCCGCGGAGTCCGGCCGCGCTCTGCGGCTCTCTCCCGGGCCGGGCTCGTCCGTGGACGCCGCTCCGTGTCCCCGCTGGGCACAGCAGCCCGGGCCCTCCACAGCCACGGCCGCTGGCCTGAGGTGGCCCTCCTTCAGCTCCCGCTCTTCCTGCTCGCCGGACACGGACGACCAGGGCGCCTGGGAAGATGAGGCCATCTGGGAGAGGTACCTGGGGGCGTGGGCCTGGGGGCTGGTGGGAGGCGAGCGTGTTTCTGAGGAATAGGCTTGTGCGCCGAGAGGTGCCCGTCAGGTCGCGGGACAGCTGTGCGGCGCGCGGAGCGGGGGGGCCGCGGGGGGGTGGGGGGTCTCTTCGTGCGCGTCACTCGTTCATGGAACGGGCGGTGTGTGCCGGGCACGGGGCCAGCCTGGGGACGCGGTGCCCGGGAGTCGGGCGCTGAAGCGGCCCCCGGGGTCTTGGCTTCTTGGAGGGACAGACGCGAAGTCGATAAGGACACTGGTCTCGATGCGTTCTGAGGAGGGCAGGTCTCCCTCCTTTAGAGGCTACGTTCCGTTGGGGTTTTCCTGAAGCCTGTTGTGCCCCTGAAGCTCAGGCCGGTTCAGGGGAAGTGGCCTGTCGAGGGCCACGTGACGTTTGTGTGCAGAGCCAGTGCTTTCCAAAGCCCTTGACTGTGCGGAAGTCTAGCTGTTAGGGGTGCGGTGGGGGCTGTCCGGGGAGCATTGTGAGCACAGGTATGTGTCCCACTCTTGAAAGTCTGGCAGAGAGAGCGTGAGGCTCGAGGGTGCTCCGTTCGTTGCCTCCTTCCACAGAAAGTCTGGAGAGCTGACCCTGGGACAAGTCCTTCCTTTCCTCTGGTCGGTGCGTTGTTCAGTGGTCTGGACACTTGGTGAGCAAGACTGACAGGGTGTTTGACGTACTGGGCCTCACAGCCTAGTTGGAAAGGACAGATAGGCAGCGACTAGTTACCTAGGAGATACGTAAAAACTATTTCGTGTTGGGTGCTGAGAAATACGGCATTTACTGATAGACTTTGTGGCTTAGGCAGTGATGTTGAAGCTGAGAGCAGATGCCTACAAGAAAAGGAGGACTTGTGCGGGAGAGCGTTGGGACGGGGCAAGGGAGGAGTATGGCCTGTCAGAGGAGCTGAAAGAGTGCCCTGGAGCCTGGGGCCGCGTAGGGACTGTAGGGTGGGGAAAACAAAACCTTTCGGATAAGGCTGGCGCTTTCTATAGGTTTTTGGAGACTAAGCGTGGTGATTCGGAGCGTGGACTCTGGAGCCAGACCCTGTCAAATGGGTCCTAGCTCTGCCACCTACGGGCTGTGTGAACTTGGGCAAGTTACCGTACCATTCTGTGTGTCAGTTTCCTGATCTGTCAAACGGGGATGATTATCATACACACTCCATAGGTGAGTGTAAAGGTGAGAGGATATTTCATAGCCGTAAAGGACTTAGAGCAGCGTCTGGCCTGTAGTAGGCGTTAGTAGTGGTTGATTAAATAAATGGATAAATGCATACATAAGTCTTAAAGGCTCGGAGGCTGTCCCTGGTGAAACGTGTGAACTTGAATGGATTACACCCAACTTTGTTTCCTTTCCAGCTTGCAGTTGCTACTGACCGCATCTGTAGCACCGTGGAATTCGAAATCATCTCCCTCGACTTGGCTGCTCTTGGGAAAACAATCTAATGCTGTCAAAATTATCCCAGGGAAATAAACGCCTTTTCAGTAGCATAGTAGGGTTAGGCTTATTTAATATGTATTGTTTATATTGGTTTGTTTAGTATTTGTTGGTCACCCTTTTTTTTTTTTTTCTTTTCTTTTCTGCTAAGCTGTTCGGTTAAAAAGAGCAGATTAGCTATGAAATGGTTCAGACACAGAGGAAAGTAGAGAGTCGTGCAAGCAGAGCACGCCTTTCCCTGACTCTCTGTCGAGAGCTTGTGTGATTGCAGCTGCTCTCTGCCTCAGACACGGTGCCCTCTGCGTGTGCAATCCTGTAAACAGTGCAGGGTCTGGAACCGTGGAGAATCTAAGGCAGTCCAGTCATGCTTAGCTTAACAGTGGGGATCAGTTCTGAGGAGTGTGTCACAGTCAGGCAATCTCGAGACTGTGCAAACACCACGGAGTTCCTAAACCTAGATGGCAGAGCCTCCTACACACCTAGGCCACATGGGACTAATCTTCTGGGACCCCCGTTGTTGACTGAAACGTCCCGATGTAGGGCATGACTGAACTGCCCAACTCCAAGGGCACGGAAGTGTAGCCTGTGGGGCTTTTTCCAAGAACAGAGACGCTCAAGGCCTCCTCTGGGCCCACTGACTCCGAAGCTACTGGGATAGTTCCCGGCTTTAAAGACCAGACGTAGTCCTCCTCTGCAGACCTCTCATCAAGGGTTTTTCACACTGGGTTTTCCCTCCTCTGAGAAAACAGGCCAAGAGATTGTGAGGATCCATAATTAGTGTTTTAATGCACTTGGCAGGACTCAGTGTTTTTCACGTTCTGTGATACTGGGATCTGCATCTTCACTGTAATGTGTTAAACCTTTAAGTCTTGTCCAAAAGTCACGTCATTACATAGAGAATCCTTCTGTGAATTCCAGGCAGATTGCCATCATTCTGCTTCCGTCTCCTCACCTTTAAAATGGGGAGAGTAGCGGTAACCTAGCTTTGGGATGTGAGGATTAAATGAGATAGTTGGTGCAAAGCAGTTAGCACAGGATCTGGCACAAAGTGAGGCCTTTGATAAATTATTATTATTATAGTAGTTTTGATTTTCCTCCGGTCGGAATATAATTTAGTTGAAGTTAGTGACTGTGTCACAGCTGTGTCTCAGGCTGGTGTCTGCCGCCCTGAGCTAAGCCGTAAAAATCCCTAGAATAACTTTTCAAAAGCCTGTCAGCCTCTTGAGGCTCCTACACTTCTTTATTGTATTGTATTTTATTGTATTGTATTGTATTTTATTGCAGTAACAGTGGCTTCTAACATCATATAGCTTTCAGATGTACGTTGTAATATATTTCGAGTTCTGTGTAGATTACATCGTGTTCACCACCCAAAAACTAATTATAGTCCGTCACCTCCCATGTGAGCCTCATCACCCCTTTTGCTCTCTCCCCTCCCCCCCCTCCCCCTATGGTAACCAGCAATCCAATCTCCGTGGCTCTGTGTGTGTTTGTGATTGTTTTTATCTTCTGCTCATGAGTGAGATCACACGGTGTTTGACTTTCTCCCTCTGATTTGTTTCACTTCACATAATACCCTCAGGGTCCATCCAGGTTGTCACAAATGGCCGGGTCTCATCATTTCTTATGGCCGAGTAGTATTCCATCGTGTATACGTACCACATCTTCTTTATCCATTCCTCCCTTGATGGGCACCTAGGTTGCTTCCAAGTTTTGGCTGTTGTGAATAATGCTGCAGTGAACCTAGGGGTGCACGTGTCTTTCTGCATTTGTGTCTTCGAGTTCTTTGGATGAATAGCCAGCAGTGGGATAGCCGGATCATAACGGTAGATCTATTCTTAGTTTTCTGAGGATACTCCCTACTGCTTTCCATAGTGGCTGCACCAGTCTGCGCCCCCACCAGCAGTGCAGGAGAGTTCCCGTCTCTCCACATCCTCTCCGACACTTGTCTCTTGTCTTGCTACTTAGAGCCATTCTGACCAGAGTAAGGTGACGTCTCATGGTAGTTTTCATTTGCACTTGTCTGATCGCTCATGATGTTGAGCACCTCTCCATAGGCCTGTTGGCCATCCGGATATCTTCTTTGGAGAAGTCACTGCTCAGATCTTTTGCCCGTTTTTTAAATTGGGTTGTTGATTTGTTTTGTTGTTGAGGTGTATGAGTTCTTTCTGTATTTTGGGTATTAACCCCTTATCCGACATACGGTTTGCAAGTATCTTCTCCCAGGTGTTAGGTTGCGTTTTGGTTTTGTGGATGGTTTCCTTTGCCGTGCAGAAGATTTTTTTACTTTGATGTAGTCCCGTTTGTTCATTTTGTATTTTGTTTCCATTGCCCAGTCAGACGTGGTACTTGAACATAGGCTGCTAAGACTGATGTCAAAGGGTTTGCTTGTAGACGTTGCGTGGTTTCGGGTCTGACGTTCGAGTAAAACCCGAGGGAGGAGGCTGCAGTTCCCCGAGAGCGAGCTTGGCGGGGACCCTGCGTCCCTGTCAGCGCACCTTCCCGCTCCGCGAAGGTCCGAAGCGTGTGGGCGGGGCCCCAGGAGTTCTCCCAGGAGGGTGTCCCTGTCCCTGTCCGCAGTCCACCGCCGGAGGGGGCGGGGCAACGGCCTGGGAGCGTCTGGGCGGCGGCGCGCGCCCGCGAGGAGAGGAGCGCGCGCGGCTGCCGGGCCACCGTCGCGGGAGGCGTGGGAGGCGTCGGCGAGCCGCGCCTGCCTGGCCAGAGCCGAGCCCCGCGGAGTCCGGCCGCGCTCTGCGGCTCTCTCCCGGGCCGGGCTCGTCCGTGGACGCCGCTCCGTGTCCCCGCTGGGCACAGCAGCCCGGGCCCTCCACAGCCACGGCCGCTGGCCTGAGGTGGCCCTCCTTCAGCTCCCGCTCTTCCTGCTCGCCGGACACGGACGACCAGGGCGCCTGCGAAGATGATGCCATCTGGGAGAGGTACCTGGGGGCGTGGGCCTGGGGGCTGGTGGGAGGCGAGCGTGTTTCTGAGGAATAGGCTTGTGCGCCGAGAGGTGCCCGTCAGGTCGCGGGACAGCTGTGCGGCGCGTGGAGCGGGGGGGGGGGGGGGGGGGGGGCGGGGGGGGGGGGGGTCTCTTCGTGCGCGTCACTCGTTCATGGAACGGGCGGTGTGTGCCGGGCACGGGGCCAGCCTGGGGACGCGGTGCCCGGGAGTCGGGCGCTGAAGCGGCCCCCGGGGTCTTGGCTTCTTGGAGGGACAGACGCGAAGTCGATAAGGACACTGGTCTCGATGCGTTCTGAGGAGGGCAGGTCTCCCTCCTTTAGAGGCTACGTTCCGTTGGGGTTTTCCTGAAGCCTGTTGTGCCCCTGAAGCTCAGGCCGGTTCAGGGGAAGTGGCCTGTCGAGGGCCACGTGACGTTTGTGTGCAGAGCCAGTGCTTTCCAAAGCCCTTGACTGTGCGGAAGTCTAGCTGTTAGGGGTGCGGTGGGGGCTGTCCGGGGAGCATTGTGAGCACAGGTATGTGTCCCACTCTTGAAAGTCTGGCAGAGAGAGCGTGAGGCTCGAGGGTGCTCCGTTCGTTGCCTCCTTCCACAGAAAGTCTGGAGAGCTGACCTTGGGACAAGTCCTTCCTTTCCTCTGGTCGGTGCGTTGTTCAGTGGTCTGGACACTTGGTGAGCAAGACTGACAGGGTGTTTGACGTACTGGGCCTCACAGCCTAGTTGGAAAGGACAGATAGGCAGCGACTAGTTACCTAGGAGATACGTAAAAACTATTTCGTGTTGGGTGCTGAGAAATACGGCATTTACTGATAGACTTTGTGGCTTAGGCAGTGATGTTGAAGCTGAGAGCAGATGCCTACAAGAAAAGGAGGACTTGTGCGGGAGAGCGTTGGGACGGGGCAAGGGAGGAGTATGGCCTGTCAGAGGAGCTGAAAGAGTGCCCTGGAGCCTGGGGCCGCGTAGGGACTGTAGGGTGGGGAAAACAAAACTTTTCGGTTAAGGCTGGCGCTTTCTATAGGTTTTTGGAGACTAAGCGTGGTGATTCGGAGCGTGGACTCTGGAGCCAGACTCTGTCAAACGGGTCCTAGCTCTGCCACCTACGGGCTGTGTGAACTTGGGCAAGTTACCGTACCATTGTGTGTGTCAGTTGCCTGATCTGTCAAACGGGGATGATTATCATACACACTCCATAGGTGAGTGTAAAGGTGAGAGGATATTTCATAGCCGTAAAGTACTTAGAGCAGCGTCTGGCCTGTAGTAGGCGTTAGTAGTGGTTGATTAAATAAATGGATAAATGCATACATAAGTATTAAAGGCTCGGAGGCTGTCCCTGGTGAAACGTGTGAACTTGAATGGATTACACCCAACTTTGTTTCCTTTCCAGCTTGCAGTTGCTACTGACCGCATCTGTAGCACCGTGGAATTCGAAATAATCTCCCTCGACTTGGCTGCTCTTGGGAAAACAATCTAATGCTGTCAAAATTATCCCAGGGAAATAAAAGCCTTTTCAGTAGCCTAGATCACTTGATTCTTACACCCAAAGTCCTGGACATTATTGTCTCCAGTTTATATGAGGACACTGAGACTTAGGTGGATGAAAGGCCTTTGCCAAGGTTACCCACGTAGTAAAGTGTAGAATCAGTATTAGAACCTGACTTTATATCCCCATCTCTGTGCATAGTGCCATAGGTGCTAAACAGGTTATTTCAATTAACGTGATCAGGCACAAAGTACCCTGAACTCTGGTATAAGTTCTTGGTCCCTTAGAAAAGGAATCTGCTGCTGTCCTTAAGGAGCCTGTAAGATTTCTGGGGTTATAGAATACATTGTTTGTAATAGAAAATTATGAAAGGGTGAGTCTGCAGGGCTAAAATGTTGAAGAGTGTGTGTGCATTAAGAGTCTTTTAGTTGCAAGTGGTAGAAACTCAACTCAAAATGGCTTCAGGAGACAAGAATACATGTATTGGAACACTTAACTGATTCAGATATAGCTTTATCAATGAGTTCAAATAATGCCATTGGGCATATGTCTCCTTTTGTTTTATTCTTGATTCTTAACCAGTCTCTCCTCAGTAAGGGAAAAGATGGGCACAGGCATCTCCAGGGTCTACACCCTACCAGCTTGTCCTCCCCAGAATAAAAATTGTGTCTATTTCCCAACATAGGTTTAACAAACATCCTGAGGTCCGGTAGTTGGCCCAGGTTTGGTGGTATCTCATTCTTGGAGCCTGGGGTTGGAGTTGAGCTTCAGGTAAATCACCTGGACTGATAATTTGGATGTGCTGGCTCCCTCAAAAGAAGATTGGAGGTTACTTCCAGAAGGAGTGATTAATGACATAGGCAGGCAATAAAAGAGAAAACATACTTTCACTACAGATAGAATATTTGGAATTTCAGATTAACCCGTTTGTCCCGGTGTGATCCCTGTTGGCTTCCTGGAGGAGGCAGATCTTCCCTTTGGCCTTGATAAACATGGAGGGTATTGTGGTGAGGAGAGAAACAGGAAAGGTATTTCAGGCAGGGAGCCCCTTCTTCGCAAAGACTTAGATGTGGGAAGATGTGTGCAGGGGCACTGAGGAGAGGGTTTGCCCTCACAGAAAGGTTAGGGCTAGTGTCTCTTGATTAGGTCCCTGCTGTGTGCCCACAAGTGATCGAGCTCCTCGAAGGGCTATGGATAGTCGAGAGTCATCGCACAGTCTCTGGAGGCGGATGCTTGAGTTTCATCGTCATTTTCAAGCTGTGTGATGTTGGGCAAAATCTTCACGTTCCAGGGCTCAGTCTCCTGTTCTGAAAAATGGGAATAATAGTACCACCTCGCTGTAAGAATTAAAGCCAGTGGGGGCCAGCCCGGTGGCACGGCGGTTAAGTGCGCACCTTCTGCTTCTCGGTGGCCGGGGCTTTGCCAGTTCGGATGCCGGGTGCAGACATCGCACAGCTTGGCAAGCCATGCTGTGGTAGGCGTCCCATGTATAAAGTAGAGGAAGCTGGGCAAAGATATTAGCTCAGGGCCAGGCTTCCTCAGCAAAAAAGAGGAGGATTGGAAGCAGTTAGCTCAGGGCTAATCTTCCTCAAAAAAAAACAAAAAAGAAAGAAAAAAAAAAGAATTAAAGCCAGTGATGCCCAGAGAGTGCTTAGCATTGTGTCTGTCACATTAATATTCGATAAACGTATTATTTTTATTTCCCTCAGTGACATGAGGTTAGTTTGACTCCCCCCTTTCAGATGAAGGTAAGTAACACGTGTAATGTGCTCTGAATCCGGAGACATGGCCCTCCTTTTATCAGAAAGCTCTTTGTTGGGGGGAAAGACAATTAGATAGCTAAGGCAGGGCTGAATCGTGTGGAGTCTTACCTCGTCCTAACAGAGCTGTGCTCCCACCATCCCAAATCCATGTCAATGTGGGGTTTTGAGTCAGAAACACCTGCCTTTAGGTCCCACTTCTACCCTGTACTGGTTTTGTGACTCATGAGCTACTCTCACGGTGCACATTTTAGGATACGTGACATCTTTCAATATCACACAGTTAAGAAGATTCAAAGCCCAGATTTGAATGTTGGTCTTCTGATTCCAGACAGGGGAAATCACAATCTAGGAAGTTCAACTCTAGGAATCTCTAGAAATTCAAGGGCTAAAATGACACGGTAGCATCCTCCTCCATCCATAAAAGCCCTTAGGAATTCAGGTAGCTCTTGGGGAAACCAAGGCCCCTCCTTGTCTCTCCACACCCCTTGGCCTCGTTCAGTCTCTGGGCCAACAGCTGAGCGCCCACCACATGTGGACACTGTAGGAGGTAGGAGGCCGCCTGTTGTTCAACACATGACCCAGGACCCTCTGGCCTTCCTGGGGTCAAACGCAGCTTTTCCTGCCCATGGCATCCATCTTAGGGTCACTCTTGATTGCAGGATGGGGTGTCAGAAGTCTACTCAGTCATTCACACACATTAACCCACTCATCTGGATTATATAGCTCTGCCGTTTTGAAAGCTCTCTCATATATGTATTTTCATACCATTCTCCTGGGAACAGCAATACCTACCATCTATTGGATATTTACTGTGTGAGTCTGGCTCTCTGCTCAAGTCCTGATGCATGTAGACCCACCAGGTTGTTTAAATGTCACCTTCTCAGTATGACCTTCTTGACCACTCTATTTAAAATTGCCTGCATCCTCCACCGCCCATTAGCATCCCCAGTCTCCTTCTTTCAGTTAATTTTTCTCAGTAACAGTTACCTCTCCCTAACGTAGCATCCAACGTAATTATTCATTTCCTAGTGTCTGTCTTCTCCCACTGGGATGTAAGTTCCACACAAGCAGTTGTTTCTGTTTTGATTACTTCCGTGTGCCCAGAACCAAGCCTGGAAACTGGCATTATGGATGAATGAATAAATGAGCTTAATATTCACAATATCTCTGGGAGGTCAGTTGTATTACTACCCCACTTTACAGACGATGAGGCTGAAGGTTAGGGGGAGTGCTTTGTTTTCATTTTCGTTTTTAGTTAATTTGCCCCCAATGTCACAAAACAGGAGAGACCAGAAGCGAGACCCGTGGCCAGGGTCTCTGGTTCCCAGTCCTCTGCTGTCTGAGCAGCCACGCGGAGGGAAACAAGTCAGTTCAGTGGCAGTCCTGTTTCAGTCAGCACTGCTGTTTATGCTTGCAGCGTCCATAAAAATGTTATTTTAGTCCTGACACTGATGCTTATGAATAAAATTTAGTCCTCATTCAAAAGCACATTAGCTGAAGCCATTTGGCGTCCTGTTACAGCGTTAATTTTTATGGAGAAGAATACACTGGCGAGGAGTACCTCTTCCACCTTCAAACAGAACAAGCGCCTCGAAGGCCAGGCCTGGTGACGCTCCCTCTGATCATAAGGCATTCCAGCATGTTGCTGCCGCTTTACTTATGGGACCAGGGATATAATTTTCAGATGGTGGTTTGTTTTGCTGCCGTGTTACATCTCGGGCTTGGCAATTACATTTCATTAACAGGGAAACATAAGTGATAAATCATTGATCAGAAACAGGTTGTTAATCGGTCTAGTTAAAGCGGCTGCCGGCTGGTAGGGCGCGGACTATAAATTGATGGATGCCTGGGCTCAGAACTTGCGCAGGTAGCCCATTAAAGCAATACTGCTAATAATTTTCACTACTATTTATTGAGTTAGATTCCTATGTGCCTGTAAGTGCTTTATCCTCACAGCAACCCTAAAAGGACTATTCCCATATTACAGATGAGGAAATTGAATTCCAAAATGGTTAAATGATTGGCGGCACTTCACACACCTTGCACGTGGCAGGGTTTGGACTCTGAAGCTGGTGCTCTTAGTACATTCCTCCTTCCTGAACTTCACCATTGGAGGGGGAAAGGGGACCACATTTGAGGCCACCGGCCAAATGTCTGACTTGCACACTGCTCCCCGTGGCGGCGCCTTTCTGGGGAACAGACCTAAGGCAACCGCGAGGAGGTTTTGGGAGAAACGTAGAATTTGCAAGACTGAATTTTAATCTGTGCCTCCAAGCAGCTGAAGTTGACCAGCACGGCCAGGCTGCAGGGTAATTCATCTGACTTCATCGCCACGCCTGTCGTCCGCGAGCAGAGTGGTGGCAGCTGGGCCCGTTCACATCCTATCAACCTTGTCTGTTGGAATGACACCTGGCTGTGCTGAAGCCTTGATTCCTGTAATTAGGAATGTAAACAACTCCAGCTTCCTCCCATCAGCGCTGGCTCTGTGCCTGCTTCCAGGTCTCCCAGCCCCAGGCTGTGCCTCCTGAAACAGGTGCCCTCCCCAAGCTGAGGCCCCATGGAACTGTGGGTGCCTTTTATTTTGGGTCTACCAGTGACCTATTGGTCCCCTTACCCTTTCTAAGGCATGACCTCAGTTAAACTCATAGTGACCTCACCTGGGTTATTTATTCCCATTTTATGGATAAGAACATGACTTTGGGAGAGCTTGAATGCATGAGCTAAGGTGACACAGCTACTTTATCTCTGGGACAGGTTTTTTGTTTAGTCATCAAAAGTCCAGAGTATACATTAGTGTTCACTCTTGGTGTCGTACATTCTGTGTACAACATAAATTTGTTTGGACACATTTCTCAAGACATATACCCACCATCGTAGTATCATACAGAATATTTTCACTGCTCTAAAAAATCTCTGTGCTCTGCCTGTTTCTCTCCCGGCCCCCCAACCCTGTGAAACACGCATCTTATTACTGTTTCCGTAGTGTTCCCTTTTCCAGAATGTCATATAGTTGGAATTATACAGTATGTAGCCTTTTCAGATTGGCTCCTTTCACTTAGTAATATGCATTTAAGCTTCCTCCGTGTCTTTTCATGACTTAATAGCTCATTTCTTTTCAGCACAGAATAATATTCCATTGTCTGGATGTCCCACAGCTTATTTATCCATTCACCTGTGGAACGACATCTTGATTGCTTGCAGGTTTCGGCAGTTATGAATAAAGCCGCTGTAAACATCCACGTGCAGGTTTTTGTGTGGACATAAGTTTTCAGCTCCTTTGCGTAAATACCAAGGAGCACAACTGCTGGGTCCTTGGTAAGAGTATGCTTAGTTTTGTGAGCAGCCGCCAAACTGTCTTCCACAGTGGCTGGACCATTTTGCATTCCCACCAGCAATGAACAAGAGTTCCTGCTGCTCCTCATCCTCACTCGCATTTGGTGGTGTCAGTGGTCTGGATTTTGGCCAGTCTAAAAAACTTTTGAACCCAGATGTTTTGGCTCTAAATCCAGTGAACCTTCTAGTGGGATAATAATGCGTATCTAATAGGACCAGTGTGAAGGTGAAATGACATCACACATGTATTAGGAAAAGGAGAATATCTAAGCTTTGGCACGTGCCTGGCGCTGTGCTAAGTGACAGGTGGACTTCATCCTCACAATAACCTCGGGACTCAGGTGCTGTTACTATCTCCATTTTGCAGATAAAGACAGCAGCTCAGCGAGATTAACTGCTGTGCCCAAGGATGTGTAGGGAGTGGCAGAGCCAGATTGAAACCCAAAGCTGCCTGACTCTGGGGTCAGTGCCTTTAACCACTGGGCTCTGCCTTGCCTTGTATATTAGATAGATGTTCAATAACAGTGTTGTTCTCCCTCAGGCACACAGCAGGATCAGTTTCCATTCATTGGAGCAAAGGATCTACTGTGATGCCAGGGTCTCCATCAGGTGGCCTGTGGTTGTCCTCCTTGCAGCTTTTGTTATAAGACCCTGCGGTCAGCTCGCCAGCACACCCCGGCAGAGCCCCGAGTCCGTGCGTGCGGAGAATACGGAAGCCCAGAGCATCACCCTCCTCACAGCCTCAGCACGCGCTCTGAATCCTCATATCATCAATAACATTGATACCAACTAATTTAAACCCACTGAACCAGTGAACTGGGGCTGCAGATGTGTTTCTGAGCAGGATACTAAGTAGCTATTTTAACTAAGTGGAACATTTCTTGCTTCAATTAATGAAAAGGTAGCAACTCTGAGGAAATATTAGGGGCATTAAGTTTTATATTGGCGCCATTTATTATATATGATTTTTAACACTTTTAATCACTTTATTCCGTGTTGACAGCTACTGAGAGAAAAAGAGCTTTCCACGGTGAGTGTGACCCAGGAATTACTGTCAAGCTGAGACAGATGATCATTGACCCCTGAGTTGCCTTGGTCTTTTGAGGAAATAGTGAGGATTTTATTAGTTTTATTAATGGCACTCAGGGAGATCAAGTTATTGATTAGCAAAGAATGAGTCCTTAACACGCACATTTCTTGGAAAGGGTAAACGAAGTAGAAGGGAATTAACATTTATTCAGCACCTACTGTGTGCCAGGTGTGTGCTGGGCTATCTACATACTGAATTAAATCTCCAAGCAGTCCTGTGAGGCTGGCTACAGTGATGTCCGTTACACAGAGGAGGAAATGGAAAGACTGAGATACTTGCTCATTCAGTAAAACTTTTGCGCCCTGCTAGTTCACGACGGGGCTTAGATCGTGAATACTATAGTACACTCCCTGCCCTCAGGAAGCTTCTATTCTGGTGGGGGAACTAGATATTTATGATTATTTTTGATGATTATAATAGTGAAACAAGTGCTGGGACAAGCAGAGAATGGAGGTTCTCTGGGAACCTGGAAAAGGCAAACTTCATTTAGACCTTAGGGTGAGAAGTTAAGGAGGGCTTCCTGGAGGAAGTGATGTCTAAGCTGAGATCTGGATGATGACCAGGGCTCAGCCAGGCAAACAGGGGAGGTGGAAGAGGGGTGGAAGCGTGTGCCAGGTAGAGGGAATATTATGTACCAAGGCACAGTGGTAGGGCAGAACCACTAACTTCCCAAGGCTCGTGTCTCTAGTATGTGACAAAGCTAATGTCTGAATCCAGGTTTATCTGACGCTTTCTATTGAAACCCAACACAAAAGGGAACCCGTGCTCTTCTTAGCCACATAATTAAAATATCTAGTCCTCAAAGCAAGCATCCAAGTAGTCTGAGATATGCCTACGGCTCCTAGTTCGTGCCTTGGTGGTCTGACAGTGACGTCCGTGGTCCCAGAGAGTCAGCATCTTAGGGCTTTGAAGCTAGGCATGAGAATTGTTCTTGGCTTCCTTCATGGTTTCTCACACAGCGATGTAAGGCTTCAAGGGGATGTCTCTGTAAATGTTAGGTTGTGAGGAAGGAATCCCCGGGCTCGCCAGCTCAAGAGCTTGTAAGGTGCGGGGAGCATTTTGCCTTCGCGTTGGCGTGACTGAGGGTAAAGCAGTGCCAGCAGAATGGTGGTTCTTTCTCCACTGCCTGGCTCCGTCTTGCACCCTATGTGGCCCATTCCCAGGCAGGTGCTCCCCCTTGTGGGGTGGATGGCTCTCGCCGTTGTGATTCTTCATATTGTCGGTTGAAGTCCCGGCCATATACGCAGGGTGGGGTGGGATGCGAGCGACAACCTAAGCTCAAATGGAAGCCCTGCCATCTGAGACCCCTGGCTCTGATTGGCCTGCTTCAGCCGACTGCTCTCCCTGGAACACTTGCTGTTGTGAAGGGAATGCGATAAGCTGATTGGCTGAGGCCGGGCTTGGGCACTCCACGCCAGCTGGGCAGGGGCTGCGCGTGTCCAAGACACGGTTCCGGTGGGGGGAAATGGGGCTGTAACTGAAAGGATGGGGGGTGGATCCCGGGCTCTTGTGAGACTACCTCATGCCCTAAGGATATCAGTGCTCTCTTGAAATCCCAGTGACACCCACGACAAACACCAGCCTTGGGGAAACGCTGAGAGGGAGCCCCAGCTGTTTCAGGGGTCGCGTGGAAGGAAGCCAGTCTGCTCTAGAAACCCCAACACCGGCGTTCCCGTCGAAGCTGCACTTCCACGTGCTGTGACACCTCAGGCACATCTTTTAGTCACTCCGGGCCTCAGCTTCCCTCTTTGTGAAATAGGAATTTTGATCCTGGGTTTGCAGTGCTATTGGTAGGATAGATGGGATACGGGACATAAAACCCCCCGTACCTGTCACACACCGTCCACGCGGTAACCGCCAGCAGATCCAGTGAGCTGCCTGGCTTTGAATCCTTCTGCTCCTCTTAGTATGTTATTCAACTCCGTTAGCTGTATGATATCTTCCTTTTTCCTATTATTACCTTATCATATTTTTCTTTTTGTTCTATGTAGTCTTGTTTGGTATTTTTAATGTTTTAGATTTATTTTTTCAATCTTATTATAACTTATTCTCTCTATTTACCCATTTTATTTTATGTTATCTACATAGCTTACCATTTCGTACGATATTGTAAAGAGAACATGATATACAGTGTTTATTTTCTAGTCACCATTTTTATCTTTCTAAGACTGCCTTTGAGCGAATTTCTTCTATTAGTAAATGCAATTAAGTTGATCCTACTTATTTATTTTTTAACCAATATTCGTTTCTTTAAATATGTTATTTGTTTTTAATGCTGGGTCTAAATACTCGGTGATTATCTGTTGTAATAATGGCACTGGAACTCTAAGCTGTACCCAGATACCCCAGCAACATTTAGCAATATTACATTAGAGCCCTTTGCAATTAAAAAAATAAATAAAAGTACTTTAATAGCCAAGATCTTATTTTTGTCTCGCAAAAGCTCTGCCAGGAGGAAGAGAAAAAATTAAAGTTCAGAAAAGTGCACCCTCTTGACTCAAATCGCATAGCTGAATGGTGGAAGCAGAATTCTCTTTCTTTTCTTTTGACTCAGAGCCCATTGTTCTTTCCATGTTAACATGTTCTTTTGCTTCAGGACCATGCACCTGTTGAATAAAGCCAAATCCTTGGGAACTGGACTTCACTGTTTTTTTTCAGGACAATTGAAATCTCATTTCCATCAAATTTCCCAGAATGTTCTTCACTAATCAAAGACAGTGTAGAGTTCACAGCAGGCTGAGGACGTGTCAGGTATCACAGCAGATTCTTGAGTGAATTATACTATTTTCCTCCAGCTAAGAGTGTTTTACCAGGAAACAGGGCCTTGTAGAAAGATCATGACCTTTGGAGTCAAGAAGAAAGACGTTTATATCTTGGCTTTATCATTTCTTGGCTCTGTGGTGACTCGGTTAATCAAGACATTTTCCATACCAGGGACAGCAGCCCAATGTAAAGTGATTTAAGTAAATAGAGGAATTTATCAGTCTATGTATATGCAGAGTTCAAAGGTAGCATTTGCTAGGTCTCGTGCCTATCTCTGAACCAATCTCTGTGTCCAGGGAGGGAAACACAGTGATTGGCTCTGCCTCAGCCATGTGCGCATCCCTGGATGCACAAGGACTCAGAATGGGGGTGGATAGTTTCTCAAAGAGAAATCAAGAGTCCTGAAAGGAGA
Source organism: Equus caballus (assembly GCF_041296265.1). Classification (NCBI taxonomy): domain Eukaryota; kingdom Metazoa; phylum Chordata; class Mammalia; order Perissodactyla; family Equidae; genus Equus; species Equus caballus. The sequence goes on from NC_091702.1 coordinate 1,420,679, forward strand.
GAACAGTCAGGAAGCTTCATCAAGAAAGTTATCACAATGACCTTGAGCAAATTATTTCACCTTGCTGAGCCTTGTTCTCCTTATTTATGAGACAGGAAGAATGACATACTTACTCTGCTTGTGGTTTGGATGAGATGTCAAAAATATTTTGCATGTAGTGGGTGAACAATAAGTGTGAGTTTTCTTACTCTCTTCTGATGCTTCCACCTCCATTTTTCCCAGACTCTCCCAGGAGTATGTATTGGAACAGCAATGGTGTGTCACCTTAGTAAGAAGCGTAGTTGCTTTAGTTGATTTGTTCTTCCTCCTTATAAAAAATGGTATATTTGTAGATAAGATGGAGCAGGAGATAATCAGTAAAAATAATGATACAGGAAATTCTTTCCTTGCTGAGAACCAAAACAGAAATGTGATCCGAGACCAGATAAGATTTGGGATGAAAATGCTTTCTAATTGTTGTTTATAGCAATTCTCTGCAGACATTGGTGGTGGTAACATTCTATCCTGATACCTTCCTAGGTTCTCAGGAGAATCCTTAATTTGTTGTATGACTGATTGCTTTATACCCGTCCTGTTCTACCAGAGGGCTGGGATAAGACTGAGGACAAGAGAAAGTGCTAGGAGAGAATTTTAGAGCTGTTTTGTGTGGTTTAAATATCTAGAGAGATGCATATCATTTAAAATTATAAGATAGGATTTAACCATATTATTTTTTCTTTACATTTAGATTTTTAATCTATCTAAAATTTAATATACAGTATAAAGTAACGGATTTCATTTTTTTCCCAGATAAAAGGCAGTTGTGCCAACACTATTTGTTAAATAAAAGTATGCTTTGGTTACTGGCATTTTTCATTATTTACAATTGTCATCTATAATGCAATTTATCTCAAGGTTCACCCCCCCATCTATTTATTTATTTATGTTAATACCGCATTGTTTTTATTATGATAATTTCATTATATGTTGTAATACCTTGCAAGGCATGTCATTCCTCAGTATTCTTCTTTATTGTATTTTTGGTTATTTGGGGAAATTAATTCTCCAAATGAAAATTACCATCATTTTATAAAATTGACAAAAGTTTGGTATCCAAATTGAAATTATATTGAATTAATATGATAATTTTCAAATAGTTGATATTTTAATACATTGTCATGCCATCCATGGACATTTATCTTCCCACTTACTGTATCTACATTCATATTCTTAAATACAATTTTATAGATTTCTTCATTTAATTCCCATATCTTTGCGTTTAATGCATTTCTAAATATTTCCTAGCTTTTATCATGTTTATGAATATGTTTTTCCCATTTTTATTTCTGAGTGCTCAATTTAGAAATGTATTGATTTTTGTGTATTTATATTACATACAGCCACTTTATCAAATTAAAATGTTTTGTTTTTTTTTTGAGGAAGATTAGCCCTGAGCTAACTGCTGCTAAAATGGTTTTTGTGTGTAGACTCTTAGACTTTCTATATTTATAATCGTGTCAGCAAAGATAAAAAAATTTTCTCTTCTTTTCCAGTAGTTCAGCAATCATTCATTTTTCTTGTCTTATTGTATTTTATAAAACCTCCCCCAAAATGAAAATTAATGCTCGTGTGCAGAGCATCTTTACCTTGTTCTTGATGTCAATGAAATGGTTTTTGAGAGTTTAAGGAGAGCAGTCCTGATGTCCATGTGCCATTTCAATTTCAAAATTAACAGTTCCTTTACTCGTATCTCATAAGACATGTTTTAAGGTTGAATTAGGTAGAAATCTTATGGCGGCAAATGGCAGAAACTGAACTTAAACTAGGTAAAGAACATTTGTAAATTCAAATAACTGTAAAGTTCATGTTGGCTTCAGGAACGATTGGACCAAGGTTCTCATTAATGACATCAGGAACCTGTCTCTCTCCATCTGTGATATTCTCTCCACTGGCTTCATGGCCACACTGTCCTCTAGTAACCCCAGACTTACGTCCCCTCAATGCAGCAAGCCAAACAGAAAGTGCACATTTTCCTAATAGTTCCAACTGAAATCCTGATCTGATTTGGTGACCATGAGCCTCAAAACTAATCAGTCGCTTTTGCCCAGAGGATGAAACTGTGACGGGACATGCCTGGATTATATGCCTATTGCTCTGGCTGATTTTAAGGCCCAGCGTGGGCTAAGAATGGGGATGGGAGAGATGATTCCCTAAGGAAAAATGAAGTGTTGTTCCCTAAAGAATGAGAATCAGCAAAACAACACGTTCCACCGAGTGACTTCTCATTATCCTAGTCTTCCTCTGGATATGTTCTCTCTCTTTTTAAGAAATTAATATTCCTTTAAAACTGAGTACTATATTAAAGTGTACTGACCAGAACACTGTGGAGGGAGACTATTATCTTCTTCTTTCTAGACAGTATACTTTTGCAGTATAACCTAAGATTCTTCACGTTTTTGCTAACCACATCATATTTCTGAGTCCTTTTGAGTTAGTGTTGAATAACTGACATCACAGATGTGACTACTTTCCCGGTCTTATCTACCAAAGTTTAGTACCATATTTGGTATTTTTAGAATCAGCTCCATCACTCCAGATTATTGGACTATTTTCCATTCCTAGTCCTGACATTTAGTCCTTTTTTCATTCTTTTCAGGCTTGTGTCATTTGATGAATATTTATTTCCTCCATGTATTCATCCCTCCGAGCCTTTGCCCTCCAGATTCCCATTGCCTGGGATGAACGTCCCTCTCCCATCCATTTGATGAATCCATAGTCTAATTTTGAGAACTAGCAAAATGCTCCTGCTGAAGTGCCCTGATAAGTTTTTAATGTTTCTCTGTGAGCATTTATCACCTTATGCTTTAAAAGAATGTTCTATAACAGATTAAATGACATAAGACTTTTCTATTTCTTGAAGATTTGACAGAATTCACTTCTGAAGCTTTCTAGGCATGTATTTTTTCTTGCAAAGTTGGATTGCCTCTGTGTCTGAGACCCTTTCTCCATTCTTCAATATTGAGAATTTGAATTTTATTCTTCTTCTCTTTATTAAGTGAACAGATTTTTTTTTTTTCCCCAGAAAACCATGTTTGGAGTTGTATTCATCATTTCAACTTTTTTTTTTTCTATTTCATAATCTGGTAATTTCTGCTTTTATCTTTGGAAAGTGCTGCCATCTGTTTTCCTTGAGTTAAGTATAATTTATTTTCATTTGTATAATTTAAAATTCATAACATTTAGAACTATGAATTTTCCTCTGAGACCTCCTTTGATACATCCTAGGGGTTCTCAGGAATTCATATTGAACTTTCTGTTTAAAGTATAATTTTAAATAATTATGTACTTACGTCTTCTACCTGACTACTCATGAGCAAAGCTGAACAGTGTTTACAGAAATATGTGAACGCAGAATCTAAGAAATGTTGATCTGTTCTGTAGATAAATGTGCACAACGTTGAAGAGTAAGTGTGTGTATTATCACCTGAGTCTGTTACCATGCTTGGACTTCAGCAACACAGGCCAGTATGAAAAAAGAGCATCAAGTCAGATTCTTGCAGTTGACAAGTTAGCTTAATCCACACAGGAATTTACCCACTCATGCAACTGAAAAGTCCTGGGTAATGAAGGATACAGGCATGATGCAATCAGCTGCTTAAATGATGTCATCACATATCTCGTCCTCTCTTTTTCTCTTTCACACACACTTCAAGTTGTAGCTATGTTTTCCCTTATTATCCTCTCTCTCTGTATTGTAATAAGCTGCCCTTCCTCTACAGATCCACACATGCACTCCTTATAATTCACAAGGCTTGAGGAAAAGAGGTACGTCCTGTGAAGTCCGGAGAAAGCCCAGGACAGCTCAACTTGGGATATGTGCCCATCCTTGCATTTCTGTGGCTCAGGAGAGGAAGGACCTTGATTGGCCATTCCTGGTCCCTGATGATATCTCTAGAACCACAGAAGTGGGATCTACCCCATGGAAAAAATGAAGATTGAGCAGCATTAGTAAGGAATTCAGGGTTGGGGGGGGCGTTCCCCAAAGGAATGGATATTGGACAGGCAAACAGATTCCACAATGGCTGATCCCTAGGTGTTCAGTCAGACAGGGTTCATGGGTAATATCAAAAGGAGGAATGTGTGGACTCTAGGAAGAGTCAAAATTTAGAGACCTTGAATGCCACATTGAAAATATTTGGGCTTCCTAGACATGTCACCCTAAGGAGGACAGGGTTTTACTTATGTGGCATCCAGTCGGGGAATGGTTGATTTAAATCTCATCATGAGGAAACATCAGACAAACCCAAATGAGGAAAGTTCCATTTAAAAGAAAAAAATGGACTCTACAAAAAAAAGTCAATGTCATAAAAGATAAAGAAAGGTTGTGGGAATGTTCCAGATTAAAGGAAACGAAAGAGACACAGCAAGTAAATGCAATCTGTGATCTACTACGTCCTGTACTAGAAGGAAGAAAACTGCAGTAAGGGACTTTATTGGGTCACTTGGCGATATTGGAATTCAGACGTTAGATTAGATAAAAGTATTGAATCAGTGTTAAATTTAGTGAAGAGGATAACTGGACAGTGGTGACGTAAAAACACCTCTTATTCTCAGAAATACACACTGAACTATTAAAGGTAAAAGGCCGTGATATGTATGACATACTCTAAAGTGGTTCTGGAAAATAATTGTGTGGTGTGTCTGAATATTTACATAGAGCAAATGATAAAGTAAAATGTTAGCAATAGGTAAATCTGAGTAAAGCGTATACAGGTATTCTTCGTAATATTTTTATTCTTTCAACTTTTCTGTAAGTTTTAAATTATTTCCAAATGTAACGTTTAAAAATATATTGGGATTTGTCTTTCTTTAGGCAATAGCAAAGTAATTGAAGTTTTTCAACAAGCTTGTGATATACGATACATTTTTAAATCTATTTCAAAAGACACTGCAATTAATGTCAACTCAGCCCTGATTCAGAACGCGATTGATTTCATCTTGTTGGCAGAGATCTCACACCATGCTCTTATTGGTTGTTTGAGGGCATTTTCAAGGGAATTCAGGAAAGGGTTTCCTCACTGCTTATATCTGCTGTGCCCTTTTCTCTAAAAATCGGAAACACCTTTTAAAGAGAGATTGTGCTGTTTACGATGGCCAGGGCACATTAGAATGGAGATGACCTGGAGGTGGGAGGGTATTTAGTGGGCTCTTGGCAATAGTTCTGCCGAGAAACAATGAGGGGAAGAGAAGAGAGAATGTCTCTGGGAGATATTTAAGGGAGTATTATCAGGACTTAGTAACTAATTGAACATGGAAGCCGGGGCAAGGATGATGAAAAAGCCAAGTTGTCTGCTGTCGAATCCTGATGAACGATAATGCCGTTAGCGGAACTGAAATAGAGGTAGAGAAGTGGGTGGATGGAGCTTCTGGAGCAACGTGGAAGAGAATGAGGTTGTTTTGGCGTTGTTGCCTCTAAGGGATTTCCAGTTGCACGTATTGAGTAGGAGATTGGAATGAGAGGTATGGTGTTGAGAAGAAGAGTCAAGACGCCCTGTGAAGTTTGCGGGTCCTCAGGGCATAGGTGGTCATAAAGCCTTGGGGACGGCTGGACTTCCTCAGGAAAAGTGGAGGCATGAAAAAGGAGAGGACTCTGGGATCATTGCTTTTTATGGATCACTCCAGAGCTCCTGGGACAATAAAAATTCACCACGCTTGAAATATATCTCATGAAGCCAAGTGGGACAAGTTGGGCAAAGTCCTAGTTTGTTTATTACCGAGGAAATAACTCAGAAATGGTGGAAGAGGTTAAGACTTAAATTCCTTGCTGACCAGAAATCTGAGTAGCTGGCAAATCCAGGCGAATGGTGGAAAGGTGGGCCTAGGTGTTGGGGGCTATCCAGAAATAAGAGCTGTTGAACATATGCCTTTAGACAGAACACAAGAATTGGATCATTCCATGTTTCCAGAGAAAGGACTTTAGCTGCCCAAACGCATCGCTAGAGTTCCTTACTTGAAAACGAGTCACAGAAGTGTTTATTAAGGCATTTTACACAAATAGTCTTTCTCTGCTTGTCAGGTTCCCATCAGTAAAGATTTCCGGGTAGACGAGATAGTTGACTGGTTAAGTCTCTCTCCGACAGAAGGGACAGAAATCCACCTCCAACTGACTTAAACGAGTGTGTTGACTCACGGAACTCACCACCAGGGATTATGCAGTATAATGTTTAAACTTTTAGGCTCTGGAACCTGACACCCTGAGTTAGAATCTCTGCTTCACTACTTACTTATCCAAACAGTTTTCTCATCAGGAAAACAGAGACAATTATAGTACCTACGTCATAAGGCTGCATGAGGGTTAATTGATTTAATATCAGTAAATCTTTTAGAACAGGGTCTGACAGAGTAACTGCTAGTAAGCGTTGGCTAATTTTATCCCGCAGTAACTGGTGTTCCAACAATGCCCTGCATGAATCTGCCTCTGCCAGTTTTTGGACTGGCTCTCCTGTTGACATTGATCTCAGGCAAGCTCTCCCCTGTGCAAAGACAACCACCAGAAGCTGCAGGCTCGATGCTACCAGGTTAGCAATCCCGGCAGAAGGAATGTGTCTTTTGCTTAATATTTCCAGCAAAAGTTCCAAGGGGCCGGCTGCGTGGCTGAGTGGTTTAAGTTTGCGCGCTCTGCTGCGGCGGCCCAGGGTTCGGATCCTGGGCGCGGACATGGCACCGCTCGTCAGGCTACGTTGAGGCAGCATCCCACATCCCACAACTGGAAGGACCTGCAACTAAGATATACAACTGTGTACAGGGGCGGTTTGGGGAGATAAAGCAGGAAAAAAAAAAAAGATTGGCATCGGTTGTTAGCCCAGGTGCCAATCCTTAAAAAAAATTAAAAAAAAAAAAGATTGGCAACAGTTGTTAGCCCAGGTGCCAATCTTTAAAAGAAAAAAAAAAAAGGTTCCGAGGGTGACTTTCACTGGAACTAGGTAAAATGGCCATCACTGAACTGGTCACTAAGGGCAGTGGAATGAACTAGACTAATGTTCCCTCTGGAGCCAAACACTGTGTTTGCTTCTCTTTCATACTGAAGATATTTTCATCGTGACACTTGAGAGGGTAGGTTGGAAGCGGGTGAAGGGATGGCCTGGCAGTGCAGGACGAGAAAAGTAGACTTTTAACCAATCCTGCTGTATTTAGCTTTATGCCACGCACTCACCTCTTGCAAGTGCCTGGTACCCCCAAGTCCCAGGCCTTCCACGTTCCTTTGGAACAAATTTGCTTGCTCCTTTTTCGTGTCTGCCAGTGTGGGTGCTTAATTCCAGCTTTTTCCATGCTTCCAAGTCAGTTTTGTCACCCACTCTTGTCCCCTCTCAAGTTCACTTTATCCGTGTATATTTACGCTACTTAACGTGTATTTACAGTCATGTTAGTGGACTTTCTGGAGAGAAAGGAGAAGAATGCACATGTTCATTCCACCTTGTAATCTTGATGCCCTACAGAAAGTTTTCTTAAGGCGGTGATTCCTGCCGTGCTGACAAATACTGTTCTCGAGTATAACGGTTTCCCTCAATAAGATGTGTTGGATAAATAGGAGAGACTATGGATTCTGCCTGCTTCCCTGAGCAGTGAGGACGCTTCTTTCTCTACCATTGATGGGAGGCACAGCAGACTATGCTTTAAGAGCCGCTGGTGAAGAAACTGGTTAGTAAGTACCCTTAAAGATGCTGTGGTAAGGACAGCATTTGGTAGAGAGATGTACAATGGTTAAGATCATGTGTCCAGTCTTATTAATCATAAATAAAGGTAAAAGAGCCCTTAAATGAGATCTGTGGGGAAACTCAACACAAGAAGCAGATGCTTAACTTCTGTGGGCACTTCTGGAAGCATCCATTTCATGAGACATCTCATGGCCAATGTCTCTGCGTTACATATGCAACAGTGTTTCTAGGTGCCAGCACCTTGGGCCAGCATGTGGGATATGAAGGTGAATAAAACAGAGCATCCACTGGGGCTTTGTTTCCCATTAGAAGGACTAAAATATTTTGGTAAAATGTGATGGCTGCCAAAATAGTAAAAGGCCCACTGTGGGATGTGACATATAGCATATTATACAGAATAAATTAAAATACCTGGTCAAAGTGATTTCCTGATTACGTTTTTTCAGACTCTTCAGTTAGTGGTTTCCACCTGAACTGGGAAGATATTTCTGTTTTTTTGTCCATAAGCATCAGCTCAGTGCCTGTGGTTAATGTTCAGAGTTAACCCATTTTTATTATAATGCCTGTGGTTTTTGTATTTGTTGTTGTTACTTAATATCCGAGCTCATCTTCCCATTTAATGTCTTTTCTTTCAAGCATAAAATTTCCCCGCCTATGCTGAAATAGCATTTTAAAGAAAAAGGGTTCCCATATGAGTGTGTATTTTTAGGGCTAAAAGCAAAGATCCTGTTAAGGTGAATACAAAAACTCCACTATCTAAGTTAGCCTTGGGGCTGGTTAAGACCCAGAAGGTGGCAGGTAGAAGGAAGTGCTCAGGCCGGTTTGGGAAATCAATGGGAAAGTGTAAAAGTGGAATTTCTTAATAATACCCCATCCTGAAAACTAAGGTGACTTTGTTTTTACTCAATAATATAATGAGTTTTATTTTGAGTGATGCTGGATTTAATGGCTAAATCAATATGTGTATTTAGCCTTGGGCTTTATTTCCACAGTAAGTGATGGGAGATAAGCAGCCTTAGAGTGTGTTAATTGGTTTGTGTTTAGCATTTAGGCTAATCAGCAGTAGCAGAGGTGCCCCGGGCCACTTCGGGCCTGGTAATGGGCTTTATCTCAACCAGGCTTTGTTTACTTTATTGACTGGAGTTGAATTGCTCCTGTTTCTTATACACTTGAACGTTAAGCTGGATTTGCAAGTGTAACTCAAGAATTAGCCCAGGTCTGGAACAAGGCAAACCAAATGAAAAGCAAGTATCATGCCATCCCTGGCATAGGACAGCTGTGAGGGTTAATAAGAGGTGGAGAAGACTTAGCTGGATGAAGAAAACTTTAAACCAGGCATCAGAGCTCGAGGGACCACATGTGAAACCAGGGTTTCTCAAATTCAGCACTATTGCCGCTTGGGGCTGGATAGTTCTTTGGTGGGGGTTATCCTGTGCATGGGGGGGATGTTTAGAAGCATCCCTGGCCTCCTTCCAGCAGAGGAGAGTAGCACTCCTGCCCCAAGTTTTGACAAACAAGTGTCTCCAGACATTGCCGACTATCTCCTGGGAGCCAGCATCACACCGGATTGAGAACCACTGGGTTAAATGAGGCTCAAATATAGCTTTGGTCCCTGCAGAGGTAGGCATGTATGTATGCGTGTATGTCGTTGTATTAGATGCTAGCATTTTAATAGTTTGGAGATTTCACGTAATTATCTGCATTTTGGGGTTCTCGTGAAATATGGGGAGATCTGTCCTCAGTGCCACATGGTAATTACCAACAGGAGGTGGTTAGTAGCTGTCCCTTTTCAAAAAGACACATGCTGTCCAGGCCCCCCTCTGCTGTGTCTCTCCCAGGCTGCTTCTCTCATTTGCCTGCACTGGCTCCTGGAGGCATTTGCTTTTCTAACTCCTGCTTTAACTTTTGCACTGTCAGAAGCGTATCCCTTCACGCCAGGAGGATTTGGGCTCAGATGGAACTGAACTTGGGTCTTGGCTTGACCATTACCGCTTTTGAGACTTCTCTGTGTCTCAGTTTCCTTATCTGTTGTATGGTTTAGCCTCAGGAGCATCTGCAAAATGGGAATGTTAACATATACAATTTAGAGAAGTTAGAGACTTAAAAGGGACCATATCTGAAAGCCCTAGAACTTAATAAATGTTGCTCCTCTGTCTCATTTTTTCAAATGCCCCTGGGCTTCTGTTCCGAAGGTGCGCAGACTCATAAGATTAGGCCATTTCCTCTCTTTCTCATTTGCATCTTTTCAGGCCTTGGAGACCGGAGCCTCTATCCATCAGCTGACAATGGCCGTCAGGGCCGCCACGCTTTGTTTTCATGAACTATGAGGGGAAATGGGGGTTTATGAGGCAATATCAAGGGAAGCTGCTTCAACACTACTTTTCTCTCTTTCCCCTCAAGGACAAACTTCTGGGGACCAAGGCAGTTAGATACAGTGCCCCCGTTACACACACACACACACACACACACACACACACAAATCAAGCAGGAAGTCAGGCATTCAGGACATGCAGCACGGATTCAGACTCAGCTGGCGTCTGTGAATTAGCTCCTAGGACCTTGAGGTCCTGAGTAATTTCTCCTGTACTGTCTCACTTGGCAGCTTCAGTCCTGCTGGTGGTCAGAGAAAGTGGGACGTTCTGAGTTAGTTTCGCTGGTGCTTCACTGGCCTTTACGCAGCTCCTTAAACGGTGGGGTCTTGTCCTGGAGTCTTTGCACATGCTGTTTCCTCTGTCTCATGTGTGCCTCTCCTCTCCCCCAAACCCTTTATCTAGTTACTTGTTCCCTTCCTTCAGCTCTCTGCTCAATTGTGAATTCCTCAGGGAAATGTCTTCTGATCACCTGATTCTGTTAGTTTGTTTCATGACCTCATGCTCCTCCTCTCAAAGCGTCTGTCATTGTTACCCTGTAGTCTCTTTAATAAGTATTTGTCTTCCCCGATAGACTTGCACTTGTCTCAGGTCAAAGGCCATATCTGATTTTGCACACCTTTATATCCTTAGCTCCCAGCATAGTGCCTAGAACATATTAGGTGCTCAATAAATATTTTCAAGTGAATGAGAGAATAGGTTTTCCTGGAGTAGCAATCTCCAGATTCCAGTGGCTTAACAGAGCAAAGGGGTCTTTCCCCTTCAGGCACGCTTCTTGTCGACAGCAGTAGGCTCCAGCCTCTGCCGCATGTCATCCTTTCGCAGATCTGTAGGCAGAGGCAGCCTCTGCCATCTGGACTGTTGCATGGTCAGTGTGGCCAAATGTGCACCAGCTCTTAAATAGCCTTCCACCCAGAAGTGACATATTTCACTTCTACTCACATTGTATGGGCTAAAGCAGGTCACATGTTGTTGCCTAACCTCAGTGGGGTGGGAAGTGCAATGCTCCTGTGTAAAAACCAGTTTAACCGTCTTGGCTATAAGACCTGTGTGAACTACAGCCACTGACCTTGGGGAATCAACTCTGCCAAGTCAGCCTTCCATTTTAGCTTAATTTATCCTGGCAGCGTGGGCCACATCTCCCTTGCTCTTAGGAAGCCCACATTAGCATCCATTCTTCCATTCCTTCAACTAACATTTTCAGAAACTGCATTCTGGGCCAGGCCCAAGGTGAGCAATGAGGCCAAAGATGAGTAGGGTGTGGTCCCTGCCTTCAAGAGGTCTATAGACTAGTATGGGTGGGAGTTTTTAATGTGTTTATAGTCTAAGTGGCTTTACAGTGTGGAAAGTGTAATTTTTAAATATAGTTTTGTTTGTTAAGGTAGGGCTTTTAAATTGAGGTTCAAGGAAACCTGGCAATCTCTGGATATATTCTTGGATGTCTGTCACTGTCAAGTCTGAGAAGTATTCGTCTAGGGGGATATTTACATGGAATCAAATAAATGCAACAAAGTCTGATGACTTCACAAAGACACGTTATGTATAGTGCTGAGGGAATCCTCAAGAGGGAATGACTAATTCTGCCTGTGGGAAGTGAAAGAAGCCTTCACAGAGGAGAGATTGTCTGAACTGGGTATTGAAGAAGAAGGCAGAATGACTAGATAACTTGTTAGAAGAGAGAGTATGTTTTGGAGCTGATAGCTGATTCCTAGTCTGGGATTTGCCATTGATCAGCTACATGATATTAAACAGTTCTCTTAATCTCTCTAAGCCCGGGTTTCTCTTCTGTAAGAATGGACATGACAACACTCCCTGTTGCGAGAACGGTTAGCACACATACCACATTCGCAGTTATCATTACCAGCTTGAGAAGGAAAAAAGAGTCCAAGTATGGAGGTACGTGTGCAGTGGCAGAAAGCTAAGACACAGCTTGGCATGGTTAGGAAAGTGGAAGTAGTTCAATGTGACTAGAGCTATGGATTGCTAACTCAAATTCCTCCAGGGGCCAGGCAGGTAAGATCAGCAAGTGAAACCAGAGAATAAAGATGGGTGGAGACTATGGCAAACTGGAGAGCCCACCTATTGCCTGAAAACATTGAAATTTAACTGTTTAAAACGCACGAGCAGGTACAATAAATCATGACTTCAGGCTGGGTTTGGCTGGTGGACTGCCAATAACAGCCTGATAACAGGTATGTGTGTGGTCATGAGTGTGTGTGCTTGTGTGCGTGTGCATGCAGAAAACGGGCTTGGAATGGAGACAATGTGAGGGATTATGATAGAAAGGGAGGCAAAATTACAAGGGCTATATGAGGTTGAGATCTGAGTTACAGAAGTGAGGATATGAAATCTATAGATTCCAGGCTTCCCTTCCCATGTGTTATTCAAACCAAAATTAATGAAAGCCGGGCCAGGGTCAAAGAGCCTTTGGAGTTTCTGGAAGAGATTGAGAGGGCTGTAAAGTTGGAGAAGAGAGTAGATTCTACACCTGAATAATCAGTTAATGCCTTTTTAATGATTGTGAAGGAGATATGTACAAGTTCCAAGTCAATCTCAAGGATTAATTAACCAAGGCAACAGGGCCTGTGTCTCAGCAGATAAGCCAGCAGAGAGTGGCTTGCAGACAAGCCCATTTTACCGTCAAACAGGAAGACACAGATTCACGTCTTACCTCCTCTCACGTGGCATCTGCGGAAAGGACTCAGCATTTTCCTGTCAAAGTGTATGAGTTTGAGGAGCAGGGAGAGGAGAAATGATATGCAAGAACACTAAAAAGACAGGAAGGTTTGTTCCTCATCCAGTGAGCCAAATCTAATAAAGAAAGCTCCAGGGAGAAGAAAATCAAGATTCAGGCAGCTGAGAAAACCTGGTTAGCGGAATCTTTTCTAAGCGCTATTGAAGATTTCCTGAAATTTGTAGTTCCACTACCACAGTTTTTTGTTTCTCAGAAGCCACTAATATTTTTTCCATTGTTTATGAAAATGTCCAGGTACCCTAGCAATAAATTTTGTACATCACAGCCTCGGCTGACATGTCCCTGTTGGGAAGACAAGCTGAAGAGCATGAGACAGTTAAATGGCATTTCAAGGCTTGAAATAGTACATTATAATTTTGCCCTTGTCTCTACCCCTGCGCTCCAGGAGGTATAGAGGCCGGGCCACATTCTTTATATTCCCCGTGCCTGTTCAAGGGCCAGGAACCTGGCAGGTGTTTGATCAATGCTTGTTGAATAAATAAATTTATTAAATAAGAAATTCACGGTAAAAGCCCAAGTGTGTTTGGAGAGGTCGCAACAAAGAGACCAGATCTTAGATTGGAGCTATTGTTAAAACGTGCAGTTCAGCAGAGTGGTCGGGGGCAAGGTCATCGAGAGCCAACTGCCCAGTTCCTATTCCTAGTTTTACCACTTAAAAGCTGTGTGAATTTGGGCAATTCACTTAAGACACTTGCCTCAGTTTCCTCATCTATCAAAATGGTGAAGAGAACGTTATCTCCCTCAGGAGGTTGTTGTGAGCATCACATACATTAGTTGATATTAAATCTATGGGAAGCACACAATAGAATCCAATCAGTATTATTCCTGGGGTGTTTTCTGGTAACATTCAACACACATTTATGCAGATTCACCTAAAAGATCCTTGAATTTTCATTTAAGTGCCAGGTATTGAGTTCATTAATTTTGTAGGCTTAATTTTCTTTAATCCTTGATGACTGTGTTTTTCTGTACTTCAAATATGCCAAACTTGTTCCTACCTCAGGACCTTTGCACAAATGATTCTCCTCAGGTGTTCTCGAAGGGCTCTGTTGAAAAGAACACCCACTCCTATTGTCACTTTCTCTTCCCTTACCTGCTTCATTTCCTTGGTGGCGCTTTTCATCATCTGAAGTTGTTCATTTGTGGTCCATCTCTCCTACTGGAATGTGAACTCCCTGAGGGCAGGGACCTCGTGTTGTTCGCTGCTGTACCCTGGGGGCCAGTTCAGTGCCTGGCACATGGTGGGCACTCCCTGAATACTTAGTGAATGGACGAATGAAAGTTCTGTCATCACCATTTTACACATGAGGACAGCATGTCTCAAAAAGGTCAAGTCACTTGCCCACTATAAATAAGCAAAGGGACAGAATTAGGATTTATAGTCATGATTCCGAGGTCCAGGCTATTTCCACCACACCTATGTGACTTAATGTGTTGGAAACTACTCCTGGCTGTTACAGTGAGCTAAAGCTCTTGAACACAGCCCTTCCCCCAAAGGAGCTATGCTGAGCCACCAGAGAAAAGATTTTTAAGACAAAATTAATAAAATTGATGGTTAAAAATAGATGACCCTATTACACCTGTACTTGGAGTTAGCCAAACGGGAGGTTAAGGATATAGTCTTCTAGATGCCCAGTCTGCCCAAGATTTCTGACTCCAGCCACAAGTTCAGGGATCCTCAGGGCCACTCTCACTTCAGACCAGCTGGTTACAAATTTTGGGGTTCCCACAACTACCCTCGGGTGCAATATTTCAGTAGAATGACTCTCAGAGCTCAGGAAAGTGCTATACTTATGATTGTGCTTTATTAAAGCAAAAAGATACACATCAGAACCAGCCAAAGGAAGAGGCGTATAGGGCAGAATCAGGCAGGCAGTTCCAAATGCAGAGCTTCTGTCTTCCTCAGAGATGCCTCATCCTCCGGACATCAAGTGTGGCCATTCGCATGTGGTATTGCCAAGGCAGGACGTTCCTCCAAGCTTTGTTGTCCAGAGTTTTCATTGAGGCTCCATGACTTCGGCATGACTGATTGAGTGATTGCCCATGTGGTTGAGCTCCATCTCCAGCCCTCCTCCCCTCCACCCACGTCAGGCTGCTGCTGTGAAGCTCAAAGCCTCTGAGCACAGGGTTGGTCTTTGTGGTCCGGGCAGGGCCAGCCCCCTCTCAGGCAGTTGGGTAACAGTTTATAAACTATCTCTGGGCCCCCTTTGAGGAACTTCATTAGCATAAACTATTCGGGTGCGGCCCCTCATGAATAACAGAGACATTCCAGTCACTCAGGAAATTCTCCCAAGAGCGAGGACAAAGGTCAGACCTCTCTCTAGAGGCCAAATTCCTTACTCCTCAAGCTGCCTCTCCAATTTTTTGGATTTAAGTTCAACCAACATTTCTCAGCTAAGAGTTCTTGGAATCCCACCCAGGGACATTGCCAGGTAGGAGAGACATTTTTGGTTGTCACAACTGTGGTGGGAGGTGGTGCGACTGTTACCAAAATATGAGCAGACCGATTTTGCCCTCTCACATGCTGTCTTGCTCCTGCAAACACAGCAACTCTGATGAGGCTGTCCTTATAGGTAAGGATATAGGAATCTGCCTACAAATGTGGCGGTCAGACCAGGCCCCAAATATCTGATTCTGTTCACCCAGACATGCTTTAGGTCAGAGTAGCTCACAGGTGTGAGTACGGCTGGTATATACTACATCATTCTAGAAGCTACGTGGACAGGGCGTTAAATAACACCGAGTCACATAATTAGGACGTTACTCACATTTTACTTCTCTTTCTGTCTGATTTTGCCAAGGAGAGTGTCTGAGTTTGGGGCTAGTGTATCTTTAACACCTCTCTATCGTTAGCTTCCCTCCTTGTTTTTTATAAAGAAAGAGTGGTTTTCGACTTGGACCCTTTATCGACAATATCTACGTAAAATTTTAAAGTGTACTTCGTTTCTGTTTCTGATATATTTGTGCTTACCATCTATTTTTGGCAAATGATACCAGTTATGTTAAGTTTCCTTATACATATAATTTCTCTCAAGAAGTACAAGTTCTAATTTAAATGAGAGCTTTTTATGTAAAAGTCATTCAATTGAAAGACAATATTAAGTAAATGTGGTAGAAACTTGTGGTGCTCACTCATATCTGGTCCTCCCTTTGGGCATCCAAGGGGACTCTGTCCCGTTTTCCTGCAGGTAGACAGGGCCAGGACATTAGTCCTGGCTCAGAGGCAGGCTGAGGCAGGGAGTAGCCCGCATGATCTCCCCACTGTCACTCAGCCACCATCCACCCAGAAGCCATGTGCTGAGAGGACCGTAAGCACTTTCTGGTGGAGCCTCCCTGAGGTGGGGGCAGAGCACATCTCCTGCCAGCCAACACTGGGCACGTGGCATGAGCAAGAAGTAGGCATTGTCTGCATTAGACAATTGACACCTCAGGATTCGTTTGTTATTACAACATAGCCTAGCTCTGTTTGCAACACAGAAATTAGTACCAGGAGTGGGGTGATTTTATAACAACAACTGAAAATATGCAGCATTAGCTTAGCAGTTGGAAGATGAGGCGCCTGGAAACTGCTGTCAGAGGCCACTAGCATGGTTCTCCCTAGTGGGCAGCAGCAAACATTTGGTCACACTGTCCCTTGTGATAACTTGGGAGGCAGACCATGTATGTGATTGACTGATGGCTCTAAGAAAGAATTGGAAAATAACATACTAGGAGTGTGTGTTGGCTGCATGTGGCAGTATATTGTGTGAAAGCAATGAGCTGGGAAAAAATTGGTCAGTTTGTAGTCAGAAATAAAAAATAAATGAATAAAGAGATTCCAGCAATTGTTTGCATAATCATAGTCATAGAACAGGAGATATGTAGTTCTGGCAAAAACGGAAACCCTTTATGGCAGCGCTGTCCGGAGCTGACTCTTTCTGTTGAGGAGTTACTGTTTAAATGAAGTCCCCTGTGTCAGGAGGGCACGTCTCCAGGATCAGTCATCAGCAGAATCATGGAGTTCATGTGAAATCAGAACTAGGGTTCTTCAAGTTGGAAAGAGTCTTCAAGGAACTCCCTTGATGAATAAGGCTAAGATATAGGTTTAGGATATTTAATGCTGAAGGGCTGAGGGGGGCAAGAGCCTTGAGAAGAAAACACAATTTGGAAGGAAAGGCAGGCTCCATGGATGGTACCCGAGGGAGATTGGGACAGCCAGGATTATGCTGAGAAGAACTGTCAGGAGGGAGCAGAGAGGGACTTCTGACATGAATTTTCAGAAGTCAGGGAGCAGCACCAGGATTCTCGAATGTGTTTTCTAAGGTAGGATTATGGGTGAGTTAGACAGCTGAGTCAAAAAGATATGCCAAAATGGCTCCTTGCACACATCTCCACTAGAGAGTTGATCACATGGCATTCCTCTTCCAGGCTCACCTATTATTCGATCTCTCTAGTTTGGGTGCTGCTTGAGAGCAGAGCTAAGGTCGTTGTCTCTATGCCCAGTGCCCAGCACGGGACCTAACCTAGGAGAGTGGGACTACGTTAAGATTTCATAGATGAATGACTAAATGAGTGAAAGTGGATAAAGGGAAATATAAATTGAGCAAGCAGCAGAGTTGGGGACCAGGGTTTATGTCTTGGTCAACAGGACGAGGAGTTGCAGAGAGAAGACTGGTCAGAACTGACAGTAAGGAACCAGAAGACTGGATGTTAGGACCCTCACTCATTCTTTCATTTATTCAGTCATTCAACAAACATTTTCTGTGCACTAGCTATGCTCCCGGCATGTTGCTGTGCTCTGGGGGGATCATGGTGAGCAAAAGAGACATAATAATTGCCCTCAAAGTGCTTACAGCCTAGAAGACTCTATTTTACAAATGAGGAAACTGAGTCCTAGAGAGGGAAGGGTAATACAGCCAGCTGTTGACAAGGTCAGGAAAGGACACAATATCCTGACCTCTGCTTTTAAGTATTAGAAACTACACCAAAGACCACAACTAGTGCATCAGGAGCCATATCTGGTCCTCAAAAACATTGTATTTGGCTCACATAGTGTTTGGAAAATTGGGAAATTCAGACAAACATCAAGTTTTCAAGTTTCTCTTGAAAATCAGAAGATCTGGCAACGCTGGGCCCATGCTTCCTCGTGGCAAAAAACTGACAGGAGCTGAATAGCAAGCAGGTGTTTACTTTCAACACAGTCACCCCATCTCCATTCCCTTTGTGGCACCACCTGTCTCCCGTAGTCATGTGACTTTGCAACCCCTAACAAAGGATGGCAAACATCACATTCTTATCCTGCAAGTGGAAGCTGCCAGCTACTCAACTTTTCTTTCTCATCCGATCTCCCCTCCATCTTGCCTCTCAAGCCTGACTTCTACTCGAGCATAGGAGCAAAACGGCGGGGTGAGCTGACCCGGGATTCTCTCCCCTCCAAAATACAACAAAAGATCGGAAGAACTGAATTTCAGAGAATAAACATAATGCCAGCTTGTTAGAGACCTACAATACCAAGAAGGCGGAGATCATAACCTTGCTTACACCTTCGGAGGCGCTGGAACGGTAGAGAGAACATCGCTCCCTCCCCTAGAGTCTGCGATCGCTGCGGCGCGGGTCGGGAAGAAGCAGGGGAGGGGTTGCGCGACCGGGGGACCATCCAGGACTCCTGCCGCTGATTCAGTGGAGACCCGCTGACGGGGGGAAAGCTTCCGTCCACGGGGACCCCATAAATCAAGGGCATTGGGAGATCAGAGAACAGAACTGATCTGAACCCAGACTGGTGCGTGTGAGTAACAGCCCCCCCCCCCCCCCCGCCCCGGCAAAACCACTGGGCGCAGCCATCTTGTCCCAAGGTGGAGAGCTCATAACACGCGGCTCTTGACCCCCATCTAGTGGCGACAGGCTGTGACTGCAACTGAATTCTACTACCATGCGAAAAAAACGCTGCTCTACCATCCAGCAATTTATAAAAGCCCCAGACCAGAAGGAAAACAATAAAAACACAGAATTAAGTCCTGAGGACTTGGAATTAGGTAAACTAAGTGATAATGAATTCAGAGCAGCTATAATAAAAAAACTCAATGAGGTAGAGAGAAAGATAGAGAAACAAGCTGAGTTCTGGAGTTACTTTACAAAAGAGAATGAAATCATAAAGAAGAATCAAACAGAATTACTTGAGATGAAAAACACAAGGGACCAGATAAAACAGAATACGGATGCCCTGAATTCCTGTGTAGGCAACATAGAGGAGCAAATTAGCATAATCGAGGACAGACAGGCTGAATGGCGCCAGACAGAGGAAGAAAGAGAGCTAAGAACTATAAAAATGAGGAAAATATCCGAGAAATAATGGATTCAATGAGGAGTAAGAACATAAGGATCATAGGAATTCCCGAGAATATGGAAAAGGAAAATGGAACAGAAAGTGTGCTTAACGAAATTATTAAAGAGAACTTCCCAAATCTAGGGATCAATGGAGAAATGTGTGTAGAGGAGGGTTTTAGATCTCCTAGATTTGTCAATGTAAAAAGACCTACTGCAAGGCACATAGTAGTAAAGTTGGCAAATAGGAAAGATAAGGAGAGAATACTCAGGGAAGTAAGGGAAAAAAAGAGAATAACCTATAAAGGAGCCCCTATCAGACTGTCAGCAGATTTCTCTACAGAAACCCTACAAGCTAGGAGAGAATGGAGTGATATATTCAAAGCTTTAAAGGATAAAAATCTTCAGCCAAGAATACTCTATCCAGCAAGAATTTCCTTCAGATATGAGGGAGAAATTAAATCTTTTCCAGACAAACAAAAGTTAAGGGAATTTGTAACTAAAAGCCCTCCATTATAAGAAATCCTCAAGAAGGCGCTCATACCTGAAAAAAGAAAAAAGGGAGAAAGGGGACACAATCCACAGACTAGGGAGACCGATGGATAGGACCAGAACAGGATAGCAAATATTCAATTATAGCATT
Source organism: Equus caballus (assembly GCF_041296265.1). Taxonomy (NCBI): domain Eukaryota; kingdom Metazoa; phylum Chordata; class Mammalia; order Perissodactyla; family Equidae; genus Equus; species Equus caballus. The sequence continues at coordinate 1,440,440 of NC_091702.1, forward strand.
AGGGTAAAGGTAAGGAAACTACCAAAGCAAGGACGATCTTAGCACTCTAACTACAAATTAGTAAGACGAGTTGGAATAAAAAATGAAAATAATTATTTAGGAGGGGAAGAGCAAAGGGTCTAAATCAGTATTGGTCAAGTAAGTAAGAGACCACCAGAGAATAGACTATATTATACACGAGATTCTAAATACAAACTTCAAGGTAGACACTAAAATAAAGGACAGGACAGAGTCACAAATCATAAATAAGGAAAAATCTAAGAAACCCAGCATAAGAAATTGCAGTATTAAATGGGTAGTCTAAAGCAAACAGGAAAAGAAACACAGGAAAACAAGATAATGAGCGACAGATTAACAGCATTAAGTTCACATGCATCAATAATCACTCTCAATGTAAACGGATTGAACTCTCCAATAAAAAGACACAGAGTGGCAAAATGGATTAAAGAACACGATCCAACAATTTGTTGCCTCCAGGAAACACACCTCAGCCCCAAGGACAAACACAGACTCAGGGTGAAGGGGTGGAGGACGATACTTCAAGCAAATAGCAAGGAAAAAAAGGCAGGTGTTGCAATTCTCATATCAGACCAAGTGGATTTCAAAATAAGACAGGTAAAGAGAGACACAGAGGGACAATATATAATGATCAAAGGGACACTTCATCAAGAAGAAATAATGCTTATAAATATCTATGCACCCAAGACAGGAGCACCAAGATTCATAAAGCAACTATTAACAGACCTAAAGGAAGATGTTAAAAGCAACGCAATAATAGTAGGGGACCTCAATACCCCACTCACATCAATGGACAGATCATCCAGACAGAAAATCAACAAGGAAATAGTGGAGCTAAATGAAAAACTAAAACAATTGGACTTAATAGACATATATAGATCACTCCACCCTGAAAGAGCTGAATACACATTCTTCTCAAGTGCACATGGAACATTCTCTAGGATAGACCATACGTTGGGAAACAAGGCAAGCCTCTACAAATTTAAAAAAATTGAAATAATAACAAGCATCTTCTCAGATCATAGTGCTATAAGGCTAGAAATTAATTACAAGAAAAAAGCTGAGAAAGGCACAAAGATTTGGAGACTAAACAACACACTACTGAACAAGCAATGGATCATTGAAGAAAAATTAAAGAAGAAATAAAAAAATACCTGGAAACAAGTGAAAATGATAGCATGCCATACCAACTCATATGGGATACAGGAAAAGCTGTGTTAAGAGGAAAATTCATCACAATACAGGCACATCTTAACAAACAAGAAAAATCCCAAATAAGCAACCTTAAAGCACACCTAAGTGAACTAGAGAAAAAAGAACAAATGAAGCCCAAAGTCAGCAGAAGGAGAGAAATAATAAAAATCAGAACAGAAATAAACACTATTGAAACGACAAAGGCAGTAGGAAGGATCAATGAGACAAAGAGCTGGTTTTTTGAGAAGATAAATAAAATTGACAAACCACTAGCCAGACTTACAAAGAAAAAAAGGGAGAAAGCTCAAATAAACAAAATCAGAAATGAGCGAGGAGAAATAACAACAGACTCTGCAGAAATACAACAGATTATAAGAGAATACTACAAAAAACTCTATGCCAACAGAATGGATAACCTAGAGGAAATGGATAAATTCTTGGACTCCTACAATCTCCCAAAGCTCACTCAAGAAGAGGCAGACAATTTGAACAGACCAATCACAAGGAAAGAGATTGAAACAGCAATCAAAAACATCCCAAAGAATAAAACCCCAGGACCAGATGGCTTTCCTGGGGAATTCTACCAAACTTTCAGAGAGGATTTAATACCTATCCTTTTCAAGCTATTCCAAAAAATTAGGGAAGATGGAACACTTCCTAACACATTCTATGAGGCCAACATCACGCTGATACCAAAACCTGACAAGGACGCCACGACAAAAGAGAACTACAGGCCAATATCACTGATGAACGTAGATGCAAAAATTCTAAACAAAATTTTGGCAACCAGAATTCAGCAATTCATCAAAAGGATCATACATCAGGATCAGGTGGGATTCATACCAGGGACACAGGGATGGTTCAACATCCGCAAATCAATCAACGTGATAAACCACACCAACAAACTGAGGAATAAAAACCACATGATCATCTCAATAGATGCAGAGAAGGCATTTGACAAGATCCAACAGCCATTTATGATAAAAACTCTGAACAAAATGGGCATAGAAGGAAACTACCTCAACATAATAAAGGCCATATACGACAAACCCATAGCCAACATCATACTCAATGGGCAAAAACTGAACCCCATCCCTCTGAAAACAGGAACAAGACAAGGATGCCCTCTATCACCACTCTTATTTAACATAGTACTGGAGGTCCTGGCCAGAGCAGTCAGGCAAGAAAAAGGAATAAAAGGAATCCAAATAGGGAGCGAAGAAGTGAAACTCTCGCTGTTTGCAGACGACATGATCTTATATATAGAAAATCCCAAAGAATCCATTGGAAAACTGTTAGAAGTAATCAACAACTACAGCAAAGTTGCAGGGTATAAAATCAATTTGCATAAATCAGTAGCATTTCTATACTCCAGTAATGAACCAACAGAAAAAGAACTCAAGAATACAATACCATTCACAATCGCAACAAAAAGAATAAAAATAGATTGGGGTAAATTTAACTACGGAAGTGAAGGACCTATATAATGAAAATTACAAGGCCTTTCCAGGACCAATTCTTTGATTTCAAAAGCCGCTATATTAGAGCTTCATCAGAAAGCGTGCTTTTAGCCACACGTAACAAAGAGCTTTGATTCTTTCAGGTTACACAATAAGAATAGTTCGTTACTGCACATAAGGAGAAGTTTGGAAGGTAGGGTGGCGCCAAGGTTGGATAATTCAGCAGCTCAATGATGTCACTGGTGATCTGGTTATTCTTGGCTTTCTCCTCTCCTGTTGTGATAGGTCAGTTTTCTGTACAAGCTAGCTTTTCTTCATGGTCGTGAAGTAGATTCAGCAATATTAGGCATCACACCCAGAATCAACACCATCCAAAAGAACAAGAACGTGAAAAACAAGATATGACACCACATTTCTGGTGCCGTTTTTTTTTTTTTTTTAATCAGAGAGGAAACCTTTCTCGGAAGCCGCCCAGCTGATTTCTGCTCAAGTCTGTTCTCCAGAATTGGGTCACATAGCTCCCCTGCATGAATCACTGGCAAGAGAAATGGGATCATCATAATTGTTTTGGATTAATCAGATGTGTCCTCTAAGGCAGATGGGGAAATGGACACTGGTGCTCAAGCCATCAAAGAAGGAGCCACGAGAACCTGCTGCCACAGGGCAAAGGGGAGAGTAGATGTCGTTATGGGTCACTTAAATGATAAATGACAAACCTTTTTATGTGCATACATCTGTGGGCTAAGCATTTAGAAAATATCCTGCGACACATGATAGAATCCTTAGTCCTAAGTCATTGTCTTCCCTCCTCGTTCAAAGGGCCCCTGTTCATAAATTTCTACTGCCCGAGTCCCAACTATACACCTTTGGAATATGAAAAAATACTCTTTTTAATTTCAGAAGTAAAATCTGTTTTACCTTTTCAAAAGTGAAAGTCAAACTCTGAGCTGGAGAATATCTGCATGCAGCCATGCCGTCGGGGAACTATAGAGAGGTCCATTCTTAAGAGGTAGTGTGGCTTTCATTGGCCGGTAATTGAAACACTACCTACTGAGTGCTTACTGTTCAGTCTAACAGCCCAGCTTAATATTTCCTCTTCCAAGAAGACTTCCTTAGTTCACCCAGTCTGAGGTCCTGTTTCCAGTTCTCCATGAACATTGTCTTCTCTGTAGTCTAGTTATTTAGGTCCACATTTACCTCCTCCTTGCTGACTAGTCTGTGAGCTCCTCTGGATCTGGGCCTCAATCTCATTCTGTTTCTCCAAACTGTGGTGCAGAGCTGGACATAGGAAGTATGCAGCAATATTTCTATATGTTGATAAATGAATGAATACGTGACTGAACCAGCAGAGGAGTTAGCTGAGAACAACTTAATAACATTACTGCCAATCACGCCGCTACTAATGGTTAACACCCATGAAGCACGTTACCAATGTGCTGGGCGCTTAAGAGTCGCAACCTTATGAACTGGGCATTCCTTTATTACACGATGAAGAAACTGAGGAGAGGTTTGATACTTGCTCAAGTTGACACATCTGGTACCACGAGGGGCTGGGCCTAAACTCAGTTATGCCCGACTCCAGGGTCTTAAGCACTTTGCACATCTCAGGATGTGGTTGGATTATGTTCCATCACACGGGAAAGAAACAACCTGGATAACAGAGTCTTCTTAATTTTGGTCTAAATGGACTAAATAGGGTAAAAGAGTGAGTGGGTGTGAACTTGGGGTTCTGTTTTTAAACCTCCTTAAAATTTGTGATAATTGAATAGAAAACTCTGTTGCCTTGAATGGATGTGTTTGGTTATCAAGGAGAGAAGCTTCTCGATCTGCTTGTTGAGTGCAGCGTGGAGGCCTGGTCCCTGGGATAGCCCAGGGATGAGGTGGCCTCGGCAGCAACAACAGTTTGTTAAGAAGTTCAGGCTACCCGGCGTCTCCACTTGGATTTCCTCTCTAGGCTTTGGGAAGATGTTCATGGCACTGGATGGTTGTTGACATGTGTTGATTCCATCTCTTGGCAAAGCCTAACTGGTCCAGGCCCTTTTTACAATCCAGGCACAAAACCGTCTGAAGTCAGGATTAGACACAGAAGCCCTGAGCTGTGGGCAGGAGGCATAGTAGCAGACTGTGTTAGAACATGGGCTTTGGCGTCAGAGGATTTCAGCTTTGAGCCCCGGGACTCCACAAATGTTATGCATTAGTTGTCATTTCATTATTATTCTGATCTTGACATGGTTACTAATTCCGAGAACTTGATCAAGTCATTCTTGGCCTTACAGATTTAGTTTCCTCAGCTGGAACTTGGGCGTGACAATACTCAGTTCCCAGAATTGTCATGAAGAAAAAATGAGATAAGGGAGGTGACATTGTAGCTCAGGGAGACCAGGGGCAGGCCTGGCTTTGTGGGCATGTGGCCTGTGCAGTTGCACAGGGCCCTGTGCTTAGGAGAGCTCCACGCTTGGTTTAATGATCTACTGTCGCCATCTTGAAATTCTTAATAATTTCTGAACAGGGGTCCTCACGTTTTCATTTTGCACTGGGCCCCACAAAGTCTGTAGCTGCTCTGCCTGGAGATCCCCTGGACATGTTACAGCACCAGTCCCAGGAGGAGAAAGATGCTCCCCGGAAGGAGCTGGCCAGGGAGGGGCTCTTCCTGGTTGGGAGAGCACCGTTTCCACATCTGGTGTCAAAAGGAGTGAGTGATCATCTGGACCATTTTTTGGGGAACCAGGATGTGCTCTTCCTTACCCCTGGACCTTTGCACACCCTTTGCTCTTGCCAGTAACACTTTTCCCCTGCATGCCTGTCAAGACTGAACTCCTAGTCCTCCACATCTTTTGCTCTTTATGAGAAAAGACCTTTCAAACTTGCGAGCAAGTGGCATGATAGTATAGCCCTGGAGACGTTTGGGAATCTAGGCTTCCTTTAATGCAAGATCAATTTGTATCTCATCTTTGAGGAGTGAGTAGACATAGTGGGGAGGAATTGGACCCGGCACCAGCCAGCCTGGGTTCACATCCCAGCTCTGCCCCTTCCTAGCTCCATGACTTTGGGGGAGTTTCATAAACACTCAATCCTTTAGTCTCCTCATCTGTAAGAAGGAAATAATACTAAAATTACCTACATTCACAGGTCAGCTAGGAGGAGCAGATGAACCCATGCAGACACAGCAGCTGGAGCCATGCCTTTGCAGAGTGGGTACTCTTGTCCATAAGCTAGAATTATGATGCTTTTCCACGCTCTGTGACCTGATTAACTGAAAGACCTTTAGAATCAGTAAGGACCAGTTTGCAACTGCCCCCGGGAACTTGCTAGCTGTGCGAACCCAGGCACAAGCTGTTATATCTTGATCTTAGCCCTTCAATCCTAGGAATTCTGGGAGTAAGACCTGCGATCAGCTGCAAGAGGTAGGATGTAAGGGAAGGAGCATAGGTTCGGGTCTTAGAAGCCAGCGCTTACATTTCATCTCTTCTCTTTACCAGCTGTGTGAAATTCCAAGTTATGAAAACTCCCAGAACCTTATTTTTCTCTTTAAAAATGGGGGTAGCAGTATCATTTAGAGAGGTGCTCCTCCACAAAAGAACATAAGTTCCACAAGGAGAGGGGTTTGCTTGCTTTGGTTCTTTGCTGCATCCCTCGGACAGTGCCTAGCACTCAGGAAGTGCAAAATAAATATTTGAAGGAAGGGATTGTTGAGAGAATTAAATAGCATGATTTATGTAAAGTACCTAGCATGGAGACAGGCCCCTACATAGCAGACGCTCAGGAAAGCAACGGCTGTGGATATTTTCAAGTCAGGTGGGTGGGAACACTGTGGGTCTAGCCAAGGGCTCCATTCGGAGCAGGACTGCCTGTCCCTGCTCCTGCCCAGGCGTGCTGCTGGGATTGAGAAGAGGGATCTGCCACAGCAAGGATGAGCAGAGTTGCTGAAGTGAAAACCAGGTGCGTGGATCTCTCCAGCAGAACGAGGGGAAGGAGATGGCTGTAGGTCACGTGGCAGTTTCCACTTATGCAGCAGCAGGAAGAATGCTCCCCAACTCCCTCAGGCAGAGATGAGGCTCTCATCTCACTCTTTTCTATCAGAGTAAGCTTAGAATCGTGGTAGAGCTTAGCTTACCTGAGGAAGGTGTTTGTATTCCAGCCAGGGAGGGGCTGGGGAAGGCTGGCACCCACTGCAACACGCAGCACAAAAGCAAGCTCTGATTATCACTCCATTTGTTTTGACTAGGCAAGTGTTAGATCCTTATCAAGCAGAGAGGAGCAAATTGGTTCCAAATTTAAAAAATGAAAGAGAAGAATGATCATTTAGAAAGCGTGTCAACAAGGGGCGCTGGCCTGATTCACCGGCAGCATGGCCCAGCGGAGAGTAAGGTGTGGTTTGAGTTCTGATTTCTACTCTAAGCCAGAGTATCCTCATAATACGTTAGGAGAAAGTGGCTCTAGCTCAGGTGTTCTCTTTACACTCACTGGAGAGTGTGTATGAGGTGAGACCCCCTCATCAAGACCTTGAAGAGAGGCTGTGAAGTTGAGTGGAATGAACACAGGCTGTGGAATTGGGCTGGTCTCGATTTGATGCATGCTCCACTGCTTGCAGGCTGGACAATCTCAGCCTCTCTGAGCCTCAGTTCCCTAAGCAAAAGTAATAAGAACGCCAGTGTGCAGTGAGAATTAAGTGGACATTACATATAGTCTTGCTTAATAAATGTTCCCTGGGTCCATACCCCCGCAATCCAGAATCCAAGGTTCCACAATCAGATTTCAGCTCTGGCTGAATCTAGGAAAGCCAATGAGAGCTGCAATAAGTGATTGAGAGAGTCTCACCCCTGATCGCCTCTTCTCTAGGACATTCCTGGAGTCTCTGGCGTCTGACTGAATTCCACAGGTTCTTGGGCGGAGGGTAGGGTGAGGGAGGGACGGCGGGAGGCAGGCCCATGGATATCTTGATATCAGGGGCAAGACTCTGCTGGGTTCTAAGTGCAGATGCCCAACCACCGAGGCAGCACTTAAGGGTAATATATGCCAGGATGTCTGAATGACATCTTCAGCATCCTCAGCCAGTCCTCATCACTGCTCCGTATATTCATCATCTGCAGAGTTATTAACACACATTTATTGAAGCCCGCTTTGTAACAGGCCTGTCCTGGCCCAAGAACACAAGAGGCGTAAGTCATGGATCCTGCCCTTATTCTTGGGACCACATGGAATAAGTCAGATAATATCCCCAAGTTACCTTGCTCCCCATCCTGCATGGCTTCCAGCCTGCTCTCTGTGCTGGACCCTTGTCCACAGGACATAAACTAGTTCATCCATTCCTGTCCTAATGTATAATCTCCCAAACTGGAGATGCTTCATGAAGTATGGAATAGGAGGTCTGGATGCATAGAGTACAGGGTTTCAGATTCCAGATGCCTGGTGTCTCCATTTCAAGAACCAATAAAAGACAAAGTAGAATTAGCCTCATCGTTTGCCCACATCTCTTTTGCCATCTCTGTGCAAGGCATTGCTATGATTCTGCCATGAAAAATATTTAACAAAGTCAAAATACCATCTGCAGAAATTAGCAGGGGGGGGATATTGGGTTTAAGTAGGAACAAGTCATGTGTGCGTGCATTTTGAGAGGTAGAAAAACCAAGAGCATAAATGTAAGATGGAAAGAGAGTGTTGTCGGAGGGAACACAGAGGGGGCAGTTATGAGGTTGGTCTCTGGCTCGCTCTTCTCCTCTCACTGATATAATGCACTTCTTTGGCTTTCTACGTGGACTGGCAAGTTAATATCTCCAACTCAGATACATCCTCAGTGTTCCATATTTGTATATCCAATTGCCTCTTAACACTTTCTCTTAGGTGTTTCAAAATACTCCGAACTGAAGCCATGCTCTTCATGACTCCCTTCCTCAAGTCTGCTTCTCTTTCTGATTTCCCTCTATCGGTGAAGTCACCGTGATCCATTCACTTGCACAAAGCGCAAACTTAGGAATCATTTGTGACATCTCTTTCTCCCTCCATCCCCCATATCCAATTCATCACCAGCCTGTTGACTTTAATTCCTAAAAGTCACTCGAGTCGATCTACTTCTCTTCCACCTCCTGCCAATATGCTAGTCCAAACTGCCATTTCTTTCCTCAAAACTCCCCACAGTCTTCCAGCTGGTCTTCTTGCATGCAGTTTCTTCCTCACCCTGCACCCAGAGGGATTCTCCCCAGATGCGTCTCTGATCACACCATCCTGCCATTGACTCTGTCCTCATAGGGACATACTAAAACTCTTCAGTGGCGGCTCCTTGCTCATATGATAAAGATATGCTCTAGAGCTGGAGACAAAGTGAGCTCCCCCGAGCTGAGCACGGAAGTGGGAGTGGAGGAAGGATCCTTTATCAAGGCCAGGTACGAAGCTGTTACAGCACAAGGAGAAGTGGATGCTGGTCATGGAGAGACAGCAGACATCCACTACAAGGACAGTCTCTCAAGGGAGAGTTTTGTCAAGGAAGAACTTTGCAAGAGATTAACAGGATTTCAAGACCCTGTACAGGTGGGCTGAGATAATGGTTTCAGCAAGAGACTAAGAGACCTTAGAGGCTTAGGGAAAAGCTGACTGAGTGGAATCAGGGCACGTATATCAAGTTTAGGGCAGCGTTAGTAAGACCACACTAGTGGTGAGGCCAAGGCACCTAATATGCATCTGACTGCTGAAGACTTCCAGTTCATGGAGCTATACAGGAGCAGGCTGGGGCTGACAGGAGTCTGGCATGACTTGGTCATACTGAACCTCCGTTGGCTTCTCCCTGCTCAGAAACCATCTGTTCTATAATGTCTTCTAGAATTGAACTGGGATATGATGTTGTACTACCCGATCTCTAATTCCTGGGAGTCAGCCTTGAATCTTTGTTCTTGCCTGAAAATGAGCTCAATTACTCATCGCCAGTCTCCTGGTGTCTCTCTCACCTACCTACCCTGAAGATTTCTTCTTTCTTTCTTGAAGTTGAACTTATATTTCATAATAGGTGCCTCTGTTTAATCCACCGTTTGAAGTGCTGGAGGAGCAAGGAAGGCCAGATGAGTTTCTTCCCTTTCAGCCCATCTTCTGTGTCTCTCTAGAGACATTAAAAAAAAAAAAAGCCAGCTCTCTGTTTAAAAGCCTCCAATTTTCTGCAGACTAAAGTTCAGCCGCTCTAATGTGGCACATGGAATTCTTTGTAACACAGCCTGCATCTTGTAGGGTTTCTTGGTTACAGGCACAGTAACTATCTCTGAATGGTTTAAGCCTTAGAAAGCTCATGGAATGGAAGGCATAGCTGATCAAAGAAGCCTAAGAAAGGACTGGAACCAGCAGACCTCCAATAATCCAGAGAATAGGACTTAAGCGACAATCTCTTCAAGACGCTGTGGCTGGTACAAACCAGCTCCAAGACATTTCCCTCAGCCCCTCCGTTCATGATTTAAATTCCTAAGAACCACCTCCCACCACCATTGTGTGGCTTCTTAGAGGAAATCCCAACCAAGGTGTCCCACGTCCCTTGGGTAAGGAGCAGTGACCTAAGCTCAGCCGGCTTGATTGCGGAGGGCAGCGCCATTCTTAAGCCCATGCAGAAAACATCCCTGCACTGAGTCATCCGCCCTAGAAGTCTCCACTCTAGTCCTTCTCCCATCACGTCTTCCCAGGGGATAAGGAGGCCACAGGCCAAGGGCACTTGCCCACCTCAACCTGCACCCTCTCTTCTGGACCATTCTCTTGGTCACAGAGACCCTGGACTTCCCTGCCCAAGTTGGCTCTTCCCTGGATCTGTCCTCCCGAGGGCACATGGCACATGAAAGCCAGAGGGGATGTAAAGACTGCTGTCCACCCATTTTCACTGTGCAGGTTATGATGTACTCACACACGTACAAAAAGCCACTACAGTGATGGGCAGAGCTGGGAGTAGGAAGAGAAGTGGGGAACAGGCTGAGGGTAGGGATCCGGGAGCCATAAGCCAGGAGCCAGCTCTCCCCATGCTGCTATATTCTGGCAAGAAAATCTGAGAAGCCAGAGGATTCCAAATTTGAACTTGGCCTTCCAGGTCATTATGAAGATAGGAGGATAGTACATATTTTAAATGACACTTTAATAGATTGCTGTATCACTTTCAAATCCCTGGGCATGTGGTATATGGCCCTTCATTTGTACGCTTCCTCTGGGTCCTGCAAGGGTATAGGCAGGTCGGTCAAAGAGCATCAGGATGCTGCTACCCGAGGAAGAGGCCAGTGATGTCCACGTGCTGTTGAGATCCCGTGTTCCCACCCCTGTGTCTAGTGACCCAGCGCCCCGTGACTCAGCTGCCCAGGCCCTGAGCAGACCCTGCAAATGCCGGAGGCTCCCAACTGTCTCCCTGCCTCCACGTTAGCCCCCTGGAGTCCTCTCAGTCAAGCATCCAGAGGTATCTTTAAACATATAATGAATCAAGCCCCTTCCCAGTTTAAAAGCCTACGGTGACCGCTCCCCACCCCCACCTACCCCGCCCAGAGGAAAAGTCAAAATCCTTTCCACATTTCGCAAAGCTTTGCACGACACCTCCCAGCCTCCATCCACCGTCTCTCTGTCCTCTTGCTGACCCACTCCAGCCATGCTGTCCTTCTGGTGGTCGCTGGGACACGTCAAGCTCAGCCCTGCATGGGGTCCTCTGCACCTGCTGTCCTTGTGGCTGGAACATTCTTCCCTTGGTTGTCCCCATGGCTAGCTCTTTCAGCTCCTTCAGCTCTCTGTTTATGCTACTTCCTAGCACAATCTTCTCTGGTGACCCCAACTAAAATAGGGGGCCCCGTTCCCACCGCAGCATCTCCCACCTCCTTTCCCTGCACTATTCTCCGCACAGCACTCCCCGTCACACTATGCGTCTTGATTGTTTCTTGCATGTTATCTATCTAGACAGACTAGAAGAGAAGCAACGTGCGGGCAGGGACCTTTGTCTGTCTGTTCCCTGCTGTCTCTCCAGCACCTGGAACACTCCTGAGCTCAGAGGTGACACTCCACAAATGTTTGTTGAGTGAATAATGGGATGAATGAATGAAAGCATACATGCCATGCCCCTGAGCCCCTGCATATGGTCCCCTCTCTGTCTGGGATGCCACCATCATCTTCTCCTTCAAGGCCTAGCTCAGCATTACCCTATCTCTGCGGCACCTCCTCCTCTCCATCCCACCCCAGCAGCATTGTTTTTGGTTCCCCCATCATGCTTTACACATACTTCTCTAATAATACTCACTACATTCAATTATTGTCTGGTGTTTTTTTTTCTTTTAAAAGATGTACATAAGCAGTACATGAATACATTCACTTTATTAAATATTCAAACAATATAGTAAGTGAAAGATCTCCTCTAGGCTACTCTCAAAATCTACCTTTCCTTTCCAGAAGTAATCTTGTCTGGGAATTTACATACACATACATGGATAAAAAAGTAAAGTTTTGTTTTGAGTGTGCATGTGTGTGCTTTATTATACCTATGTTCTGGCATTTTCTATGATTTGCATCTTTGACACAGAGTACTTTGTGTGATTGTCTGTTTTGTACCTGTATGCATTTAAATCACTTTAAAAAATAATTTAGCATTGAATTAGATAGAATGAAGGCATGAAGATTTAGTTGGCCATTCCCCATCTTATGGGTATTTAGATGGTTCACATTGCTGCAGCCATGCCACAGTGAAAGTTCCTACACAGGTCTGTTAGAGCATATGTGTTTCTCCAGACTACATACCTAGAAGGGAAATAGAGGATTTGAAAAGTGTGCAGATTTTAACCTGTCAATTCACCCTTTAAAAAGCCTGTAAAAATTATGCTTCTGTGAAGGTGGGATATTTTTAATATTTGCCTATTTGCTGGGAGAAAATGTCTCATTCGAGTTTTGTTTTTCATTTCCCTGATTATTGCTGAAGTTTACATGTTTGTCTATATTTATTAGAATTTAGTTTCTCTTGTGACTCGTTTTTCCATCTTCTTGGCCCGTTTTTCTTTTCTCTTGCTGTCACTATCTTACGTGCCTGTTTGTTTTACTTGACTGTGAGCTCCTTCAGGTGGTCATCACATCTTATTTATCAAGGTTTCCCCTTCCAGAGCACACAGACAGTGCTTAATGAATGTATATCCAATTGCATTATTGAAGCCATAGGCATTACCCTTTATCATGGTTATCATCATTATCATCCTCCTCATCACCGCCAGTACCATTTATTTAGTCTCACAGGATGCTAAGCCCTGTCTCGGGAGGTGTGCGTATATAGTCTCTCATCTTCCTAATACCTCGCCCAACAAAGTGACTATTGGTAGCTCTGTTTTACAGATAAAGCAGTTGAGACTCATGCAAGTTACACGGGCTGCCCAAGGACACTCAGCCGGATTACGAAGGGAGGGATTATGGAGCAGAGTCTTTTCAGCCTGGTTCCAAAGTATGTGCAGTCTCCCTTAGAGCAATTGGCCTCTTCCTGGCCACGCATTAGAATCACCTGAACAGGCTTTTAAATGATAGCTATATCCAGTCCTACCCCAGGCCAATTGATTCAGAAACTCTGGGACTAGGTCTGGGGAAGTGGTGTTATAAAAATCCCTACATGATTTTGATGTGCAGAAATGGTTGAAAACCTTTGGTCTACATTGGGAGTGAACCAGCTTTTTTTGTAAAGTGCCAGATAGTAAATATTTTAGACTTTGCCTGCCATACAGTCTCTGTGGCAACTATCCACCTTTGCTGTTGTAGGGTCAAAACAGCCAAAGACAAAAATGAACGAACATGACTGTGTTCCAATTGAAACCCATTTACAAAAACAAACGGCAGCCAAATTTGGTCCATGGGCTGTAGTTTGTGGACCCCTAGTCTATATCATAATACTTCGAAGATCTTGGAATTTCGGATTGTCCCAGTCAAACCAGGACATCTGGTCACATTAATTACCTTGCTAAGTCTCAAGGACAGTGGCATGAGGATCTTTGCCCCACCTCAACAGATTCTGCTTCAGTAGGTTGGGGCCTGGGCATCTGCATTTCAACAAGGGATGCAGCTGATTCTGATGTAAGCAGACTTCGTGGGTCCTTACTGCAAGAATCACTGGGCTACCAAAGCATAATGTTCTTGGCAAGTAGCGAAAGCTTGGCTGGAGAAGCAGAACTGGTTCTTATCCAACAATTCTTTAAGCTCATGGATAGACATTTTGTGCGTCCCTGCCTGCCTTATGTTCCAGCATCCTGCCTCCAAGGTTCTGGAACCTTGGGTGCCCCAGCATCACATCTTCCCAGTCTGCACGTTGGCAGAGAAGGAAGCCGTCCTGCCTCTTCAACTCTGAAATTAGTAGAAGACCAAAGTCCTTGTATATTTCAAAATATTGAAGAAGAAAGTGACTGTTTAACCACCTACGTGATAAAACTGATACTGGCATTTATCAGTCTGTGTGTGTGTGTGTTTTAATAGTTCAGTAGTTAGAAAATGGAGCCTCCATTTTCCCGTCATCCGCTTTGAAGCTATGTAGTGGGTGAATGCCATCATTTCTGTTTCCGACCTCTTTAGCATCCATTATTTCTCTGTTGTCCACATCTAATAGTCTGGATCCTTTTAGTTGTTGATGGCGCAGCGATTACTGGGGCTGCTGCTTTAGGATGACTTCCAAATGCATCTGAACAGTTGAATTTATTTACTGCTTCCCTCCTGAAAGCTTTTTAGCATGATCCAGCTGGGGTGGTTTCATCGGGAAAACCATTATTTGCGGCTCTCTTTTTTTGAGGGGTAGAAATAAATTTCCCAAAAGGTGAAAGTGGACGCTGTTCATTGTGGATCTGCAATCTTACTTTTTCTTCTCTCTCCTTCTTACATTCCATTTGCACAGTTTTTCTCAGGAATGACTTCTTTCTGGGGAAATGGAATGTTCTAAATGGCACGATTGAGTCAAATCAATGTTTAGAGTGGTTTGGACTTTTAAGCCTTTTGCTGGATTTTGGCAGTATCATTTTATACTGTAAAACCCCTTTTTCCCAGGTAACCTATAATATTCATATTGAACATTATTCACAGCTTTCTAACACCCCCTCATTTCACTTAGCTATCAGCTAAGCAAATAGTGCTCAAGAGTTAAAAATATGCTATTCTTCCTCTACAGCACATGCACTTTTATGTGAAAGGGGAACCGCTCTGTGTTCCTAATCTCTATATACATATCTATCTGTGCATGTAGTAGCTTTCAACACTGTAATTAGACACAGAAACCACACCGTGCCAACACAGTGCACACATGCAGGTTTATAGAGCAGCTGTGACAAGTATATAATATGGTAAGACACCTTTTCACCAGCTGGGACAAATTCTAGAGTATACAAGGAGAGTTTCAAATGAAAATTAGGTAGAAGAATCTGAACTATTTCATGCAGGAGGACTGCACAGATGAAAATATCTAGGACGCCTCTCTGGAAGAGTGTATTTGAGAGGCAATGTGCAATACTGGAAGGCTGATAGCTCAAGGAGTCCAATCCTCTTGGATTTAAATCCCAGCCAAGGTGCTGTGTGATCTTGGGCAGGTTGCTTTACCTCTCTGAGACTCAAGTACCCTGTTACGTCACAGAGATAGTAGCAGCAGGTTTACCTCATGGGGCTGGTGTGAGGATTAAGTGAGGTAACAAATGTCAGGCTGCAGACACACTTTCATCATCTGAGGATCGGAACCACAGTGTGGTGATGAAAATGAAAGGAGATACGTCATCATTACAACAGAACTCTCTGGAATATGCCCCTCCCTGCCACACACACAGCAAATATGAGTCTCTTTTGTGAACTGTCAATGTTAATAGCATCCACATTTACTCAGCTACCCTCATAAAAAAATTAGAAGCTACACTTAAATGGTTTCTCTCTCCTCCTACCTGTCCCCTTCTTCTGGTGCCTGATCCCCCATGGTCACTTGGTACCAAATTGTGCCATTCAGCCTCCGAAATAACTTTCTAATTCGGTCTCCTCAGCTTCATCCTCCCTGTCACTGCCTCAGTTCAGACCCTTATTGTCTTTTGTCTGGATTAATGCAAGAACCTCTTAACCAATTTCAGTATCTTCGGCTTGGATCCTCCATGATCCATTAGTAGCCCCATTTTACAGATTAGAAAATTGAGACAGAGAGAGGTTCAATCAAGAGCCCCAAATCACACAGCTGGTAAGTGGTATTATAGGGATTCCAACCTCAGCAGCCTGGCTCTAGGATCTCTGCCCTTTCCTGCCTTGGAGCTTGGTGCAGTGCATTATTTGGTTGTGGAAATCGGCAGTACCTCCTACGTCTGGTAATTGCCTGGAGTGAGTCCTGTTTCCCCCTCACCAGATGTTTCCTTAGAGCTGCTCTAAGTGATACATCGATCCTGCATGAGCTCCAAGGAGCAGCCAAGCCATTCTGCAGGAAGAGAGCGGGTGAAGGAGGAACAGGCAGAAATGTACAAATGAGTTCTGGTGGGAGACCATCAGTGCATCGTGGATGCTGTCCAGAGGCTGACGTGGGCCACGTATAAAAAGAAGAGGCTGAACTAGGGATGGAGAAAGTAGGGATTCAGGTCCATTTCAGCATTTCAGGAGTCTGGTCCAGTGGGTGGGGCCTGGCACGAAGAACTGCCAGCGGGGATGATGCTGGGATTCTGGCAGTATCAGAGGCTGCTGGTTTAGAGCAGGATCGCAGGCAGACGTGATGCTGTGGTACCACAGGGACAGATCATCCATGTTCCCGTGAAGCCACAGCCACTCTGAAGCCGGGGCCAGGGCTTTCCCACGCCCTGTGGTCGTAGGCACTAGAGTGGCAGGAAAAGTAAACTGAGAAACTACAAGTTTCTCCTTGTAGAAACCTTACTCATTCTTTAAAGCTCACTTAAAAATTAATATTTATCTAAGGAATCCATACTTGTGCCTTTAAAATCAAATAGTACTGAAGGCTTTATAAAGGACCGTGACAGGCCCTCCCCAACCTCACAACCCCAGTCCTTTCTATCCCCCCAGTTCCATTCCCCATGGAAACCGCTTGAGCCATTTCTATCCTAGCTGTTCTTGTGTTTACCTCCATTTATATAACTAGTACGAATACTTGTATTTAAAAGTAATTTTAAAATATTAGACACTAACTTCTTGCCGTGGTAGATAAAATTTGAGTAGGTAAAATTGCAGGTGGATGAAATTTGGTCGACACCCCATTCCCCTCTTCACTCTTCTCAGTCTGTCCTCACTTAAATCTTTATTCATGCAAAGTTCATCTTGGCATGGAAGGTGACCCCTTTCCTGGAACGTGTTCAGAGACTGCTCCTCCCCTGCTCCCACAGAGCTGTGTATCTCTCTTAGTGCACTGTTCCCCTTGCCCTTCCACGTTGGGGTTATCTATAGAACAGGTCACACAGCTGTGGTCTTTACTGCTGTGTGCCCGATATTGGTAAACCCTGCTCTTCTTCCCTGTCCCTAGCCATCTCTATATCTTTCTGCTTTGCCAGTCTCTGGGTGGGGGGAAACCAAAGTGGGTACTTCCTGTGTGCCCTGAAAGGCTGGGACGCCGGTCGTTCACTCTGCTCTCTCTTTCCCTGAAAGGAGAGCTCTTTCTAGCTGAGGAGTTCCCTCTTAGCACTGAGTAATGCCAGCTTAAAGGACGGGGTGATGCAGGCAAAATGAAGCTGTTCTTCTTTCTCTTTATGTGTGGTTATTCTCACATTTTTTGTTCCGCTATGTTGCTAAAGTTTCTTAAGAGGGCTTTAGAGCTCTCCCAGAACTCTTTTTGATCATGGGTAGGTAGCAGTCTAATTGTTGATCTTTCTGGGAGGACAGAGGCTAACATCTCCTACTCCCCCATCTTGGTGACATCACTCACTAACACATCGTTAAGGCTTTTTCATTTATATTCATGAGGGATAGTGGTCTTGTCTTTGCATGTGATGTCTTCACTTGCCATTGAAATTAAGGTGACTCTGGCCTAATAGAATGATGTGAGACCAGCTCTCTCCTTCTAATATTTTCTGAAATAGATGGTGGGAGATTGGGATTATTTTCTCCATTAATAGTCAATGGAATTCACCAGTTGAGTCATCTGAATCTGGGCTTTTCTTCCCTGAAAGGGTTTTAATTAGTAATTTAACTTTCTTGTTTGTTACAGATCTATGGAGATTTTCTATTTCTCTTTGAGTCAGTTTTGGAAATTTGGATCTAAGAATTTGCCAATATCTTATAAATTGTCTAATTTGTGGCATAAAGTTGTTCATAATATTCTCTTATAATCCTTTAATTTCTCTGTGGGTGTCCCTTTCTAATTTCTGATTTTGGTAAATTCTATCTTCTCTCTTCCTTGGGGATGCTAGCTAAGGGATTGTCAACTTTATGTGGTAAACAGCCAATTTCTGGTTTTATTGATGTTTGTGTTTTGTATTTCACAGACATGTGTTCTAATCTTTTGTATTTCCTTTCTTTTGCTTGTTTTCAGTTTGGTTTATTTTCCTTTCTTTCCTTTCTTAGGGTAGGAACTTAAATTATTGATTTGAGACTTTCCTCTCTTCCACTATAGGTGTTTAATACTCTAAATTTCTCTCTAAGTACTGCTTTAGGCACATCCCATAGACTTTGATATTCTATTTTTTAAATTTTCATTCACTTCAAAGTACTTTCAAATTTTGTTCCCAATTTATTCTTTGACTCATATGTTATTCAGATGGGTGTCATTTAAGTTCCAAATGTTTGTGGATATCCCAGATATATTCCATTCTTGATAGCTCACATTCCATTGTGGTTGGAGAACATATTTTATATAATTTCATTCTTGCTAAATCTGTTGAATTTATTTTATGGCTGAGTACACGGTCTATCCTGGAGCATGTTCCATGTGGTATTGAAAAGAATGTGTGTTTTGTAGTCATTGAGTGCAGTGATCTATACACGTCACTTAATTTAATTTGGTTGATAGTGCTGTTCAAGTCTTGTATAACCTTGCTGATTGTCTTTCCTCTTTTTAATCCATTATGGACAGGAGGCAGTTGAAATTTCCAAGTATTGTTGAATTGTCTCTTTCTCCTTTCGTTTCCGTCAAATTTTACTTCACGTATCTTGAAGCTCTGTTGTTACATTTGTAAGCATTGATAATTTTTATATCTTTCTGATTTAATGACATTTTGTCATTTGGATATGTCCCTCTTTGCTTCTAATAATATTTCTTGTTTTAAAATCTACATTGTCCAGTATTAACACAACCCTCCAGCAATCTTTTGGTAACTATTTGTGTGATGCGTCTTTTCCATCCTTCTAGTTTCAACTTCTGTTTGTCTTTGAATCTAAGATGTGTCTTTTGTAGATCACGTATAGTTGGATCTTGCTTTATTATTCATTTTCCCAATCTCTGTCTTCTAATTGTTTTTTTTAGACCATTCACATTTAGTGCAGTTATTGATAGGATCAGAGTTACATTTGCCATTTTGCTATTTGTTTTCTTTGTCTTCAGGCTTTTTTCTTCTCTGTCCTTCCTTTATTAACTTCTTTTGTGCTAAATAAATCTTTCAGTATATCATTTTAATTCCTCTATTGAATATTTTTTACTGTTTTTGAGCTATTTTCCTAGTGTCTGTGGTAGGGATTCCAATATGCATTTTAACTGACTATGGTCTATTTCAAACGAATATTAACTTAATTCCTATGAAATATAGAATGTTTCCTCCAATGTAACTCTGTTACTTTCCCCTCTTGTGCTCTTGTTTTTATATATATTATATCTATATATGTTACAAAACCAGTACTAGAATGTTACAATTATTTCTTTGTACAATCTCATGTCTTTTAAAGAATTTAACAGAAGAAATGAGAAAATATATTTATAGATTCTTTTTTTTAAAACCCAGAAATTTATTACTTCTGGCTCTCTTAATTTCTTCCAGCTGATTCGAGGTACTGTCTGATGTCATTTTCTTCCAGCCCAAAGAATTTCCTTTAGTATTTCTCACAATTCAGTTCTGATATCAAGAAATTCTTCCAGTCCTTTTAAATTTAAGAATGTCCTTATTTCACCTTTATAATTAGTGGATAGTCTTGCTGGATAAAAAAATTCTTCATTACCATTTTTTCTTTCAGTATTTTGAATATGCCATTTCACTGCCTTTTAGGGTCTATTTTCTCTGATGAGCAGTTAGATATTATTTATGTTGATGCTCTCCTGTACATGTTCAGTTGTTTTTCTCTTTCTTCTTTTAAGATTTTCTCTTTGTGTGTGGCTTCCAACAGTTTGACTATGATGTGTCTAGGTAAAACTATATCTTTGTATTTATCCTACTTGGAGTTCAGTAAGCTTCTTGGATGCGTAAATTAACATTGTTTCATCAACTTTGGGAAGTTTTGGACATTATTTCTTCAAACAATTACAATAACTATTAGATCCACAATTTGAGGAGGTGTATTACATGAGATTTGGGACATTTACTGGGAAAGTCTAGGAACCTGGTAATTGGAATGATTACATGTATTTGGATTCACATATAGCTGAACTCATTGGGCACAATGAGTCTCCCTTGATTTCATAAGCAGTTGTTTCTCCCTGTGTGAGGCTGTTCCTTCATTGCTGGTATTCAACTATAGGATGAATCTCAAAATCATTATCCTGAGTGAAAAAAAAGCCACACAAAAATACACTGTATGATTCCTTTTGCATGAAACCCTAAAAAGATAAAACTAATCTAATATTGACAGGTGTAGAGAGAAACAGTTCCCAGATGGAGGTGTCTGAACAGTTTGAAAAGTGATCCAATATACTGGGGCTCTCAATAGATTGCCTCAATTACTCACTCAGATAAGGTTTGAATACAAGAATATCTTCAAGAGGGACATTATGTTCCTCAATATTTTATAAAATGATCACTAGCCATATGAGGGTGAATGCCGGGTAAGTACACCTCCCCCAATTACTGCGAGGATGGATCAGTGTGAGGTCAAGATTAAGGTGAAGAAATTGTATTCCTTCACTTACATGGATTTACCGAGCATCTCGGAAGCCCAAAGTTATTATCAGAGGAGAAGGATATGGTCAAACATATACTACTACTTGGTCAGAACAGATGTTCTAAACTCTGTGCACTTTGCCTGGCAGGTGTACACTTGCCTCTGCACAGCTTTGAGGCTTATTAGACAGTTCAAGTTTGTTGTACCTGCCACACACTCTGCAATTTTAAGGCCTTTAAGGTATACTAAAAGTCACTGCTTTGAGGAGCTTAGAAAAAGAAGTGAAGAGTAACTGA
Source organism: Equus caballus (assembly GCF_041296265.1). NCBI lineage: Eukaryota > Metazoa > Chordata > Mammalia > Perissodactyla > Equidae > Equus > Equus caballus. The sequence goes on from NC_091702.1 coordinate 1,461,336, forward strand.
ATTCTGACAGTGTCTGTCTCACTTCTCTCTCTCTCTCCAAATCCTAAGGGGTGATCCTAGTATAAGTTACCCCTGAAGGAGATACACACTATCCTCAGGCCCTGTCCGAACTTCCTTACTGGCTCCAGGCCCATAATAGGAATAAAAAACCAGCTATGTTCAGAGTAAAATTGCAAGAAATCCAGAAATTAAAAAACCAAAAACACAAAAGGAACTCAAGATCTTGCCCAATAAAGCAGAAACTAGGTAGCACATAAGGGGGTGGATCCTTACCATATTAGATTAGGAAGGATGAATTATGTTTGGATAGGCTCAAATTAATCAATATGAGTATACTCCCTGTGGACTCAGGAGCAGCCCATGTTGCATTTCAAAGCAATGAAATATGTATTTTCTCTAATGGGATACTGACAAATGTTTTTTGAAACTCTTAGAGTGTTTCTCATGTGCAGCCATCTTTTGTGGTGATATGAAGGGATCAGTGGTGGTGGCTCTTTGATCATGAAGTTCATTGAAATGAAATAGATGGGTATTCTACTAAGATGCTTCTTGAGATATATATCTATATACATGTGAAATTCTGGATCTTGTGGGCAGAAAACGAACACAAATCACCACAACAGGGATTTAGATTCTCTTTCTAAATCCTTGATATATCCTACTTTCTAGACAGGAGGCTTTGACTAAAGGGAAGGCTGGGTCCCTTTGACAAAATTCCTCATAACTTGGTCACAAGAATATACAAATAAACATTCCCCAAAAGTCCCCAAGGGAGACCTGTGGCCACATACCCATCAACTCTCCTTCAAACTGGGTTTACAGTGTATGGTGGCATCATTGGAAATTATGGCTGCTACGATTACAGTCTCACTTAGGGGTGGTTCTGAAATGTGTGGTGAAAAAAAAATCTTCCCAGTGGGTAGAGTTTAAGGAGGTATATTTAGTTCACTTTGTGAAGAACTGACATGTACTTGAGTTTCGATTTATACTGATTTATGTCCAGTAGCTCAGTGAGTTGACAGGTAGTAGGGGGCTAAACAAGAATAAGACTGGAAAATTGGTGACCAAAAGGTCTAGAAGAGACACATGCGGATGGAATTCTAAGAATAGGTATTGAATGGGGTTTATAAATGCTTAACGGAGGATAGGATATCAGAGGGAAGAGAACAAGTGAGGTGTTGGGTATTTATTCCTTTGGCTCTCCGTGCTGAGCCATGTAATGGGCATTCACAATGTTTCTCTTCCTAAGACCACAGCTCTCATAAGGGTGGCCTTTTGTGCTAAGTTCTGATAATGTCACCTACTCTCACTACAGCCCTGGGGGTGATAATAACTCTCTACCAACACTAGTTACAGGATGCTTCACTAACCCTACCCACATTTTTAGAGCCCTATTTATTAGACTCTCCTCAAGTGTCCCATGGTTTCTTGACAACTGACACCTGTTTCTTCAGGGGACCCTGACTAATAGGCCCCACAACAAGCCTGATCATAAACTCCATGGGGGTAGGGAATTTACTCTCTTTTATTTGATGTTGCTATTCCAGCACCTAGAATGATGTCGATTGTACAGTCAGTTTTCAATAAATGTTTGTTAAACGACATATGTGTGACCACTTTCTCTCCTTCGTGATCTTTATGTTAAAGTCTATTATGATTGATTTAATATAGTTTAACCAGCATTCTTGTGCTTTTATCTGTAATTTGGTAAAGAATGACAAAGAATTATAAACGTCAGCAAAAAGCAAGCAAACTTGTCGTTATGTGCATGGAAATCCAAGATATTTAACATAAAAATTTCTGAAACAATAAGAGAATTCAGCAAGAATCAATGTTAATGTAGAAGACCCAACAGATTTCCTATAAACATCCACCCCTGGAGCACCTGTGCAGACCCTCAGTAGAATCTGCACACTGGGCCCCAGGCGCGCCAGGATGGGGCTCAGGGGTTGGTGGGTCCGGCGGCTGTAAAGGAACAGGGTGGAGGTCCCAGGTTGAAAAATTGTAAAATTATAATTTTACAGCTATATAATTTAACTACTTCAGTCGTCATGTCTTTTTCTTTTTACAAAGTCAATTTTCCTACCTAACTCCAAATTTTTTTCACACCATCTAAGTAATATTTTAATATTTTCCATATCCAATCCGTATTCAAATTTCCCCAATTACCTCCAAATGACTTATGAAAAAAATGCTATTTTAATCGGGAGCCAATAGCGGACTACCCTTTGCATTTGACAGCAGAGTTCAGGCTTAACCCTTAACCTCTTCGGGCTCGGAGGACCCTGGGCAGGAGAGATTTAAGAACACCGTCCTCCCGCTTTCGCGGAAAGGCCAAAAGTGACTTGAAATGTAGACGCGGAGGCCTATGGGAAATGTAGTTTTAAATAGGTGAGGTTCACCGCCTGGACTCCGGGAAGGGGACGCCACGCTCCTTCTGCGCATGTGCAGCCGTAGCCTCCTCGTTTGTCTTCTCAGGACTCCAGAGAACCGTTGGGGAACTTTGGGGTGTGCTCGGAAAATGCAGGGTGCGCACCGAGGGCGAGGGACTAGCTGGGAAGGGTGTGCCTGTGCTTGGGGATGGGAGCAGGAAGTGTCTGGGACCTCGTCGCCCCCCGCGGCGGTGTATAAACCCGGGCGGGCCGTCAGAGCGGGTAAGGCCGATGGGGGAGACCCCGACCCTCGGGCTGCCGGGGGGCGCAGGTGTTCGGGGCGGTCCGGGATGCCCGAGGATCGTGTGACCAGCCCGCCTGCAGCCCGACCGGAGAGAAGCCCATGTCGGCGGCGGTGGGTGCGGGAGGGAGGAGTGCGTTTATCAGGCGGACGGTGACCGTGGGTCTGCGGTGGAGCCCGAGCTCTGGAGCACTACAGGCCCGGTCAGTGCCAGCTCTGTCACCTGTTAGCAGGGGCGACAGAAGGAACCTGGGCGAGAGTCAGGGTTCTCATCTATAAATATTAATAATGATTGTTTCACGGCGACGTTTGGAAACATAGATCACTATTTTAGACAAGTGCCAGGTAGGAAGCCTTAAGTAAGTGACAACTGCTGTTATAGTTAGAGGACGCTTTGTTTTTTTACTGGATAGTTTAATGTACCCTGACAACCACTTTACCAGAAACCGAGGCTCGGGTCGGTGGCCCGATGTGCTCGAGTCAGGAGCTCCCAGCCAGGGAATTTGGATTCGAGGGCAGGTGTGCTTGGCTTCAGTCTCAGGCTTTGTCTGATGTCACACCTGCCCAAGACTGGCATTACAGCCTTCACAGCACTTAGGAACATGGCCTGTCCCTGCGTCCCCAGGGATGTAAAGGAAAGGATGTGGATGGAATCCCACCATGTGTCACATGTATCCTGGGATTTCTAGTGTCTCTTCAGGTCCCTTGGGTCAGACAGAGGTGCCTGGCCCCCTCTGCATTGTCAGGCTTTCTGTCCTTGAAGTCTGACGTTATAATGAATTCTAAGAGTCAGCCTTTTTGCCCCTAAGATGAATTTATTTCTCAGATCCATGTCCCAGTTGCCTTGAAACAAACCAGCCCTTGTGAGGCAGGAAGCAGGGGGCCTCTGTGAGGGAGTCTTACCTGGAAGAGAGCGCCCCTCTGACCTTAGACCTCTCTCCAGAGCTTCAGAGCAGAGACAAGAGCCCAGAAAGGAGCAGATGCTAGATTTGCAAGATCAGAAGCAGGTCTTGATCCTCCTGCCCAGAATGAACCAGACTTGATGATGATGCCACCTTCAGGAGCCACCACACTGTGTGACAGTGGGGCATTTGGGCCGTCCCTGGGAAGTACAGGTGAGCTGGGGTGGCCCAGGGGCAGGCTGCTCAGGAAAGGCTGCTTTGTTGGAGAGCCGTGAGGGCAAGGTCTGGGGGTAAGGGACAACCAGGCAGAGGGAGGAAGTTCTGTCTCCAGTCCCCTTAAATGGCCCCCGCTATTTACAGATGCGCTGCTGTCACACATGTCCACCACCACATGTGACATTAGTGACGTTATCCTGATGTCACAGGATCCAAGAATGATGATCTGTGAAGAGTTTTCCAAGGTCACCTACTTCTAACTCTTTTGAAAGATTTAAAGACATTGGGCCTGAAAATTTCAGTGACTTGTCCAGGGAAACGCAGTTTGTGACAGTTCACTCTCTCACAGGTAAGTTACCAAAAGCATCTATCGAAAGGGCCTTTTGAGAAATACTTCCCAGCTGAAATGAACAATTACAAATTCCTGCCTTAAATCCTCCCATCTCTTTTACTAGGCTTTCCGTGGATTGTGTATACCAGGGGTTGAATAATATTACTGAGAAAAATAGATAAATGATGCATACTGAGCATTTTTCTGCTAAGTTAACTTTAATGAAGGAATAGTGTCTTGTCGTTTGGCGTACTTTAATTCAACTGATCGGTTGTTTTTATTTCTTTCTGTTATCCAGAAGGACGCATGCGTTATTGTTAAATCAATCGAGTAAAGTTTATGTTCACTCAGTAAAAAACTGCAGATTTCAGCTCCATGGTCATTTCAGAATCACACAAAGACAGGTGTTGCTGCCTGTCCATGATCCTTCTTGTGCCTTTTCAAGGCCCAGAGGGCCCTGTGCCTATGGGGAGGATGATCCCCAACTGGGGTGCTGAGATTTGAGGAGGTGAATCTAAGAGCTGTAAGACAGCTAAATCTCAGGACCCCTGTCTTCTTTCTGTCCCCTCAGCTGAACCACAGTCCTCTGTACTCGCCCAGGAGCCACAGAGAGTGAACATCCCTCAGGTGAGCTCTTTATTCATTCCCCACTTTATATTGTAATGGATTTATAAGGTTTAGCAGGATCCATGCATTAAAGGAAAAGGAGAAGTTGAAATAGTAGAAATCAAGTCAGTCTTGAGGAAAAATATAGCGTGTTTTACTATTAATTGTGATGTTGGCTGTTAGCTTTGAGTGGGTAACCTTGTCAGGGTAAGTAGTTTCCCACTAAGCTACCTGTTTCAATCTCTTTACTTGTGATTGGGCTATTCAGATTCTCTGTTTCTTCTTGATTCAGTTTTGGGAAGTTGTATGAGTCTTAGAATTTATCTGTTTCTTCTGGATTGTCCAGTTTGTTGCTATATAGTTTTTCATAGTATTCTCTTATAATCCTTTATATTTCTGTGGTATCTGTTGTAATTTCTCCTCTTTCATTTCTAATTTTATTTATTTGAGCCTTCTCTCTTTTTTTCTTAGAGAGTCAGGCTAAGGGTTTGTCAATTTTGCATATCTTCTCAAAGAACCAGCGCTTTGTTTCACTGATCTTTTCTACTGTTCTTTTTTCTTTTTTGGTTTCAATTTCATTTATTTCTGCTCTGATTTTTATTATTTCCCTCCTTCGGCTGACTTTGGGCTTTGTTGGTTCTCCATTTTCTAACTGTATTTTAAGATTGCTTATTTTAGATCTTTCTTGTTTTTTTAAGCTGGGCCTGTATTGCTATGAATTTCCCTCATAGGACAACTTTTTCTGCATCCCGTATGAGTTGGTATGGTGTATTTTCATTTTCATTTGTCTCCAGATATTTTTGATTTCTCTTTTAATTTCTTCAATGATCCATTGGTTGTTCAGTAGCATGTTGTTTAGTGTCCACATATTTGTCACTTTCCCAGCTTTTTTCCTGTAGCTGATTTCTAGTCTCATAGCATTTTGGTCAGAAAAGATGCTTGATGTGATTTCAATCTTCTTAAATTTATTGAGGCCTATCTTGTTTCGAAACATATGGTCTGTCCTTAGAATGCTCCATGTGCACTTGAGAAGAATGTGTATTCTGCTATTTTTGGACAGAATGTTCCATATATATCTATTATATAGTCCATCTCGTCTAGTTTTCCATTTAATTCCACTATTTCCTTGTTAACTTTCTGTCTGGATGATCTATCCATCGATGTAAGTAGACTGTTGGGGCCCCCTGCTATTATTATGTTGTTGTTAATATCTCTTTTTAGGTCTGTTAATAGTTGCTTTATGTACTTTGGTACTCCTTTGTTGGGTACACGTATATTTATAAGTGTTATGTCTTCTTGTTGGAGTGTCCCTTTTACCATTATATACTGCCCCTCTTTGTCTCTCATTGCCTTTTTTATCTTGAGGTCTACTGTGTCTGATATAAGTATTGCAATAACTGATTCTTTTGTTTGCCATTAGCTTAGAGTATCATCTTCCGTCCCTTCACTCTGAGCCTGTGTTTGTCTTTAGAGCTAAGAGTGTTTCCTGGAGGCAGCATATTGATGAGTCTTGTTTTTCAATCCATCCCACCACTCTGTCTTTTGATTGGATAATTCAATCCATTTACATTTAGAGTGATTATTTATATATAAGGGCTTAACGCTGCCATTTTATCACTTGTTTTGCAGCTCTGTATTTCCCTTGTTTCTTGTCTTGTGTATTTTGGACTGCCAGTTCAGTTTGGTAGTTCTCTATGATGGTTTTCTCAGTTTTCTCTTTTTTGTGTGTGAGGAAGACTGGCCCTGAGCTAACACCTGTAAGCAATCTTCCTCTTTTTTAGCTTGAGGAAGATTGTTGCTGAGCTAACATCTGTGGCAATCTTCCTCTGTTTTTTGTATGTGGGATGCCAGCACAGCAGGGCTTGATGAGAGATGCATAGGTCTGTGCCTGGGACCTGAAGCTGCAAACCCTGGGTGGCTGAAGCAGAGCATGTGAACTTAACCATTATGCCACTGGGACAGCCCCTCAGTTTTCTTTTTTTCTGTATCATTTGTGTCTCTGTTCTGATTATTTGTTTAGTGGTTACCATCAGGTTTGTATAAAAAATCTCGTAGATGAGATATACCATTTTCTGATAGCCTCTTATTTCCTTGGTCTAAGCCAGTTCCATCCCTTTCCTCTTCCTCTGATTTGTTGGTCATAACACATTCTGTTTTGTGTTGTGATTTTGTGGTTAAAATCACAAGATTATAGTTATTTTTGATGTTTTCCTTCCCTTTACCTTTCATGTCATAATTAAGTTTTTGCTAACCTCTTCTGGTAGAGAGCTGCAATTTTCTGACTTTGGCTGCCTATTTATCTCCTTGCTCAAGGCTTTGTGAACTCTTTTTTTTCTTTTTCAGGTATGAAGGTCTTCTTGAGCATTTCCTGTTTGGGGTGTCTTGTGGCGATGAACTACCTCAGCTTTTGTTTATGTGGGAAAGTTTGTATTTCTCCACCATATCTGTAGGATATTTTTCCCTGGATAGAGTATTCTCAGCTGAAGGTTTTTGTCTTTCAGAATTTTGAATATCTCATTCTACCTTCTCGTAGCCTGTAAAGATTCTGCTGAGAAATCTCCTGAAAGTTTGATATGGTCTTTGTAAGTTATTTTCTTCTGCCTTGCTGCCTTTAAAAATATTTCTTCTTTGTCACTGACTTTTGCCAGTTTTACTACTCTATGCCTTGGAGTAGGTCTTTTTACATTGATGTAATCAGAAGTTCTGTTAGCGTCTTTTACTTGTAATTCCAGCTCCTTTCCCAGGTTTGAACAGACTTTCTGCTCCTTTCTCCCTCCCTTCTCCCTCTATAATACCCGTAGTTTTTATGTTGCATTTCCTAATTGAATCAGATATTTCTCAGAGAATTTCTTCGGTTCTTTTTAGTCTTAATTCTCTCTCCTCCTCCATCTGAAGCCTTTCTATATTTCGGTCCTCCAGATTGCTAATTCCGTCTTCCATAACGTCAGCTCTGTAATTCAGGGTATCCAGATTTTTCTTTATCTCATTGTGTTTTTCATCTCCAACATTTCTGATTGGTTTCTCTTTGTAGGGTCAATCTCTTTTGTGAAGTATTCCCTCTGTTTATTAATTTTATTCCTGATTTAATTGAACTATCTGAATTTTCTTGTAACTCGTTGAGTTTTTTAATGTTAGCTATTTTGAATTCTCTGTCGTTTACATTGTAAATTTGTGTGCCTTCAGGATTGATTTCTAGGTGCTTTTCATTTTCCTTCTGGTCTGGACTATTAATATATTTCTTCATACTATTTGATGGGGTTGGTTTGTGCCTTCACATAGATAGTATCTGGTTGCAGATTCCACCTGCCACCACTGGAGGAGGTTCAGGAGCTGTGTATTCTGAGCCTGCTGTGATCCCTGGTGTCTGTGCTTGTCCTTTGGAATCTATGCTGACAGGACCCATCTGCGATTGCCTGCTTGTAGCTGCTGCTTTGCTAATGTACGCACGGGCACTCTAGACGGGGTCCCTTGCTCTGGCTGACTGGCTGAGCTTGTGAGCCCAGCAGGGGGAGGGGCACTTCTTTTGCATGTGCCATCCCGTGGGTGTTCTCTGTTTGCCCTCGCTGTCTGTCCTCCTGGCGTGCTGGCTTCATGAAGACAACCCCACAATAGCTTAGCCTCCTCTGTGGAGCTTTCCTATGGGATGTGAGGGAACTTGGAGAGCGAAGGCATTCCTACAGAGTCTCCCCCCAGGCCCCTCTTTTCTCAGAGCTGTGCATGGTCCTGTGCCCTAGGTCATTGCTGGGGAGGGAGAGGAGATCCCCTTACTTCCTCCTCCTTCCTCCTGGGGGGTCCAGCACCTCCACCTTCAGGCATTTGGCTGCATGGGTCTCTCAGATGTCTTTTGTGTTGTGTGCCTGTCCTCTGTTGGTTTATGAATGTCCTTTTCATTCTTTCTTAGGGAGGAGAGTCTAAGGGAAGAGCTCACTCCGCCGTGATGCTGATGTCATGCCTGGTCATTCTATTTTTAAGTTTTTGAGGAATCTCTGTACTATTTTCCACAGTGGCTGCACCAATTTACATTCCCACCAGCAGTGTATGAGGGCTCCCTTTTCTCCACATCCTCTCCAACACTTCTGTTTTCTTTGTAAAGATTGGCACCTGAGCTAACATCTGTTGTCTATCTTTTTTTCCTTCTTGTTCTCCCAAAACCCTCCCAGTACATAGTTGTATATTCTAGTTGTATATCCTGGCTGTGCTGTGTGGGATGCCACCTCAGCATGGCTTGATGAGCGGTGCCGTGTCCAGGCCCAGGATCCAAACCGGCAAGACCCTGGGCTGCTGAAGTGAGTAGCGCACACGAACTTAACCACTCGGCCATGGCACTGGCCCCTCTCCAACACTTCTTATTTCTTGTCTTTTTAGTAATAGCCATTCTGATGGGCATGAGGTGATATCTCATTGTGGTTTTGATTTGTATTTATCTAATAATTAGTGACGTTGAACATCTTTTCATGTGCTTGTTGGCCATCTGTATATCTTTGGGAAAATGTCTGTTCAAATCCTCTGCCCGTTTCTTGACTAAGTTTGTTCTTTTGTTGTTGAGTTCTTTATATATTTTGGATAGCAACCCCTTATTGGATAAATGATTCGCAGATATCTTCTTCCAATTGCTAGGTTGTCTTTTCATTGTATTGATGTTTCCTTAGCCATACAGACGCTTTTTAGTTTGATGTAGTCCCATTAGCTTATTTTTTCTTTTGTTTCCCTTTCCTGAGGAGACATATTCAAAAAGACACTGCTAAGAATGATAGCAAAGAGCTTACTGCCTATGTTTTCTTCTTTGGAGTTTTATGGTTTCAGGTATTACATTCAAGTCTTTAATCCATTTTGAGTTAATTTTTGTGCATGGTGTAAGATAATGGTCTACTTTCATTCTTTTGTGTGCGGCTGTCCGTTTTCCCAACAGTGTTTATTGAAGAGACTTTCCCTTCTCCATTGTATGTTCTTAGCTCCTTTGTTGAAAATTGGCTGTTCCTAAATGTATGGGTTTATTTCTTGGCTATCAATTCTGTTCCATTGATCTGTGTCTGCTTTTCTGCCAGTATCGTGCTGTTTTGATTAATACAGCTTTGTAGTATACTTTGAAATTAGGGAATGTGATGCCTCCACCTTTGTTCTTTTTTCTCTGGAGTGCTGTGGCTCTTTGGGGACTTTTGTTGTTTCCAGTAAATTTTAGAATTCTTCTTTCTATTTCTGTGAAAAATGTCATTGGGGTTTTGATAGGGATTACATTGAATCTGCAGATTGCTTTAAGTAACATGGACTTTTTCACTATGTTGATTCTTCTAATCCATGAGCACAGAATATCCTTCTATTTCTTTATGTCTTCTTTAATTTCTTTCAACAATGTCTTATAGTCTTCAGTGTATAGGTCTTTCACCTCATTGGTTAAATTTATTCCTACCCACTTAATTCTTTTTGTGATTGTAAATAGGATTGTATTCTTGATTTTTTATTTCTGCTCGTTTGTTTTTAGTTTTTTGATGGATTCTTTAGCGTTTTCTATATGTAAAATCTCATCATCCACAAGTAGTGACAGTTTTACTTCTTCCTTTCCAGTTTGAATATGTTTTATTTATTTTTCTTACTTGATTGCTCTGGCTAGGACTAAGAAGGCTGAGCGTGGGCATCCTTGTCTTGTTCCTGCTCTTAGAGGGATAGCTATCAGTTTACACCATTGAGTATAATGTTAGCTGTTGGTTTGTCATATATGGCCTTTATTATGTTGAGGTACTTTCCTTCTATAATTATTTTATTGAGAGTTATTATCATAAATATGTGGTGAATCTTGTCAAATTCTTTCTCTGCGTCTGTTGAGATGATCATGTGATTTTTATTCTTCATTTTGTTAATGTAGTTTATAACATTGATAAAGAATACTGTTGTAATCCTTTGTATTTCTGTTATATTGCTTGTGATTTCTTCTCTGATTTTATTTATTTGAGGCTTCTCTCTTTTTGTCTTATTCTACCTAAAGGTTTGTCAATTTTGTTTATATTTTCAAAGAACTAGCTCTTAGTTTCGCTGATCTTTTCTATTTTCTTTTTACTCTCCGTGTCATTTATTTCAGCTCTGATTTCTAGTAGTTCCTTTGTTCTCCTGACTTTGGGCTCTTCATTTTTCTTCTTTTCTGATTCTGTTGGATGTATTGTTAGATTGTTTATTTGAGATTTTTCCTGTCTCACAAGGTAGGCCTGTGTTGCTAGGAACTTCCCTCTTAGTACTGCTTTTGCTGTATCCAATAGATTTTGGTACACTGTATTTTCCTTTTCATTTGCCTCCAGATATTTTTCCATTTCTCCTTTAATTTTGTTGTTGTTCCAATAGTTAATGAATAGCACGTTGTGTAGGCTCCACATATTTGTGACTTTTCCAGCTTTCTCCTTGTGGTTGATTTCTAGTTTCATACCATTGTGGTTGGAAAAGATGCTTGATATCTTTTCAGTCTTCTTAAGTTTATTGGGAGTTGTTTTGTTTCCCAACAAACAGTGGATCTTTGAGAATGTTTCATGTGTACTTGAGAGAAAATGTATATCCTGCTGCTTTTGGATTGAATATTATATATGTATCTGTTCAATTCATCTGGTCTAGTGTTTCATTGAAGATCAACGTTTCTTTGTTGATTTTTCTCTCTAGAAGACCTATCCATTGATGTAAGTGGGCTATTAAAGTTCCCTACTCTTATGGTGTTGCTGTCAGTTTCTCCCTTTAGATCTGTTAATAGTTGTTTTATAGACTTTGGTGCTTCTACGTTAGGTGCATATATATTAATAAATGTTATGTCTTCTTGATGGATTATCCCCTTTATCATTATATAATGCCCATCTTTGTCTCTTGTCTTTTTTGGCTTGCAGTCTATTTCGTCTGATAGAATTATGGCTACACTCACTTTCTTTTGGTTGTCATTTGGTCGGAGTATCATCTTCCACCCCTTCACTCTGAGCCTATGTTTTTCTTTAGAGCTGAGATGGGTCTCCTGGAGGCAGCACATTTTTGGGTCTTTTTCTTAACCTGTCCAGCCTCTCTGTCTTTTCATTGGTGCATTCAATCCATTTACATTTAGGATGATTATGGATATATAGGGACTTACTATTGCCATTTTATCTTTTGTTTTATGGTTGCTCTATATTTCCTTTGTTTCTTTTTCCTTGTGTTTCTCACTACAATTTCAGCTTGACGGTTTTTGGTGATGTGTTTTTCAGTTTCCTCTTTTTTTATGTTTCGTGACTCTGCCTTAATTTTTGTTTTGTGGTTACCATGAGGTTTGTATAAAAGGTCTCACAGATGAGATAGTTCTTTTTCTGCTGATAGCATTTTTGCTTCATTTGACTAGGCAAGTTCTGTCCTTTTCTTCTTCCCTTGCTATTTTTGTTGTCAAAATTCTTTCTTTCTGTATTGTGAATTTGTTACCAAATTGGAACGGTTAATGTTATTTTTAATGCTTTCTTTCCCTTTAACCTTTGCATCATAATTGTTTACTAACATGTTCTGATACAGAGTTGCAGTTTTCTGATTTTATCTATTTATCAACTTGTTTAAAGCTTTGTATCCTTTGCCTTTTCATTTCAGACAGGAGAGCTCTTTTTGACATTTCTTATAAGGCAGGTCTAGTGGCGATGGACTCCCTCAGTTTTTGTTTCTTCCTCACACTTTATTTGTCAGCTGCAGCAGTGGACCCCCAGCTGTCGCAGCACCCAAGGACACAGAGCTGATTATTACAGTGTTGATTAATACAGTCCCTAACTAGCTCTCAAATACTTGTACTTTTCTGCATCCTTTCTGAAACCACCCTAGTCGAAGTAAGCAACTAAGTAACTGGATGACTTTAATGACCTCATGTCTCTGATCCTCAATTTCTTGGTTTGTGAAATGAGGCAGTTAGAAGGAACACCAAGTTTCTTCCTTCTCTATATTCTGTGATTATCAGAATCTACAACTATGGAGAGACTCAGGGAAAAATCAATTCCAATGTTTTGGGAAACCATCTCACTTTCTCCATTTAAATTAACTCTTGGGGTGACTGAGATTGTGCCTCGTATCCTCTCATAGCACTGCTCGTAAGGACAGTCTCAGAATCTTCAAGACAACTTAAAAGAAGGCCCTTTCTCTTAAATAGGAATCTGCCTTATGCCATGTTTTGAGCTGTAGAAAATATTTTAGAATGAGATTCTAGTGTTGGTAACAAATTTATCTACATTGCTAATTCATCTGAAAGCTCCTATTCTTGAAAATGTCCCATGTGGGGGTAAAGAAGTTCCATGTAAAGGTTTAGTCCATTTTTGTTGACAATCTCTTGAGTGGATGTTAAAAACCTGGATAACAGGATAATGTTCATGGAGATTGGGGGGAGGGACAGTGATGAATGAGTTTGGTTGACTTTCAGCAGTAGTAAGGTCAAAATGAAAGCATTATAAAAGAAGAGTAGAGATTTAGGTCAGGGCTTTCTATGAAAAACAAGTAAAAACCATAAGCAGATGGAAAAAGTTTAAGTGACACAGTATGGCAGATTCCACTGATGAGTTTAATAGGCAGCCATTTTAGTGGCACAGAGAGTAGACTGATTCAAGGGACAAGAACCAAAAAGCAAGGGGTCCCATCCTGCCCTGAGGATTATTTTGTTCTGAAGTGTGTTAGCCCAGCTGAGTGAAGACCTGGGGAGGATGTCGTAGATCCTCTAAAAGGGGCATCCATCAGCTGCAGGAAGATGTGCCATCTCTCCCCAAAGCTCATTAGCAGATTGGAAGTGGCATGCTGCATTACTCTGATTAGCATTAATTTTATAATTCTAGGCATAGAACTTTCCTCCACATGAGTCAGCCTTCACACAAAAACACAGACGCACATGGTGTGGATAAAACACAAGTAACCTTACTGCTGCTTCCCAACTTCCAAGGACCCAGTGGGAAGGAAAACGTGGTTCCCTAGCAAAGAGGGGAGTTAAGGGCTGGAGTTTTCCAGCTCTCCAAGCTGGGTGCAGGTCCCACAAATCGGGGAGAAGTGCAATGCCATCTTTCTGGCAGACCAAGACTTTGGGAAAACTGGGTCCTTCTGATCTGGTTAGGGAAGACGCAGTACTTCCAACAGCCACTGCAGCAAGGCAACAGCAGCATTACAAGTGAGATGAGGAACGTTACCTCAGAGCCTCCCAGGGAGAGAGCATTGAGGCCCCTACCGTTTATTGGGATAACTGGTTCCTGGCCCTTTGGAAAATACCCAGTCATCCCAGGGCTAGACTTCTCAGGAAAAGTAGCTTGCCAATCCCTTTAAAATTTGCAGCTAAAACCTATCTACGCTTTTATTTGTTACATATATTGTTGGGGCTTCATTTCAAACTGCTATATTACAAAACTGTGTTTCAGATAACTTTAAATCCATGGCAGTGACTTTCAAATTCTTTTGATGGCAACTCACAAAATAAATCTATAAATTATTTTTTATCGTAAATCAGTATATACGCACACACACCAAAGGAATATAAAAATTTTATGAAACTGTTCTTACCTTTTTACGTGTAATACACTCTAATATTATCTATTCCATTTTGTTTCATTGTTTTTTAAGTGCTTGTCACACTCTCTAGAATTATTTCATAATCCACTAGTTGGTCAGGACCTGCAGTTTGAAAAGCACTATTTTAAAATTATTGCTTCCAGGTACCCTAGCCGGTAGTCTGGTATCCAGATTTTTAAAAGGCTTATTAAAATGCATCATCAAAAAGCAATATTTGCTAAAGGACCCTCAGTCTCTATAAAGAGCACTCTCTTGGGGATTCCAACCACAAGTTACCAGATAAATAACCAGCTTTCCTTTGCAGAACTGAGATGTGAGCTCAACACCAAGTAAAAATGACATAAAATCAGAACAAAGTTGGAAAAGGAGGACCACCTCCAAATGCAATATGTGGTCCTTCTGGGAAACATGACGCAGCCTAGAGTGAGGTGAGGGGGACAAAACAGAAAAAAAACATTAATGGAGAAAAAATCAAGCTTGTAACTTCTGTCTCCAGGCTTCACAAGGTGCACTTGTACTTCCAACCCTAAGAGACAGAGTGATGTTCAGCATGACTCCATAATCCTGTGGCCTTGAGAACCTCAGCAGACATCAGTTAAGTCATTTAAGGATAACTGCAAATTAAATTAGTTCATCCTAACTCTATATGACTCCACTCATAGTTGGAAGTTAGTATATTGATAAGGAGATCTGATCGGTGGTTACCAGGGAAAAGGGGGGGTGGGGGGAGGGCACAGAGGGGGAAGTGGTGTACCCACAACGTGACTAACAAAAATGTACAACTGAAATCTCACAAGGTTGTAATCTATCATAACATTAATAAAAAAAAAATTAGTTCATCCTAATTACGCAAAAATGATAAATTCAAATAAGCAAGGTAATTCAATTCTGAATTAAAAATTTTTTCAATCACTTGACATCTCAAATCAAAGCAAATGGGTAATGTTACCAATTATATCAATTCGACTCTATATTTCAATACATAAACATATGATGAACAATTAAAATTCTTATGTGATATGCATTTAACTTGTTAACATTTATGCTACAGTAGGGAACCACACTCGAGAAACAGGGTCATGTCCTTGAAAACCAAAGAAGGTTATCACAAAAGAGTCTTTGTAAGAATCCAGCAACAGGATGAGTCCCCAAAATCTATTAAATAAACTATCCCACAGGAAAAGTGAGGCAGATCACACTAGTAAAGGCAACACTATGGAAGCTTATGCAATAGTTATCAAGGGAAACATTTGATACATAATAAAAATATTTAGTTTTAGGAAGCAGTATGATAGGCTCTGATATGGTTGCACTTATGAGTACAGGACTTTCATAGGAAGGAAAGAAATGGAAATTCGCTGAATGTTTGTGTTTTGTCATGCATCACTAAATACCTTCGATTACATTATAGCATTGGAAACTAGGAAGCAGAAATGTGAAATAACTTGTTGTAGGCCACACAGTAATAAATGACAGAACTAGGACTTAAACTCCATCTTCTAATTACACATCCATTATTCTTGTCACATCAATACCACTTTATCCTGAACTAGTACTCAAAATATGATAGTGCTTAAAATATTTGCTTAAGCATTTCTTAGGATTTCTGATCAAGGTCAATTCAAATTCCAATTTCAAGGCTAATGAATAAGAAAGTGACCTTTAAAAGGAAAAAAATACGTAAAAAATATACATGCATTCCGGGTGGCATCATGAATCTTCAAACTTTCGATATTCTTTGTGTCTCGTGTAAGGATGAAAAAAGTTATCTATTGCTGTATAACAAACCACAACAAAGTAGAGTAGCTTGAAACAGTAACTTATTCTTGTCTCTTATTGTTCTGTGGATTGGCTGGGATTCGCTGGGCAGTTCTTGCTTGGGGTCTCCTAGGAAGTACAGTCAGATGTCAGCTTGGGCTGAAATCCTCTTTGCCTCTATTGTGCTGGATGTCAAGATGGTTCATTTCTGTGTTTGCTGAGGATGCTGGCTGTTATCTTATTCGGGGCTGCCAACTGGAGGGCCTGCATGTGGCCTCTTCGTGTGACTTGGGCATCTCTCAAAGTGGTGGCTGGGTTCCAAAAGAAAGCATCCCAAGAGGATATATTCCAAAAGACCAGGCTTCTTACAGCCTAGCCTCAGAAGTCCCAGAAAGTCACCTCCACAGCATCCTATTGGTTGAGCCAGTCACTGAGGCCTAGGGGGAGGGATGTAGACTCCATCTTTTGATATGAGAAGCAGCAGGCAATAAGGGAGGGAGGGAGACTGCCCATCTCACCTTAGTCTTTAGCCTCCCATCTGGCATCTCTACTTTACCCAACTGAGTTAGAAGGGGAAATAGATGATACAACTACAATAACACAAATTATTGTGTGGTGTTTTCTCTATCTCTTTGGCACTCTCTCTTTCTCTGGAAACACAGCACTTCTTGAATGAATGGATAAATGAGTCTCTCCCTTTTCCTCTCTACTCCTTTTTTGCCTCCTCACCTTTCTTTTCTTCTTTTTAACTGCAGATGAAAGGTTAAAAAAAAATGTGTTAAGCAGCAACATACTCTAATTAGTAAATCTTATAGTTAGTTTCTACTCAGATCTCCCATTTCATGTCTACCTGCCCGATTCAGTCATCGTCCTATCAGGGAAGGTGATAAGAATGCAAGCAAAGGAGAGAAGAGAGGGAAAAATGGGAAAGCAAAAGTAGATTATCGAGGGAAGAAGGAAAATATAAATGGGAAGGGAAATAAATCAGGAGCACTGAACACCGTTAAGCCCAAATGGCTGAAAAGACAAAGGGAAAGAAGCAAATTTTTCCCTTATGATGCTGCATCCATCCTTCCTTCCTTTCCAATCCATGGCCGCCATCGCCAGCCTAGTCTAACCTTATTTCTTAATGCCTGAATTTCTGCTATATCATCTTACCTAATCTCCCTGCCTAGTTTTTACCCCTTAGAAATCATCAAAAATGGGGCCAGCCCGGTGGTGTAGTGGTTAAGTTTGTGTGCTCCTCTTTGGCGGCCTGGGGTTTGTAGGTTCCCATTCTGGCACAGACCTATACACTGCTGATCAGGCCATGCTGTGGCAGGCGAGCCACGGATGAAATGGAGGAAGATGGGCACGGATGTTAGCTCAGGGCCAATCTTCCTCCAAGAAAAGAGAAAGAAATAAAATAAAATAGATCATCAAAAACACTCCTTTCCTCATGGTGCTCTCAGTTACAAAAAAAGAAAAGAGAACACTAAATGACTTCTGAAGGATTAAGTCCAATAGAAACATTTTAAGAATTTTCATAATCTGACCTAACTTTCCTTGCCACTCTTGTTTCTCAAGTCTCCCATATGTGAAACTCTTTACTCAGCCAGAGCACTCTACTCAATGTATCCAAATACACAGAAAAATGAGACTAGATCTCACTATTACATCATGAAAAATACAAAACCTGAATCAAGGAAAATAACAGACAACAAAAATATTACATTACAGAAAGCAGTGTGGTGACATTATAAGCTTCTAATTATAGCGCTTATGGTCCAGCTCACTTCTCATGAATACAGCCTTCTCCTTTTGTCTTCTGTCCTTTGCTCTAAGGATCCTATCACCAGGAGCATTCCCCGCCGCTCTCTGCCTTCCTAAATCCTGTCTCATCAGGACCCACAACATTAACTGACTAATTTGGAAGACGTGTGATTAACAGAATCATTCTGGACCTGAAGTCCCTTGTTAACACTACAGCATCAGATTTGATTCTCGATGGACACCAAGTCACTCAAATTCCATCTCAGTTTTTACTCTGTAGATTTGTTCAGCATACAGTTGATTAAAAGACCATTCACCCCAGTTTGGTAGATAATTCAACCAGCCTCCAATCCAAAGTTTGTACAACTTTGATTTGTAGTAATTACAAACGGTAATTACAGAAACAGTTAAAACATTCATTGCTAATATTGTAACTCTTTGGGAACCTGATATAAATGCAGTTTTAAAAAAACAGGATACTTGAAGATAGTAACGTACACCGTGATTAACAAGATTTTGTGGTGAGAGTAGTTTATTGTCAGGTATAATTAAAGCTGTAGATGCTATTCTGAAAGTACAGACTTTAGGGGGCAAGGGAAGAGAGTTTTTGAAGCAAAGTACAAATTAGGAATAATTACAGTGATGGTTATGGAATGTCAACATCCATTTCATCATGATGAGCTCAGTCTCCTTCAAAATTCACTTGAGTCCGGGAAAGCATTAGTGTAAGACAAAAGGCAGCTTTGGGAAAAATACCTTTGAAGTATTAAGGAGTAGAGTGATTGGCAGTCAGCAAACATAAAAATGGACGAAAGAGTAAATGTCTTGATCACCTACGGAAAGTGTACACTTGAAGTATCTTATTAAAAAACCAGTTTTCTTTTTCATGTCCAATGTTGAATGCACCTGCAATTGTTGTTTTTTAATCTATTTTGATCCCCAAACTGGATATAACTAAATGTTTTATGGGAGTCTATAAAGGTGATGAAATTATAAAGAAAAGTAAGTGAAAGATTATCAGACAGGAGAGTGGAGGCTTCTGGGGTGATATCAACATTGTATGATTTGACATGAGTGGTGGGTCTGTGGGTGCTCACTTCATTCTCCTTGTTTATGGTTTATGCGTGTTGCTGTTTACAAAGCAGTTATGTAGAAAATCCGCTGACACTACTACCTTCGACAGTTCATTAGCCCAAGGGTGTCTGTTATGCTTTAACCAGGGCTTTGCTCATGTTCCCTTTTGCCCACATGAAGCCAGTTGTGCATTAAGAGATGACACAAACATCTCTTGAAACAAGAGATTTCTTCTTGTTTTCTAGAAGAAGTAGCGAAGCTGGTCTAGCGCTTGGTGATGTTTCCAAACAGTCCTTTTGTGAATGGCCGTGAGAAGATGTCCTTCTTCAGCCAAGGATGAAGTCTTATACTTTGTATTATTTAAAGTACCTGATGCCATGCTACACAACTAGTGAGTGTGCATCCATCCATCTGACAGATATTTATTGACTCACCTACCAGCTGACTGCCTGGGAAGCCAGAGCAGTTTGCCAACTAATATGGTTAATTGGGATTTGATAAGTGCTATAAAGACACCAGAGATTCAGCAGTTTCTCCCAGCTATGGAACTTATTTTGGCTAATGGATATCACTCCCACTCCCATTTCAAGCTTACAAAGGGATGCTAGAAGAGGATTGAGCAGTCAGAAGGTGGAAACTTAATAAAAATTGAAAGTCAGAGACGGGAGGGAATGAAAGCAGCAGAGGAAGAAGGAGGCAGAGACTGGACGGCCAGCAAGGCCTCAGTGCCCTGCACAGTTTAAGCTGAGCCAGGTATTCTTCCTGTTTCCTTGCTTGATCTTTGCTTGATCCTCCCTCTTGCCGACGCCCTCACCTGGAGGAGTCAAGCCCAGCACAGATGCCACTGAGACAGGTCAAAGCCAGGGAAAGGTCCTGGGATCAAAACTTGGCTAAGTATGATCCAAACTTCCAAGCAGTCAGAAGTAGAAAGAGCCAGAAGATAAACCTAACCCATTTTTGAAGGGGTGCCAAAGGTGAAAAGCAGGAAAACCAAAATTACTCATCAAGTCTAAAGGGGGAGCACAGAGCCAGAAGCTGAGAGGAGAAGAGGAGTCAAGCGAGTCAGTGCCAGGTAAAAACAGAAATAGAGAGTTGAAAAAAAAAAAAAAAAGACAAAGCAAAGCGAAATGAAGGGTCCAAGACAATAATTGGGAGCATTCCTTGGGGTTTGATAATGGATTTTATGGGTTAGCTTAAGTTAAAAGCAAAAGATGTGAGCGGATACCTTCCTTCCTTCTGACATTATCTCCCACCTTATCAACAGTCCATTGTTACCAAGGCATTAACAACACTTACCAAACAAAGTCTAGAAGCCCTTTGGGCAGTCTTGCTAAGAACCATCTTAGTCTAGACTGATTTGGCCTTGAGGATGACCACATCTCCTCAGGACAGTTCTCCCTGGAGTCCTCCATTGGCTATTTTGGGAAATGACGCACTTGGACAAATGGTCTACCTAAATGAATGGTTCAGGTCTGAGCAGCATGAGACACTGGCAGATAGGAATGCCTCCCTTAGCAGCAGGAAATTCAGCACTTACCACGTCCCATGCGGCATGCTCTCCCAGAATACTTTTAATATGATATCCCAGTGTATTTAACATTTTAAAATTACTCCATTTGGTTAAAATCAATTAGATTTTTTTGAGGATCTTGGTCTTTCTCCAGCCCAGTTTAAACCATAATTTCCTGAAGACTAGGATTATCTCGCCATGTTCTTTTTCACGTCCCCGTCGTTTCTAGTCAAGCCTCAAAACGTGAAGTCTGCACTGTGGGTTCATAGCACCTCAGAGATCATCTCGATTCTCCCCATCCCACAGTGGGAAATTGACCTCAGTGAACGTGGAGTAGAGTGTTTAGTATCAGCCTTAAAATAAGTGTTTTCTTTTTTATTGTCTTTTCTTCCTGTCTGCTTTTCAGAGTAGAAGCAACAGTAATTTAAACTTTTCTACTATGTGACCTACACTCCACAGGTACCTTATAATAGCTGAGCCAGGGCTTAACAAAGGAATTGGGTGTGTGTGGTATTTGTGTGAGCATGTGCTTGTGTGTGTGTGTGTGTGTGTCACAATCTGATTGCCGATGTGGGATGGGAGATGGGAAAGAATGTTTAGGCACTTGTGTATTTATATCAAAGAGATGGTAGGACCCACAAAAAAGAATTCATTTTTTGTGATGTTAATGTTATATTTTGGGGGGAGGTTTTGGGGGAGGAAGATTTGCTTCTAAGGGGTGGACTCATATCTCTGTGTGGGGAGGCTCAGTTATAACGACAACTGAAGTCTCTCCTGGCGTTGGCATATTTCATTCTCGTAGGGAGAAATGCAATGCTCATCCCTCCTCCCTCACACCCCCCACCACTTCCTTGGTGCCCTTCCAAGGTAGGGCCCTTGGTGCTGGCTGCTCATTCCTCCCCCAGGGGTGGCTTTCCAAGGCCAAGAGGGCCAGAGAGGGCTGCTGCCAGAGATGCTTCTGTTCTGGCTCCTTCTCACTCCCCTTCCTGTCTGCTGGGCCTTTTGGTGGCAGCACCTAGTCCTGACGGGGTTAGAGTACCACCCTGGAGCGGATGGTGTGTGCACCAGCAAGCATCCAGTCAATTCATGAGTTATCCTCTGCGTGAGCTGGGCTGTGATGTGCCGTTATCTTCCTGCTCCCATTGTACACTTCACACACCAGCTTTCTCTCCAGACAGTTGTTTGATCACTAACTACTTCGAATATCATGACCATAGGCTCATTTATTTTTTTCTGTTTTAAAGGATGGTGCTGGTGTGCACAGGGAGCAGCCACGTCAATTTACACATTTGCCAAGGTATCCGATTGTGAGCTGCCTATCAAGGTGCTGACTTTAATAAAAGCTTATTACCATGAGCATTATTTAGCATTTATGTGGCTCCTCACAATTGTTTACCCATTATTTCTCAGCGCTCCCCTGTCCAGGTGATCAGTGTTAGCAACCCGCATTGTAGAGGCAATAAATCCGGGGTCCTGGAGAGGTTTTAGTAATATCCCTAAAAGGACACAAAGTGAATAACCACAGAACAGTGACTTTCCTGGAACCCCTTGAAACTGGCCTGGACCCCTCTCCCTCTAGCATACTTGGCGAGTTCACTCATTCCATCATCTGGTTTGCAGACCTGCACAGGGTGGGCTCTTCTCACAGATTGCAGCTCCGATACCCTGAGGCCTTCCCTGGCAACCTTATCTACAACAGCATCCCTTCCCCAAGGCTCTATCACATTCCTGTGTTTATGGACTCCACAGAGCTTAGTGCCACCTGAAGTTATCTCGTTTATGTGAAGCTGTGTGTCTTTGTGTTTGTTGTCTGTCTGCACCATTCAGGAAGGTCATCACTATGAACATAGCAGTCTTGCCTGGGTTGTTCATGCTGTGTCCATCCTCTTTGTTGAAAGCACCTGTCATTACAGTAGGCACTCAGTAATGCTTGTTGAGAGAATGACAAAGACAGACCCTGTAAATACCGTTACTCACACGTCATTTTCTTTGCCTTTTTATCTCTTTCTGGATTTTCTGGCCATAGTCACACATACAGTCAGTTATTCTCAATTACGCTGGAGCTAATGATCCAGGCTGTGGATGGCCCAGGTCCTTGGCTTCCTTCCCTCTCTGGCTTCCTCTCCTCTGGAGATTCCTCCAGATCTTTCGGTCTTTTCTGGCCTTAGTTGAGAGGGGTCGAGAGGAGAGTAGGGCAATGAAAGTCCTATTAGACAATTTTGCAAGTTCTAATAGCTTTTGACAGGTACAAAGTTGAAATTATTGATCTGAAGATTTATTTTTTACCTTATTTGTGGATTTAAAAAAACGCATCTGTTTTATATATGCAGTACAGTGAAAAGTGCTTTGAAGAAGTTAAAAACACTGGATAAATGTAAGAGAGAATTATGTATGTATGTAGTCCCATTAACCTTGGTAATTGAGACTTGGTTGTAGATTTAAAATATAATTAGTTTTGATAGAACAGTAGCTCACACTTTTCTAATGGGTAGAGCCAGACGAGGCTTAGAAAACGTACCTTTGGTAGATTTTATTTTTGAGCCATCAAATCAAGACAAAGCTTACAATTCCTTCAGAGGCTAAAAGGGTGGCAGTAGTCGTGATTTCTCATCAACAAGTAAGAATAGGCAAATGGTCTTAAACGATTGAGTTTTCTTGCTTCAAATTTCAGGACAATGAGAATACAGTTTCCTCCGAAAAAATCTTAGGCTGATCTTGGAAGAAAGACCCCCTGGATCATCTAAAAATAAAGTTTTCTATTTAAAGGTTGGTTTTAATGTTCATTATAGCCCTATGTGCTACCAGAAAATGGTTTGCCTTTTTGTTTTAAACATAAGGAATCAATGTAACGCCTTATACCTGATAACCTGTGCTGTTGTATTTGGTCCTCCCTACAACTCTGTCCATAGATATTATTGTTGCCACTTTATAGATGAAAAAACGGAAGCAAAACCATTAAGTGCCTTCCCCAAGGTCTTAAAAGAAGTCACCAAGAAGGTGGTGTGGCTCAAGTCTCCTGACTCCAGTTTACTATTTCCCACAATAATGTTGGAAAACCACATTGGAACGGGAAGACTCATTCCAAGTACTGCTGTCACACCAGCAAGCTTCAAAGGTCAGGCAGATATTTTACTTTACGGTTAAATTGGCCACGTTTGCTCAGTGTGTGCTATATCCCAGGCCCTGTGCTTTGCCCTGGGAGGATTCTGGGAAAGTAAAAGACGGATTAGACTTTTCTGGCTCTTACAAGCTGGTGGGAATGGGAGACACATACATACAAACGTGGAAGGGCAAGGGGGACAGTGCACTAAGAGAGATACACAGCTCTGTGGGAGCAGGGGAGGAGCAGTCTCTGAACACGTTCCAGGAAAGGAGTCACCTTCCATGCCAAGATGAACTTTGCATGAATAAAGATTTAAGTGAGGAAAGATTGAGAAGAGTGAAGAGGGGAATGGGGTGTCGACCAAATTTCATCCACCTGCAATTTTACTTACTCAAATTTTATCTACCACGGCAAGAAGTTAGTGTCTAATATTTTAAAATTACTTTTAAATACAAGTATTTGCGTATTAGTTATATAAATAGAGGTAAACACCAGAACAACTGTGATAGAAACGGCTCAAGTGGTTTCCATGGGGAATGGAACTGGGGGGATAGGAAGGATTGGGGTTGTGAGGTGGGGGAGGGCCTGCCGTGGTTCTTTATAAAGCCTTCAGTACTATTTGGTTTTAAAGGCACAGGTATGGATTCCTTAGATAAATATTAATTTTTAAGTGAGCCTTAAAGAATGAGTAAGGTTTCTCCAAGGAGAGGGAGGAGGTGGGTATTTATAGCAGAGGACCCAACATTAACAGAGAGAGGCGGCAGGAGAGCAGAGGGAAGAGCAGGTGACCCATTAGGATGACTGTGGAACACACCTCCCTGCGTGGGGACACCTGAGCTGGTGCTTGATTGCAGAAGGCCTTGGATAGAAGGGCGCGCACAGACACACACACACACACACACACACACACACACACACTCATGTGGTTGTCGGCAGGAAAGCAATAAAGGGTATTGGGCAAAGGGGTGATATGCTCAGAACTGAGCTTTACGTACAGCAGTGGTTCTCACCTTGGAGATTACCTTGCTTGTTAAAATTGCTGGGCCCCACATCAAAGTTTCTTCTTGAGTAGGTCCAGAGTGAGGCCCGAGAATCTGCATTTCTAATAAGTTCCCAGGCAATGCTAATGCTGCTGGTCTGGGAACCACAATTTGAGAAGCAATAATAGAGTAATCTGGCAACAAGGAGAAGTCGAGACTAGAGTAGTGGGAGAATGAAGGTCAAGGGACTGTTCCACTAGGACAGAGCAGAAGGAATGGGGCCCTGATGGTTAGTGACGGTGAGAAAGTCCAGAACAGCAATCAAGAAAACAGACTGACGGCTTCAAAGGATAGAGGACCATTGGGCCATGTTCTGGGTCACACCAAATCACAAATCACTGTTAAATCTCCAGTGCTTGGGCCAAGTATGCCAAGAAGCACCTGAAATTCATTTTTAAAGCAGCAATCCTGTCTAGAAATTAAGCTGTGAGTTTTGCCTTACTTTCCCTTTCTTCCCCATCTCTAACCTCATTCTAGTGCAATTTAGGTTACAAAAGCATCTTCCAGGGAGAGCATTCATATCTGCACGTGGTCAGAAAGTGTATCTGTCTGTATATATAAAATCGTATTAAAGCTGGTTTCCTTATTATTTCATTTTAGAACATCCCTGTAGCTAAATGGTGTTCAAAGTAAACATGGAGAACAGAAAGCATCCATCTCTACCTAGTGGGGCAAAAAATGACTGAATTCCCATACCATATAAATACCCCATGAAAAGACAGAGGAATCCTTGATCCACCCAACATTCACTGAGTATCTGCCTTGTGGCAAGCACTGCGGATGTGCTTGGATACAAAGATAAATAAAACGTGGGCTCCACTCCCAGCAGTTCAACATCTAGCCGTCTTTGTCCCATGCTCTTAAATCTTGCTAAGGCTTGGGTTTTGTTTGTAATAGAAATTCTAAAGCAGGGACAGAAGAAGTTATCTTTTCTAAATTGCCCACCTCTGTTGTCTAATTATTCCACTGAGGAAAACACTTGGTCCTGGATTACTTCGCTGAGCTCAGATATGTTTTGCTGACACACAGAGTCTGGGCAGCATCCAGCCCCCCGTTTACTCCCTGGTCTTTAAGTCTAGTAAGTATTTTATCATTTACACCTTTCGATGTCCAAAGAGAGTGCCGCTCGGGGTTTAACACATGTAATTTCCTTTACTACCTCCCCAAATAACAGGGTCATTTCAGGACCAGGACAGTTTGGCACTGGGACGTGTTTCCCAGAAGTACTAATAGTTCGAGAGAGGAGCAAGTGTCTTCACATCTGCAGGTCTGGGTGCCGAACTTTCTACTGTCGGTGAGAATCACGTCCCAGTGAAAATGTAGAAGTGAACCAACCCTCAAAGGGATAAGGTGACAGGGAGTGGTGTTTACTTGAGTCAGAGAGTAACTGAAAATGACTTCTGCAGCTGGAATAAAACAAAGGGTTGAAGGTCAACTTCCTCTTTGATTTTGGCTAGTCAGCAGTTCAAGCAGCCTTTTCAAATGTTTCGTGTCTGCTGACTTGTCCAACTCTATAAAAGACCCCACATCTTGCACCAACCTGTACCTCTTGGGCACTGGAGCGAAACAAAAGGAAAAATGTTCCGTCTTATTAGAATTAATGAAGTCATGCCACTCACATCCGTCCACGTTACTCCACTTTGGTCACCACCATTGTGGTCCATGCTGACATCATTTCTCTCGTAGATTACTGCAGTGGCCTTCTCACTGGTCTCTCACATCCTGTTTACCCCATCCAAAGCATTCTTCACATTAAATCACTGTAATTCATTAATTCACAGTATTAATTCACAGAAATCTTTTGGAAACTCAAATAATACAACTAAAATCTGAATACCCTACACATATAAAGAAATCCTAACTTAAAAATTTCCCCTGGCTCCCCATTGCTCCAAAGACTTAACTAGTTCATTTGGCCCAGAGAACTCTGCTTAATCGGTGCCTCCCACGCTTTTCCCTCTTCTTGCTGCATCACGTTCCTCCCTCCTCACTCTCCCTGCTCTCATCACCCAGATTCCTCTGCCTGGAACACTTCTCCCTCCCTGCTTTGCCAAGTTGTCTCCTACTCACCTTTTACCTCTTAAGCCTTATCAGCTCCTGAGGGGTGGGTGAGGAAGACCCTCTTCTCCTTGGTTAGGCCAAATCCCCATGTTTTAAACTCCCTTGGCATCGACAACCAGCTCGTGAACCCTTCATAGAATGTAACATGGGACATTTACACAATCTCGTATGATTAATTTCTGCCTGATCTCCCCTCTAGACTGTAAGATCCATGAAGGCAGAGACTCTACCTTTTTGCTTACCATTGTATTCCAGAGCCTGGCATAGTGTCTGGCACATGTTAGGTACTAAATAAATTCATTCTGAAGGAAGGAAGAATGAATGAGTGGTAAATTGATACTTCTAAAATAATAAAGAGGAGGCCTAGCATTTTAAATGAGTGATAATAATGGGTAGCACATATTAAACTTCTAGTGTTAGGTAAACACTGTTCAAAACTCTTTACTCATTCATTCCAGTTCCGAGGACCAACCCTATCAGTACACGTCAGTATCTGCACATAATAGATGAGATCTGAGACTCAGGCTACTTGTGCAAGGCCAGGCAGCCAGTGTAAGGTGAAGCCTTAACAGTTGTCAATGTTGTTACTCTATTTATTACTATTCTCACCTTGGTGGAGTTCCTAAGAGTGCCATCGTCAAAGGGGGTGGTGTTGGGCAGGCACAGCCCGCCCCCAGGCCTCTGAGCGCCTTCTCAGGCTGGGCCTGGAGTGAGAGTTTGGGGGCCCAGGGGCTGTGAGGGCCTGCCCACCGTAATGGAAATGGCAGATGGAGGAAAGGATCCTTCAGGCTGGGCAGTGGGGAAGGTCACTCAGGCATCCAGAAACCTTCCTCAGAACCTGTCTTTGAATTAAATCTCAACTCATATCTTCCAGAAGCCTGAGGTGAGATGTCTGGCCGTGTTGCTAGTGCCGTCGCCCTCAAGAAGCCAAACAGGCTCTCAGAGTCTCTCAGGCCCTGCCCCCGGACGTGGCCCCGCCCCAGAGCATGCTGGGCAGGACCTCCCCATAGATCCCTCCCATTGCCAATGTATTCCTCCAGAGGATTCTGAGCTCTGCTTGGTGTTTCCAGCTGTGATGAGGTAAATGTAGTCTTGGTCCTCTGGAAAAGTAGATAATTAAGGCAGATAGTCCACACATGTGAAAGTGTTGTGACTTGGAAAGGGCGGGCAGATCCCAGGTTGGGAGGATTAAGGAAAGCATTGAGGGAAACCTTTCAGTATGGTGGGAAGGAAGGAGGAAAGAAGAGATGGAGGATCTCATTTTGGTTTTGGTTTTGTTTTGTTTTGAAGTTTTTATGAAGAAAAGTTCCCATCTGATGACTTCTCTGTTTCCCTCTGGTGGTCCAGCACATATGATCAATGAGCGAGGAGTGTGGACAAGGTGTAGGAAAGTGGAATTGTTTTGAGAACTTAGGCAAGCGAGTTGACTGAGAAAACAATCACAGAAGCTCCCCCGAGACAGGGCCTCTGTTTGTTGCCTCCACTGGGTGTCCCAAGTGCTTGGAAGAGCGTCTGGCACATGGTAACACAGGAGGAATGACTGGATTCTGAGGCAGTGGTGGAGCTGAGCAACAGATGTAGAACAGAAGTTTATGGGGCACAAACACACTTGTGTGATTTTATCCAAGAGGAAGCAGGCCCTTATTTGAAGGCAGTTCTAAAACAGGCAGAGTTGGATTTTGCTAGACAGGACGAATGAAAGAAGGGGGTAGGCTGTTTAGAGCAGAGCAGTATATTTAGGTTTAGGATTAAGTGATGCCCCATGAAGTTTTCCTTGGAGAGGGAGGAAATGAAGACAAAGGTTGTCAGGTAAGCAGGGGAAAGTATGGAGTGGCTTGTAGTTCCTGAATAGGTTGAGGCATTAGCATGCTGAGGGCAGAAGCTGAGAGGATAAAGGGAGGAATGTCAGACTGTATTTTTTCAGAACACACAAGTGTTGCTGGTGATAAGTTCTAGGATATGGCCATAACTGAACTGGAATGAAGGTAAAGGACTCTAAGATGAGAAGGAGCAGACAGTGAGAGATCAGATCATTGGATGGTCTATCTGCATGGATGTTGGGGCCTCTGATTGATTCCTTCCCCTTTGAGTTCCTTTCCTGTCCACAGAATTGGCATTTCCTCTAACTCTAACCTTCAGTCCATGGCATGACTCTGGACAAGAAGGCAGAAATGGGGTGGTGAGAGAGAGGGTTGAAGTAGACATCCGTTTTGTTTTTGTTTTTATTTTGACACTCAGCATTCACTCACCTGCTAAAAATAGTCCTTCTTTTGCCCTCTGGGGATCTAACCCCGTTGTCAGTTTCAGTCCATGTGAAGTGGAGCTGTTTACCACTAACGCTCTTACTTTAAAGGAGGGCATTGAAGTCAGGCTTGGCCAAAAAGATTGGTCCATGCTTTTGGCAACAGTGATTGGTCAGGGATGGGCATGTGACCCAACAGGAAACAATAAGGCACAGTGGGACTTTTGAAGGGACTAGTGGGAGAAACAACCCATTTTTAGCTGCGCTTTTAGTTTGGAAGATGTAGCTACGAACTTGCCAGACAGACTTACAAGGTAGCCAGTCCAGAATCTAGAGCAGAGAAATGGATAGAAACTGAAACTTGATGACATCAGCTGAGCCCCAATATGAATCCTCCTGCGTGAGGGCAGCCTTACTCCCAGAGCTTTTTCAGGTGCCTGAGTCAACAGATCCTGTTTTTAAAGTCAGTTGAATTGCGCTTGCCATCATTTACATCCAAAGAATCCCTCACAGCGTAAGGGGGCTCTCCATCCCTGGCTCCCTCTTCTGTGCTAGCACTCTGAATATATATTACCTTCTCTGTCCTTCAGGTCGTGCCCTTCTATAAAAGAGGGTAAAGAAACCTACTTCAAAGCATTGTAAAGTTTAAATGGGATAATATACATAAAAAGCATAAATTTGTTTCACAACATTGAAGTACAATAAGCAGTACTTAATTTTTCTAAATTAAATTAAATCTGGCTCAAAGACCCCATTTTCAAGGGTAGGAAGATATACAATAGTAGTCATTAATGGGAGCTTTTTGCCTATTTAGTTAAGTATTCACCATCAAATATGTAGGTAAGAGCCTGTGATCTTGAGTCCATCTTGGTTGCCCCTGGGATTTTCATTGCCCAAGCCCTTCAGGCCCATTGAAAGGCCAGTGGCTGCACAGCCTCTGTGCTAAGTGTGAGCAATGCCGTGTCTTGCGACAGCTCTCAAGATGATGGGGCTTGATGATTAGTCATCTCAGCATCATCACTTCATCCCTTAAAACATTGTGCTGTCTGCTAGAGGACTTCCACACAGAACCCGTCCACCTAAGGGACTCGTGTCTACATCCTGATTCTCAGGGTCTTGGAGCCACTGCTACCTTTAGGCAACTCTCCTTCTCTCACCCCAGCACTTGTGTCAACCCCTATCTCCTCTCTCCTTGGAGCAGCCAGCTAAAGTCTCCTCCCACATGAGGGTCTGGACAGGACTGTACAACAGGTGTCTCACAACTTCTGCTTGGGTTCAGGAAACATGAAAGCCATTAATAACTCCTGAACCCAGAAGCCCAGAACTTCCTGTAAGACAAATGAGGAAAGGTAACTTTTATTCCTTCTGGAATCCCCTCAGGTGGAGGGTAGAAACAGCATTATCCTGCTTCAAATGAAGGTTGCCTCAAGCTGGGCAAGAATCCCTGCAAAGGAAAATTACCTACTCTAGTCAGCCCAACCCCCTCCCACAGTGAAGCATTGCTAAACTTGCATAATACTCAGTTCCTTCTCTACCTCCTGGCCCCCATAGAAGGAAGGAACAGACCCCGAGTCTCCTGGGAGAGATAGGGAGGCAGCCTCCACAAATCTCTGAGCTTCCACTTGGCCTCCCTAAGGAAGACCAAACGTGTCCTTGTGACCCCAGGAAAATAGCCTAAATTAGGCTCTGATCCAGGGCCAATGGAAGTTCCAGAGGAAAGGCCTCAAGAGGAGCCCCGGGGCCAGCCCCGTGGCCAAGTGGTTAAGTTCGCACGCTCCGCATTGGCGGCCCAGGGTTTCACTGGTTCGGATCCTGGGTGTGGACGTGGCACTGCTCCTCAGGCCACATTGAGGCGGCGTCCCACATGCCACAACTAGAGGGACCCACAACTGAAATATACAACTATGTACTGAGGGGATTTGTGGAGAAAAAAAGAAGGAGAAGATTGGCAACAGTTGTTAGCTCAGGTGCCAATCTTTTAAAAAAAAAAAAAGAGAGAGAAGAGCCCCTTCTCATAGCCTGGGCCCCTTCATTGTGGCTGCAGATTACGGCACAGTTCTGAGTGTTAATCCATGTGAAGGCTGCCTCAAGAAAGCTGATTCCCTTAGGCAGCACCTGGTACCAGAGAAATTCACAGTGCCTGAAGCTGAGATCTGGGGTTCCCATACCCAAGCCACATCAAGGTACCAGTCAATTCATGCATTTTATTCGCCCTGACATTAGGTTTGGAGTGTGGGCTTGAGGGTATAAAAATTCAGGTAACCCATTCCCATCACATTCTATGTCACTGAAAATTCTTCAGGTGCCACAGAGTACCATGTAAATGAGACCCCCACCCCAACCCGCCACACCCCCCAAGCTGCACAGCACTGATCTCTGGGTATAAGCAGCAAGCCCATGAAATCTAGAGAAATTCCTCCTCATCTCTCCAGTCACTGTTCAGCTAATACGTTTTCCTTCTTTTGGTAAGAGTCCTGCTTTCCCATAGGAACTGGAATCTGGGAGAAAGGAAAACAGTACTAGAAGCAGAACAAGAGTGTGGGATCACTCCTGGGTGGTACTGTCACCTCATTTGGACAGTTCACTGCCTAGATGTGCTGAGTGTGCAAATTCTGTCTCGTTGCCTCATCCAGTGTTTCTCTGAATAGAAGCAAATATCTGGGCACCAGGTATGACTTGTCTTGTGACCCCAGCCAGTAAGTCAGCCCTTTTGAGCCACCACCTCTCCCTTGGTTAGAAGCTCTTTGGCAATGGGTTCATGGAAAACATCCCAGAATGGGAGCTACATGCTGAATTCCCTAGTACTGGCTTTGCCATCGATTGTGTGATTCATTCTCTCTGATGTTCAAGCTGTGAGAAGCAAATTTGAAATGATGGATGTGCTATATTAAATATATCAATAAGAGCAGAAGTTAAACCTTGCAAGCTGTAGGGTTTGCTTCCTCGATAAGCCTGGCTATCTCTATGGGAACTGAAGGTTGCTTCTTTAGGCCTATAGTCGGGGAGCTAGAGCAGAGTAGAGATTTGGTGGCGGAGCGAGGATGAGCCGTCTTGCTCCTAATTTTTCCTCCCCTCTAAGTCTGAATACTGGCAGTGGTGAGGCAGGTGGTTCTAAGGGCTCCTTTCACTTTACCGTTCATGATGACCCCACACCGCCTTTACCTCCATGCCACCTTTCCCTGCTTCTTTGGATGCTTCAATCTCTTTGATGTTTTTCTTACCAGACGTTTCTCCGCTTAGCCATTAAACAGCTTTACCTTTGATGACGTGGATATGGATGAGCACAAGGATCCACTTGGTCCCTTTGGTCACTTTTGCTTCAGTGAACTCAGTGGGATGTCCAAGAAGAAACCCTTGTGTTAGGAAGAGTTCTAAGAAGGTTTCAAAGATCCCTTCTTTTGCTAGTCACACCCTTGTATAAACTGCTCCCCTTGAGTGTAAGCTGGACCTCGTGATTTGCTTCTGACTAATAGAATAAGGGAAAGGTGATGGGATATCATTTCCCTCGTTAGTTTACAAGATTGTGACTTCTGTCTTGCTAGCAGACTCTCTCCTGGCTTTGATGAAGCAAGCTGCCATGTTGGAGAGGCCTACATGACAAGGAACTGAAGGTTGCCTCCGGCCAACTCCAGCCAACAGCCATCCAGGAATTGAGGCTCTCAGTCCAACAGGCCTTGAGGAACTGCATCCAGCCAGCAGCTATAGAAGTGAGCAAAGAAGTGTGCATTTCCCCAGTCAAGCCTTCAGCTGAGACCCCAGCCCCAGCTGCCACCTTAATTGCAGCCTTGTGAGAGACCTTGGAGCAGAGAACCCAGGTAGGCCTTGCCTAGATCCCTCACCAACAGAAACTATGAATTAATAAATACTTGGTTTTTTAAGCCACTAACTTTTGGGGTATTTGTTATATAGGAACTAACACACCCCTAAATTACTGTAACCTTGGTGTAAGATGTAGCATGGCTGGGAAGGCAGGCACCAAATGAGAGGACGACCTCCTTGACAACATTCCTGGAGATACTGTCTTCAATCTCGAAGACTATCCCAAGTTCTCTTAGCTGCAGTGGTATCATTGTGCTCCCCCCAGCCCTGATTAGTCTCCAGGAGGTGAGGCCTAGGCAAGGTAATGCTGGGTGGAGTGGATGGCCAGGATGTGGGGTGTTAATCTGTCTGGAAGGGACATTTTGAGCTCGAAGTGACCCTCAGGGATCATGAGGTGTGATGATAAGGTCATTCTTCCCCTCCTCATTTTTTCTTTCCTTTTCCACTCACTCCACCATTCCTTTTTCCCTACTTGTTGTCTCCTTTTGCCCCAAATTCTGGGTGGCTGCCTGACGACCATTCCTACAAATGATAGCCAGGTGATCTCTTGGTCTTGCAATAATTCTACCAAGCTGGGCATCCTGAGGAAGTTTCCCTCGGGAGCGTCTCTGCCCTTTCCTTGAGGTGTCCTCACATGCAGGGAGACCTCATTGTTGAGCTCAGAATGTGCCTTCCAGACAGATTACCACCCCACATATAACAGATTCTTCGGTGGGACCCACCCAGTTCCTGGACCCTGCCCTGGCCACTCCAGTGTCCACAATCGCAAAACCCACCCATACGCACACCTGCACTGACTGCTCACCTGTGAGATACTCAGGAATCAGCAACTTTTTCTAAATGAAGGTAAGTTACCGTTTTCAGGAAAATATTCATATCTCTGGTCCTTTTCAGAGCTGCAAGGTCTCTCCTCCCGTCTGCTCCAGGAAGGGTAGAGGAAGGGGAAGGGTGAACTGCCCCCCATTTTCGTTAGGGTCAGCTGAGGCGTGGGGACGCGGCCCACCACCCAGACCTCCTGAGGGAGAGAAAGGCTCTTAGGAGCAGGTGACATTCATTCCTCACCAAGAGATCCAAGAGCAACATTTCCCCCTGCCACTCACCTCAGGGCCTAAACACCCCCACACTTCCAATTCCAAAACTTTCTGAGGCAACAAGGGGAAATTCTGGCTGTATCCTTCCAGAGGAACGCATCCCACCCTGCAGCTGTGTATAGTTCAGGATAGTGAGGGAGCAGATGGAAAGACAAGTTGAGCCAAGTTCTGGACTTGAAGGGTTCTTCTCATTTTGAGAAGGCCCGGAAGTTTTTAGAGTAAACTTTTTGTACTTTTTATGAAAAAGTAAAGTGTTTTAAGTACAGGACATCTGAGTAAGGTCAAATACAGGACCCAAGATAAGACTGAGAAAGCCACTGTCAGGCCCCCTACAAGGGACTGGTCATCTTGCAGAAACCAAATGAGGAAATCAGTCAGAGCTGACTTCCCTCCTTCCTTTCCCTGAGCATAAGCGCTGGGAACCCCAAACCCACTACCCCAAAGCACCACACAGAGAACACTACTCTCTCCTAGCAGAAACATTTATTGAGGACGATCAGTATTCTTGGTTGTGCTAACCATGGTTCTCATCAGAGGATGTGTTCTCGTGAAAATGGCAATGCTTTCTCAACAAGGACTGAATGATTTCTTTGGGGACATTTTTCCTCCCTGGAAGTGTTGGAGAAGCATTTCCTGTTTGAATAGAAGAGTCAGATCTCTGAACACAGTGCTTTCATTAGAGGTGAGGGTGGCCGGAGGGACGTGGCATACATCATGCATGCAGGTGGGTCTTGGATGGGGCACAGACTCCCTTTAGGGTGGGGAAGGGGGTTGACTCTGGCATAAATGCTGGTCCTTGAAGGCCACAACTTTCCAGGGCTGTCTGATCCTGTCTCTTTTCTGTCTAACCCTTGTACGAAAACTCTTGTCAGGAGGGACAGCATCTTGGCTGCAGGATGTGGTCCTTGCCCATTCCCCTGGCTGTGGGTCAGAGAGAGCCCCGTAGTTGGAGGGATGTCCCTCGTCAGGCTCTACCTGGGCCTGCAGTTCCCCCTTCTGCTGACTTAACTCTGCAGCCTCAGGTTCGTATCTCCATGCCGGTTTCTCCTCTAGGATCTTCCCGATGGCTGCCATGAGCTCATGAGCTTCAGGAGGCCCACAGCTCACGAGAGCTGCACTTTGAGCTGGGTCTCGGAGCGGTGCAAAGATTGACGTGAACTTGGCTTTTTGCTGGGGACTTTCCTGCCCTGTGATTTTTTTCTTGGAATTAATCCACTGAAAAAACTGCCTCATTTTTTTTCTGAAGTAACTTTCAGGAGGAAACTGTTCATTCTGTGACAGATACGGGAAAGTGCCCTCTAATTCTCTGTCCTCAATAGAGTGGCTCTTCTTTCTGGCTTTAGACGTCCCAACTCCTGAATCCTCGCTTCCACATTCTCCTGCTCTGGAGTCCAGAGGTCTCACTGTCTTTGCAGCTGGTGGGAAATTCCTATCCTGGCATTTCCATGAGACATGCTTAGAGGCCCAGGGTTCCCGCCAATCCCCATTGTCCTCCAAGTGGACTTACAGCACCTGGGAAGCTCCCATGTCCCCACTGGAGACGCTCTGGGACTGAGTCAGTGAGGAGTCGGAAGGCAAGCTATCTGAAGTAAGGGATATGTCAGCGGGAGAGCCTTTAGGCTGGCTATGTTCCCTGCTCTTCAATTGAAACTTCAACTCGGTAAGGAGCTGTTTTTTAATGTCTGATGGCTTGGAATCTTGGGGAACTGGTATTTTTGGTGAGGGACATTGACTGGTCAGGGTAGTTTCTACTTTGCTCACATTGATATTTACCATTTGGGAGCTTCCCAACTTGTTGGTTGTCAAGATGTCACAAGATTGTGATGTAAGAACGCACAGCTCCTCAGCCTTGAATATCTCCCTGAAGTTCATGGTGGACGTGGAAAAATGTTTTCAATTCTTCTCCACCATCTTTTGGCCCTGAATCATGTCCTCTCTATCACTGGAACTCACATTCTCATCCCTTGGCACATGTCCAGCCCCAGCTTGCCTTGTGGGCACCTCTCGGCTGCATCTGTTATTGTCTAGTGCAGTCTTACTCTGACTCACTTTGTCTATAAAGCTGTGTGTGAGGATCTCTGAAGTCTGTCTGCCATGCTCGATTGACTGGATGTCCTTGGCAAGCTCCTGGTCGCTATCAGAGTGGGATGGTTTTAGGGCCCCCTGTCCTTCGTTGCCCGCAGATGAGGTAGCAGGGAGTGGAAGATCCAGGATGGGGACTGAATTCGTTGTTTGCACCTTATTTCCCTGAAAACTTTTAGAGCTTCCCTCAAGGGGCTTGGAAACCTCAAATTCCTTTCCCTTACTTGGAGTCTTATTTCGTTTGTCACCTATGTCTTGACCCCCTCTTATTACTTACAGAACAATCATTTTATTCTATTTTTCCCTTTTTCTCCTCCCTTCCATTTTTAAAATCATGTTGTTTTTAGAAAACAAAATTGGTATTTTATTTTTCCACCCTTGTAACCATCTTTATTTTACTTAGACATCTACAACTTAATGTATTTCACGCTCACCATCATAATGCTTTTTGAATTTTGCCAATTTTTGAGTCCCAGTCTGTCTAAGTGGAGTTGCCTTTCCTCCAAACCCCTATTGTAAGGGTGGGTATGTGTGCAGTCCATGGTGAGACCCCCATATATCTGTAACCTGGTGCATAGTCTGGGACTCACCTCTGGTTCATGAGCTGCAGATGTTCTGGGGGAGACCAACCATGGCTCCACCAAGGCCGTGAATATCAGAGGCGGCACTTCCATCCTGATAGGTGAACTGTACACATTAAGGGCAAGATCTTGTATATTCCTATTAAGCATAGATGGACGGAAGGCAGCAAGATCACCTTCCCAAAGAGGGGGATGCCATGCCTGATGACCTCCCTGCAGATAGTGTTTAGTATTCAAAGAACAGCCCAGTGCCTTTTTGGAATAAGGCATCAGTGTGCTGTGCAGTGCCTGGATCAGCCTCAAGGTGGTGATGCCTGGATCAGATTGAGGAGGGGGCGGGGGGAACAGGACAGGGTCACCATATGGATGATGATGTGGCATAAAGCTTTGTTCTACCAGCAAGGTCCTTCTTTCCCCTCTTCATTTTTTCTTTCCTCCTGGCTTACTCCAAGTCATCTTTTCCTTACTCTCAGCTTTATTTTATCCTGGGAGGTAGGTGGCTACTTGGTCAACATTGTTACTACTGGCAGCTGAGTGATGCTTTTGCTCTGCAACAAAATATCATTTGGCAGTCTGAAGAAATACCTACAGAGGGGAACCACTTCCCCCAGGTGCCTTTCCAGTAGGGAAACCTCAGTGTAAAGTTTAAAGTATTCTTCCCTAACACATTAATATGACTCACATGACAGATTCTTAAGGCGTGTCTGTGCTGTTGCTAGCCCCTCCCCCACCAGCCCAGGATCCACTGCAGCAATACCCTCCCCCACCCCCCAAATCCCATTTAGGGTTCACCCCCTGTGGGGTCCTCTGGTCACTGACCTCTAAATCATGATGAAGCCACTGTTTTTTCTTCATTGTTGTTTTACGAATTGCCTACCTATTCTTGACCCTCTTCGGATAGAGAACCACCTGTCTTCCCTACTCTCTGAAGGATGTAAAACATTCAGTGAGCGGAAGGTGTGGGCTGCTCTACACTTTCGTTAAGGCTAAGCGAAGAGGCAGGAGGCAGAGCCCACCTCCTCAAACTTCATCAGGGAGGAAATGGGCTTTTGGGGGCACGTGATATCGCTTTGTCAACAAGAGCTGCAGAGCACTGGTGACCTTTCAGAAGCCAGAGGAAGCAATCAGTAAGAGCTGAACTCACTCCTCCTTTTCCCTAAGCACAAGCCCTGAGTTACCTGAAACCCATGCCCCCAACACAGGACACAGAAAAGACATCACTATTATTAGAGAATCATTTATTGGGGAGAATTAATATTCTCCACGAGAAGGAATTATTTTGTGGTGGGAAATTTTCCGCTCTCGAAACGCTGGAAAAGCGTTTTCTGTTGACGTAGAGACGGATCCCTAAACGTAGTGCCTTTAGCAGTGGTGAGAACAGCTGGAGGCCCCTGGGCCGGCTTGACGCCTGCAGGTGGAGCTTGGATGGGGCACATGCTCCCTGCGGGGCACAGATAAGGGACGCTTCTGATCCAATAGCTGATCTTTAAGCGCCACGACTTTCTGAGGGTGTCTGTTGTGGTCTCTGATCCGTCTAGAACATGTAGGATAATTCTGGCCAGCAAAGACAACTTCTTGGTGGCAGGACTTGGCGTTTGGCACTTTACAGGAGGGAGCCCTGTAGTTGGAAGGATGCCCCTGGACGGGCTCTGCCTGGGCCTGCTCTTCTGCCTTCTGCTCAGTTTTCACAAACTTCCTCAGGGAAGGAAGGGGCTCTTGAGGGCGGGTGACCTCTGTTGCACACCGCTGCCCCAGTTTCTCCACTGGGAACTTCCCAGGGACCGTCCTGGTCT
The DNA here is from genome assembly GCF_041296265.1 of Equus caballus. Lineage (NCBI taxonomy): Eukaryota > Metazoa > Chordata > Mammalia > Perissodactyla > Equidae > Equus > Equus caballus. Next base: position 1,499,483 of record NC_091702.1, read on the forward strand.
TCTGAGCCGTGGTGGTCCCAGTAACGGCAGCTCTCCCTTTAACCAGGCCTCTGCTCTGTGCAGATGATATGGGGCGGCCCTTTTCCGGGGGATGTTCTTGCTTTTTGCCTTTTGTCCCAGGACGAAGCCATTGAAAAATGTCGTTCATCTTTTTTCTGAACAGACTTTCAGGAGGAGGCTGTGCCTTCTGTGATGAGGTCTGGGAAGACTTGCTCCCAAGCGTCTCCTCTGATGCTGTGATCTGAGTAGGGAAACTCTTTCTTGTAGGTTGGGATGTCCCCAACCCTGCATCCCCTCCACCAAGCTCTTCTTTGTTGGGGCCCGGAGGGCTCAGTCTCATTGTAGCTGGTGGGAATTTCTTATCCTCGGACCTCTTTAGGTCTTTCTTAGGGACCCAAGGCTCCTGCCGCTGCTGCCTGCTGATCCCACTGTCCTCCAGATGGACACGCAGCACCTGGGAAGCTCCCATGTCCCCACTGGAGACACCGTGGGCATGAGTCAGTGAGGCCTTGTAAGTCAAGCTCTCTGAGGCAGGGGACCTGTCAGTGTCTTGGCCTTGGACCTGGCTCTGATTCCTCTTCTCTAGTTTTGACTTTAATTCCCCAAACAGATGTTCCTTAAGATCCGATGACTTTGGGTCTTGGGGAACTTGTCTTTTTGGTGCAGGGCTTTCAATGGTCCCAGTAATTTCTGTTTTACTGTGATTCTCACGTATCATTTGGGAGCTTCCTGGCTTGCTGGTTGTCAACACACTACCAGTTTTTGACTGCAGAGCATTGAGCTCCTTGGCCCTGAATATGTCCCTGGCCGTGTTGTACATGGAAAAGGGTTCCGACTTCATCTTTTTGTCCTGTCGCCCTTCTCTTCTATCACTGGAACTCACTCTCTCATCTTTTGTCTCAGGTTTGGCACCAGCTTGCCTTGCAGGCAGCTCTGGGGGGCATCTGTTGCCTAGTTGAGTAAATTTCTGACTCGTTTTGCCTGTGATGCCACATGTGACAGGCAGATGAGTCTGCCTGGCACCCTTACTCCTCTGAACAACCTCTGCAATCTCTTGGTTGATACCAGAGGGTGATTGTCTCGGCACCCCTTGTCCTTCCCTGCCCATAGGTGATGTAGCAGGGCAATGACGATCCAGGACCAGGGCTGAATTTTTTGTTTCCGCTTTTTCTTGAAGAACAGATTTAGAGCTTCCTCTGTGGGGCTCGAAGCCCTCGGATTTGGAGTCGACTTCCAAAGTTGGGTTATTTGAGGGCGGCCAGTAGAAATAGGGCAAGGACTGGGAGGCAGCATCTTCCATTTTAAACGCCTGTATGGATTCAAGGACCCTGCAGGGCAGGCCCCACTCCATCCTCATACGGAAACTTTGAATATGGGTTTCCATCATCTGTTGTGCACTGGAATCAATGAAGCAAAGCTCCTGGAAGGTATTCAGGGAGGAGTCCCCACCCACTGAAGGTGGCAAACTCCTCTGAGTTATTTGGGTGCGGGGTTTGTCAGAAAGCAGCAGTGTCTGCTTGCTAGCATGCCATGAACTGCGCACCGTCCCAGGGAGCCGAGCCTCACTGATTTCCTCAAACTTCTTGCTCAAATGTGCTTTCAGGACATTTTCAAGTTGTTTCTGATCTAGACTTTCCTCCAAGGCCCTTGAAGCTTTCCCTGACAGACTTGCCATGTGACTATTTAGGTCTTTCTCAGAGTCATATGCCGGATCCTTATCTGAAGAGCTCTCTGGGTCACTCAACAGATGAGCTTTTGGGCCGTTCTCTGGGCTATGCCCCTGATCCTTCCCCATCTCCTTCTCTACCTGAAGCAGTTCTGAACCCCTCTCATGGAAGCTTTTGGATTGGCTCAATCCAACATTTAGATCTTTGTTCACCGAGATCCGTGAGAGTCCACGATTGCTTTCTGACTTAGCTATCTCTGAGAAATCTCTTGGAGGCATCATCAGTGACAGACACTCACAGATCCTGCGGGGCAGGCCCCACCGGTGTTGGATGAGCCTCTTTCGAAGGTGATGTTCCAGTTTCTTCCTCAGCTCATCACTGAGAGGAAACTCTACGGGAAGGGTGGAGATGGAGGCATGGGCCTGGGAGGCCTGATGGTAAGGAAAGTTGGGAGCTGAAGAACAAAATTCTTCCTGAGATCTTTGGACTACAGAGGGGGAACCCCACAAACTTTCCTGTTGCTTCTGCAACACTTTCCATTCCAGTTGTTGAATTTCAGATGAGGTGAGAGACTCTGATTCATCCGGGGGTCTATGGTAACACACTCCACAGATCCTTATCTGGGGTAGAGGACCAGATGGTAGGATTGGGAGTGGGGATTTAAGGTGGGCCTGGGACTTGACCTGAGTGAGAGGTAGGGGCTGGGATTGGGGCAGGGTTTGAGGCAAGGGTTGGGGCTGGATCTCAGGCAAGGATGGAGGTGGGCGATGGAGAGGTACTGGGGATTCTTGGCCCATGGAGGCATTTGAGATGGTATTGAAAAGGAAGATTGTGGTGCAGTCACGTGAGTCACGGATAGCAGAGGGCAAGGACTCGCTGTGCAGAGATGGGAGACCCCAGAAGAGCTGCATACATTTTTCCTGTAAATGGTCCTCCAAGATTTTAGGATATGGGGGCTGCTCATGCATGTGCAGCTCCTTTGGTTTGCCTGCACTGCTCCAGAAAGGAAGGGAGAATGCTGAGTCACACTCATCAGCATTTGACTCTGACATTTTCCCCGAAGGATTTAGTTGGTGGCCTGGCCTAAGTTGTTTTGGAAAAGAGCCCTTCTCCTTCTCCTTTTCCTTCCACATCAGGAAATCACTCCTCTTTCGGACTTGTCTCTCCAGGAGTGCCAGGACATGAGGGCTGAGAAATGAGAGGTTACCAGGCTCTATAAGGTTAGCTGTAGGGTGTCTCTCCAGAGAGGACTCTGGAGAATGGAGGGCAAGAAACTCTCGATTAAAATCACGTGGTGCCAAGGTGGAAGGTGCTAAGAACAAGTCTTTGGCACAAGCTTGCCACCAGGATAATTCTGAAATGGACAGGCTTGAATGGTCAGTGCCTCTGATTGTTGGGACATAAGTGGACAACCCCCCAGGGCTATCTGGAGATGAGTTCTCTGGAACAGACTTCAATAAGATGGAAACCGATTTAGATTGAGTCACAGTTAAAGGGTGGTCTGTCGGTGGTGAGACAGACAGGCTTGGTGGTGCGTGATGACAAGCCAGTGAGTCATTGGGATTCATTATCTGGGGCAAATTTGGTAAGGGGTTAATATCTTGGGAAAGGGTGCGGTCAAGAGAGAAGATCGTATTCAGAGACAGAGTGGCCTCTGGTTGGAGAATAGGACCCGTTGCCTGGGTGTCATGTGGTGGGAGAGGGGGAAGGGCAATGGGTTGGGGTGGGGAATGGTCTGCTGGGAATTTGGACTCCAAGGGAGGAATAGGCTCTGGTGGCATAGAGTGACCCGGTGGTGAGGGTGAAAGAAAGTCAGCTAAGGGTGTCATTGGGTTAGGTGAGAGAACGGAGGGGGGCGGTGGGGAAGGGTCAGGTGGAGGGGATGGTGTTAGGTCTCCTGGAGGGACTTCTGAGAAGGCAGAGGACAGAGTGAATGATGACTCAGTCCCAGAAGCTGTGGAAGCCATAGAGGACACAGAGGCAGTATCATCTTCCAGGTCCTCCAGGAACAGCAGCCGATTGATTTCAGCAGTTGTGCTATTACACACCTCACAGGAGGGGTCTGGGCATAATAGTTGACGAATGCGGGTGGTATCGAGAGGCCGGCCTAGGGGCCTGCGGGAGACAGGAAGTAGAAAACTGTAGCCAGGACCAGAACAAGGAAAGGAGGACCTGCTGGCCTGTCAGGGGAGGGGCCACCTGAAGCCTGCTGCCCCTTCACAATGCCCCACATCTATGACTTCACCATACACTCAGCAGCCCTCACCCCAAGGCCTTCATTCACATACCCGTTCCTATGGCAAACCCCTCCCATGACTACTGCAGGCTGTACTGAATCCCTGGAATTGCAGAGAACATGTCAAAGAGGGATCAGGAAAGAAAAGACTAGTCACCTTTTCAGAATAGAAATTAGCCTCCTTTTCTCCTCTGTTTCCCTCTGGTAGTTTCTCCAACCTGGGAAACCAGAAGAGTGAATTACATGTAATAAAGGTAGAAGCATAGGTGTTACACGGGAGTCCCTTTATGGGAGACCCTTGGGATATTAACGGGATATTAACTCTGAAAGCCCCAAGAATCAGTAGATGTGGTCAAACGGTCAATGATAATATTAATAAGGTTCACATGTGTTTGTTGCTTCATTTATAAAGTACTGTCACATACATTATCCCATGGGATGTTCAAAACCACCATGTGAGGAACATAGGTCAATGGTTACCTCAAAGAGGAGTCTGATCATCCAGGAAGTCAACGTAGTTTCACAAGGTCAGGACACAGAAGTTCTGACTCTTGGTGTCTCCCACGGCAACCCACTGGGCAACACCCATTGTCCAGGCCCATCACTGCTTCATGCCCAGAGCTGGGCAGAGCAGGAATCTGAGAAATGTCTCGGGTTCTGACTACCTTCCCATGAGCCTTTCCTCTGAGGCCTCTATTTTCTGAGAGGGACTCTATCTAGCGACTGACATCCTCAGAGACCATGGACCTGGGACCTCATGGAGAGGACAGGATGTGTCACCCTTGGAGAGCTCAGGTGGGATAGGTGGAACCTTACCACTTGATGTTCCACCTTTTCTTCTCCTCTTGGCTCTGCCCTGACGCTGAGAACAAAAAGAAAAGAATGAGGAGCGAGGACTTAGTTGGCTTGATCCTCTCTCTAGGAAACTCAGATATTCATCCAAGATTAATGTCACTCTCTATTTTTATTACTAGCACTTTGTGTTCTTTCCCTTTCTGAATTTCTAAAGGTGATAAGATACTTTCAATTTTTCCTTCTTTGAAAAACTCGAAGGAGGATTTTTGGCTAGAGTCCACACTTGATATTCTCAGTCAGAAGTCCTCTGCTCAAGGAGGGCATAGACTCTGAGGCCCCCAGTCACATCTGTGCTTCCTCAGATAGGACCCTGTATCCTGGGACAGAGCTCACACTCCAGTGTCTGCTCAGAGGCTCAGCCCTGCTCTCCTGACCTGCCCAATACAAAGGACGGTTTGGTCGAATGACGCCCGTCATGGGAATGTGACTCGTGATCCAGTGTTGGGAACAGTGTTCTCCTACACAGATCCCAAACTCTCTAAATAACCTAATGCAGGGCCGTGAAATCACTGATGGGATTTTATCCGGGAATCCTCCACCACACCCAGATGGTCTGTGAGTTTTAAATGGGAAACAGTCCCAGCTGAACCCCTAGTCCTGCCTGGCCTATTCCCCTAGAAGGATGATGTTCTATCCTCTATTCAGACTTGCCATCTTAGGAGTCTCTCTGGACCAACTCATTTAAAAATGTGGGACTAGAAATGGAAACAACAATAAAAAATCCCTGTTGGTGGCTTGCCCAGGGATCCTTACCTTTTGGTAGATTTTGGTTTTCCACAAGGTTGGTAAAGATGGAATCCCCACCAGGAAGCACAGGAACAGAAGAAGCAACCACAACCCACACACGATGCTGAGGTTATAGTCACTATCTAAGAATGTTGAGCAGATGCTCAAAAACAACTCCATATGGCTATTCAGAAATGAGAGAACATTCCATTGACTGAACTCCATTTTCTGAATCGCAAGGCTGCCTGAGGCAACTGAGCTCTGAGAGTGTCCGCACTTGCCTATAATCCCAGGCCTGCATCACAGAGCACTGAAGAGTCACAAAGGGTTTCAGAGGGTGGGGGAGGGGACATGAAGAGGGTGTGCCCATGGCCCCTTCCTCCCACCAGCCCAGCTGATCTCTCCATCCATCCTGGGCCCTCCAGGTCCCTCTGCCCTACCCTGCCATCCTATTTTCCAACTCTGTCCGTTCATGAAATCATACAATTACATTAATGAAATTTTCTGCCTGTTCCACCTGTACTCCAGATATTACCTGGGCCCCCTTTACTGTTTGGAGAGCTTGACTTTGGTTTCACCAATTCCACTGCCTCGAAAGTCTGAAACGCTCCCTGGAATTTTTGCTTGTACCCAGACATTTACACTCAGAATCATATATGTCCTCAAATCCATCTTTCCTTTAGAATGTTTTTGCCTTACATGAACCCTGATATAGAACTTAAAGTTCTTCTTTACTCATTTGGTTTTGTGAATGTTGAATAACAAATTTTAGTTTTTTGCTTCAGTCAGCCTTTACCATCTTCAGCCAGTGGGGCTGACTCAAATAATTGAAATGAGTAATTCATTATTCAACACTCACAAGACTAAAATCAGTACAGGCGTACCTCACTTAATGAAAGGGAAATGTTTAGAGAAATGCATCATTAGGCACTTTCACTGTTGTGTGAACATCACACAGTGTACTTACACAAACCTAAGTGGTAGAGCCTACTACACACCTAGGCTATGTGGTGCTACCCGTATGGGACCACTGTCATATATGTGGTCCATCAGTGACCGAAACATCGTTAATATTGTTACGTGGTGCGTGACTGTGGTGGATGACAATGACAAAACGGAATACCATTATCAAGGCTTCTAAAATGGAGCTGGGAGGCCATTAAGGAAGTGGGGCTTATGCTTGTACACCACATCCACCACCAGATGTTAACTGAACTTTTGAGCTTTACCTGACAGCAGAGGTCACATCTTGAAGTGTTTCCTCATTCCAAGAAGGGACAGTCTGCCTAGGACCAACTATGTTCTGGCAAGTCAGCTCACCCCATGCCAGAACCAGTCAGTAACTGTTCACTGTAGACCTTTGTAAGCCTGTGTCCTTTCCGTTTATCTACCCCTGCCTCCTTTGTCTTCCTAGGAGCACATTTGAGCTTCTACTCGAATCTACATCTCCTGAATTGCAATTCTTGAGACCCCAAATAAACTTTTTGGTTCTTTTGCAGTTTATGCCTCTTATTTGCTGACTTTATATGGTGACAGAAGTGGGATCCCTAGCTACTGACCTTCAATTCTGGTGCCACTTCACAGACACAAGCAAGGTGCCTGCAAAGAATCTTTTGTGCTCTGTCGTCTCCTCCTGGTGGCTCTGGTTCCTGGTGGTAAGTCCTCCTGGGCCTGGACCTCCCATTTTTGGTAGAGGTCCAGACTCTTTCTGTAGGCGTCCTTTGATACTGGTTCTGGCCATCCTTCCGTTGTCAGCTTTGTTAGAAACTTCTGTTTCTTTCACTCCTTTTTTGGGCCTTTGATCCTTTGGTAAGTTCATACAGATGAGAAATCCATTTTCTAAGAGGACCACCAAAGAACAGCCCCACTCTGGGACTCCTGCTGGTTTTGTCTTTAAAGAATACAGACCTTCTACATGTAGATTTTTGTTCCACTGGGCTCAGATTACTCAGGGTGATTTAAGGCTTCACTGGCCTAAATGGGGCTCCTTTGAAATTCCTAAATTGGTTTATCTGTGCACTCAATTGGAAAAAGCCTATCAAACCAAACAAGTAAAATGGGAAACTTTTTAACATTGGTATCTTGAGGCCTCTAAATGAAACACTGAAAAGGACACTTCCTTGCAAGCCATAACAATGTCATAACTAAGAATTTCAAATGATTAAATGTAAATGCCATCGATAAAAGAATATTAACTCCTCCTGTATTCGTCAGGGTTCTCTGGAGAACCAAGGAGATTATCTATATATAATATATATTAATATTGCTATATAATAGAATATATAATCCATTGTATCTATATTTAAATTCATTTACTTAGTTCTATAAATTACATATATACACTCAAAATTTATATATGAAAGAAACTTTGGCCTCACCCCTAACTGCCTAAAAGAATTTAAGACAGAAGGCCTGTTCCAGGAAGGAGCTGTCAACGTAGGGAACTCTAGATGTGGTAGAGAAGAAGGTACCTAGCCGGGCCCATTTTACACAAGTTCTCTCTCATTTGTTTAGAGATGGCCCAGCAAACATTTGGTTTTCTGTCTCCTTGTGAATTGGCTTCCTCCTCTTTGAAGTCCCAAACCATGACCCCCAACCCCGCGCCTTTGTAAAATATCTAAACCCTAACCATAGGCCTGGCAGACACGCTGTGGACTGAGCAGCAGCATGAAGACCAGGGTCAACCTGATGACATTGTGGGTGGGACTACTGGCTGTTTGTCCACATCCTTGTCCTGGGTGCCCAGGAAGGCAGTCACCCAGCAACTTGCAGTGAGGTGTGGCGTGTGACTATGTTTCAGCCAATGCAATGGGAGTGGAAGTGGTGTGTGCCATTTCCAGGTTGGAACTTTTGAAAGCAGGTGTGTCTTCTCTGTGTTCCTTCTTTCTCCTTGTGCAGATTGGTTGCAGACAATGATACAGGCGTCAGGAATGGCGGAGCCAAGAGACGGGAAGTCATGGGTGACTGACACACCCTGTGGAAGAGAACCACCTGCCCAACGCGAAACCCACCTTGGCCTGTAAGGTAATCACACATAAATTTCTACTCTCTGGTTATTCTTTTTCGGGATGTGCTTGTTATTTTCTTAACTATTATGGAAATATTTCAAATATGCAGAAGAGTACATAGTATGACCTCTATCTCCGGCCCCAATATCCAGAAAGAACAGACGTTCAATTCTGCCCTATTTGCTTCCGATGTTGCATTCATTTGCTGGGGCTGCCATGACAAAATGCCACACGTAGGGTGGCTTAAACAATAGAAATTTATTTTCTCACGGTTCTGGAGGCCGAAGTTCAAGATCAAGGCGTTGGCCGGTTTAGTCTCTTCTGAGGCCTCTCTCCCCGGCCACTTCTCCCTGTGTCCTCACACGGTCTTCCCTCTGTGTGTGTCTGAGTTCTAATCTTCTCTTCTTACGTGACTATCAGTCACATTGGATTGGAGCCTACCCATGTGACCTCACTTGACCTTAATTACCTCTTTAGAGGCCCTCTCTCCAAATACAGCCCTATTTTGAGGTCCTGGAGTTAGGACTTCAACATATGAATTTTCAGGGACATGATTCAGCCCACAATGATATCTGTGTTTTTAAGAAGCAAAATGTTGCCGTCACACCTAAAATTCACATTTCCATCCCGTTCTCCTCCCTCTCTCATCATAGGTATCAGTATCCTAAAATTAATTACATTCTTTATGATTCCAAGAATATCCATGTGCATGGCTCCATTAACAAAAGATTACATTTTTATGCATAGTCAAGACATACATGTGTATGTCTCCATTAACAAATTCTTACATTGTTAGGCACTTAAAAAATGTACAGGAACAGCATCACACTGCACATGTCCTTCTTTGATTGGCTTTGGGCTATAAATGGGGAAGGAAAAACAGCAGCCGAGGGTAAGAGAATAAATAAACGGCTTATGCATAAAAACCCAAAAGGACAGATTTCCAAGAGCGTCGCGGTTGGTGACCATGTGGAGGTTCTGGGAGAGAGGTGGTTCTGGGAGAGTGGTTACCTGGAGAGGGCGTGGAAGCTCAGTGCCCTTTCCCCATGTCTTGCCCTATGCGTCTGTTCCATCGAGCTATTCCCGAGTCATATCCTTTTCTAATAAACAGGTAATCTAGTAAGTAAGAGGTTTCTCTGAGTTCTGTGAGCCGCCCTAGCAAATTCGTCGAACCGGAGTAGAGAGTCTTGGGAACCTCCTACTGACAGCCAGTTGCTCAGAAGCATAGGCGACAACCCAGACTTGCTGTTGGCACCTGCAGTGGGGGCAGTCTTGTGGGGCTGAACCCTTAACCTGTGGGGTGTGATGCTGTCTCTGGGTACATAGTGTCAGAATCGAGTTGAATTGTAGGACACCCAGCTGGTGTCCCAAGAATTGCTTGTTGGTGTGGGGGACTCCCCCGACCCCCAACCCCACACACATTGGAATTGGTACCAGAACCCAGGAACAAACTGTGAAAGATAAGCGTCTTAGCTTGGGTTCCCATAACAAAATGCCATAGCGTGGGTGACTTAAACAACAGAAATTTATTTTCTCACCATTCTGGGGGCTGGAAGCCTGAGAGCAGGATGCCAGCATGGTCAGGTTCTGGCGAGGGCTGTCTCCTCAGCTTGCATAAGGTCCCCTTCTCACTGAGTCCTCAGATGGCGGGGTGTGTGTATGCGTGTGAAGAAACAGAAAGAGAGATCTCTTCCACTTCTGATGAGGCCACAGTCCTATCTGATTTAGGTTCCACCATTATGACTTCATTTTCACCATAATTACTTCCTAAAGACCTTGTGTCTGGACATGGTCACAACGGGGGTCAGGGCTTCCATTATATGAACTTTGGGGAGACAGAATTCAGTCCATAGCAATAAATAAAGAGCAAATAAATAGAAACAAAGGTTTGGCATTTATCTTTATCATTTCCTTTCTTCCTGACTTTACTGTCTCGCTCTTTGTCTAGCTTCTTGAGCAAGCAGCTCGTTGGTTTCTAATTTTTCTTTTTAGATAAGTATATTGAAGGTATCTTTCTTCGAAGTATTGTTTAATTCCGTCCACCAGATTTTGTCATGTAGTGCTTACAGCTATAATATTTCCTAAGTTCCATATGAGATCCCTTTCAACGCAAGGTTCTATAAGTTCCCGGCCATTATTATTATTTTCTCATCTGTCGCTCCTTTTACAAGTATGTAATGTTCCTCCTTGTCACCATGTTGGTTTTGTCTGGAGCCTTACCTCCAGATTTCTATAGATATACTTTTTTATTGACAAGTAAAGGACAAAATGAGAAAATATCTTTGCTATATATAAGCGTGGTATCAGTCTACACTCCTGGGACAGTGTAGACTTCTAATCTGTCACTTATCCACCTTTGTGAAAAGGAATTCTAATATTGGCTCACTGAAGTCATTTTGGTCAACAGCAGAGGAAATTGATAATATGTATGTTTTCATCAGTCAGATAGTCCATGTTGTGCTGTATTCACAACAAACTCCTAAGTCTCAGCTAAAAATAACCAAGGTTTATTTCTCAAACATGCTCCATGTCATCAGGGGCTGGCTCTGTATTATCCTTGCTCAGTCTGGAGGATTGAGTAGATGGCAGCTAAAAGATGCTCGATCCAACTTCTTGCACAACTGCCAGGCAGGAAAAACACACTCCCACTGTTTGCCAAAGGTTCTGTCTGGAAGAGACAACCTCACTTTTGCTCAAGTTTCATTCACCAAAGGCTCACAGAGTCACCTCTGACTTTAAGGGGCCAAGAAGATACATCCCTTCTGTGGGCCAGAGAAGAGCCGACAATATCTGGTGAACAGCAGTAATAATAACTATACACTGTGCTCTATTGTGCCTTGCAAAGCTTATTTTTGCTTTTTGTTTGTTGATTTTTCAAAAATTCCCTTCAGTTATGTGAGTTACCATAAATCCTTCTAGTCAATTTCTTTAATAAGAAAACTGAAGTTAGCCAGAGTTAGCTTCTTTCGCTTAAAAAAAAAAACTAAGGCATTAGATTTGGCGTTATAAATGTCACTGAGCGGCTTAGGAAAGTGAACTTCAGTTTACACCTTGGGCTGGTTTTGAAGAAAGGGTACACACCGATTTTTCAAGGATAAGGTTTTAATAGGAAAAGAAGCAGGGCATGGCATGAGCCAATATTTAGGTCCGAATAATTACTGGTGGCTGCAGCATGTCAGGCAGGGAGCCAGCTGTTTTTGCATATGCTCTCTAAGTCAATTTAATTCTTTATAAAAACAATATGAGGTGAGTCTTACTATTCATCACTTACATATGCAGAAACTGAGGGTCAGGGAGGTGAAATGACCTGTCCGAAAGTCACTTAACTAGCAAATGATGGCTTTGTTTCAACTCCATCATCTGATCAGGCAGAGGTGAAAGAGAAGAATGCAATGTGTGCTTTTGGGTAGTGGGTACTGTTCGGTTTGGCAGGACTGTGGGATACATGCAAGGCGGAGGGGCCCTTGAGTGCTAAGGCAGAGAGTTGGAGTCTATCAGGTAGGCAGTGAGAGGAAGGTTTCCGCATCAGAGAGGGCACTGGTGGAGCCATGCCTCAGAAACATTGATCTGCTATTGTCCTCTACGATGAAGAGAAATGAGGCACGCTGGAGGCCTGGAGACCAGTTGGAGGAGCATTGTAAAAACTCTCATAGGCCTGAATGGGCATGGGTGTTGGCAACGGAAAAAGAAAAAAGTATTCTATCGAGTCTCCAGACGCCCAGGGAATTGCTGAACGAAGTCTGAGTTCTCCCTATGTAGATAGCTCGTACTTTCCATTATAGGTTTCTCAAGAACTGGCTCCCAGAAAAAACCTGGATGGAGAACAAAACAGGTAAGTGCCCAAGTGAGAAATCTACAAAGCTCCTCTCCCCAAAAATCACCTCTTCCCCATCAGTTGTGGGGCCTAACATTTCACCAACGGGGTTCCGTTCTTTCAAGAGTCTCTTATTTAAGTAGGACTATCTGTGGACAAGAGGGAGAAGCGACACTGGGAAGTGTCCTCATTAGCAGCATCCAGGCAAGTAACATAAATGTATGAGGGCACTCTGGGGGGGCACCGTGAAGAACAGGGCACATGCTCCATGTCAGGGGGGCCTCTCGGTTCTGGCTGAGGGGCCCAAAGTTGCAGGATCTACTATTTCAGCAGAAACCTCATAGCCAAATTTTTTGGGAAAGTCCTCAATTTTACAACATTGCAACCAGTTTCAACTTCTTAATATCACTGCGCTGGCCACATTCAGTTCTTAATTTGTTACCAGTTTGCCACCTCTAGGTTAAATGTTAGTACCATTTTATCAAAACCTTTCCATATTTGAAAGCACATCTTTAGTAAAAGTAGCTACAGAGCAAGTTCATTTGGATTGCCGAGAGCTGGGATAGAGAAGTCTGGGAGCCGGGCAGGGACGGTAGGGAGGCCCCTGGACCACGTGCTGGGCATCCTGGTGCCTTAGCTTTGAAAGGGAGATGGACGACAGCAGTGACAATATTTGCTGCAACCGGGCCCTCCTGGGTGACCACCCAGAGCTGGGCCTGGAGCCGAAGGAGGGATGGGCAAGCTGTGCTGCTCCCAGCTCCAGTTGGCCCCTTCCCATTAACATTACAGGAGTGCAGTTGCGTGGTGTTTGAAAAAGCATCCCTAGTTCCACGAAATGATTTACAGGACACCAGACTCTGCATTTCAGAGGTCTCCGGTGTACCATAAAAAATATATTCTAAAGGAATAATCTTTATCTGAGCTGAAGCTGCAGTGAAGGAAGCTCATGTCCAGCTGAGAGCAGCCGTGAGCTTCTGTTCACTCAGGGAAAAGTCTGTGTTCATGTTATTGGAGCAACATTTTTTTCTCTCTTTGGCACTAGGTATCTAGTTAATATTTAGACACTATATACATTTTCTTTCAACTGTTGTCCCCGTTATGTGATCAAACAAAACCGGAGATGCCAAGCACATCAGCCCTGTAGGTGAAAGCAGACCCTCCAGGCACCCAGCTGTGGCTAGCAGGGTAAACAGGACTCACTGGAGCCAGCCTCTGGGAAAGACTGGCGCCAGGTGCGTGCAGGGCCAGCCCCTGCCCCCAGGAAGCAGAGTTCGCTGGAGTGCCTCAGTTGATAGCTCTGCCTGTTCCTGCCATTCCAGCCTCGCGTTTCCTCTACCTCCCTGAGCAAAAGGAAACAGGAAGCAAAGTGTAGTTTTGAATGTTCCAAAGCTTTCTGATGTTTACCATTCACCCCAGGAGAGGGACGTGAGGGACAGAAATCTCTCTGCAAAGAAGATACTTTGTAATTCAATGAAGCGATGCACAGACACAGCAACACAACTTCTCTCTGCTTATAAGGTGTTTAGAGCGATGATAGTCTCAGTCTATTTTGGTCCAGGGAAATCCAGGGCGCATGTGCATCTGTGGTTCAGGGTGTCCAGGAGGAGACAGCCTCTCCTTTTGGAGCAGAAAGCACAGTCAACCAACCGGTGGCGGGACAGAGGCAGAAGCTCTAGGGCAAGGAAATTTGTGGGTTTGTGTCAAAGCTCCACCAATCAGGAGCTTCAAGTTAAGATGGGGAGGCTGGAAAGATGGAAGTTGGCATGGGAATCCTGGTATGGACAAGAAATTCCTCCTGGGTCAAAGGCAGGAGGATGTCCAGGAAGGGAGAAGGGCGGGTCATGGATGGACCGAGTTTGCCTGGAGTCCCATGAGAAAAGGGGAAGCGAGAGCTCACCGCCTTGTGGCCGCCAGCTACCTGTTGGGCGGCACTGGCGGCAGGCGTCGGGCTCTAAGTCTCTGAAAGTATCAGGAGAGGGAAGGAGAAACTGGCGTCCCAGGCTCCCAGGGGAGGGGAACCTCTCCAGCATGAATGTGGTGCGGGGCGGGGGAGGGGGGCACGATCTCCGCTTTGCCGGGTGCCCCAGGCCTAGTGCACGCCGCCTCTGTTCTACGTCCCCCTCTGCAGGCGCGCTCGAGGCGCACTCCCTCTTCCCTTGGCGGCGCGGACCGCGCGCCCGGGCCCCTCCGCCTCCCATCCACGCCTTTCTCTTCCCGCAGAAAGTTAGCAGCGGGGAGGGAACTCGGGGCTGCAACAGGGCGCGGCGGCGGCGGCAGAGACTGAAGCAGGAGCCGCGTCGGAGCCGGGGAAGCGGGGGCGCTGCAGACGGAGCAGGTGCAGCCGGCGGGTCCACGCGCCCCCCTTGGTCCCCTTGCCGGAGGCTGAGGGGGGTGGTGGGGGGCCACCCGGACTCCGTGGGAAGAGTGGGGAGGGGGATCATGCAGCCGGGCTCTTCCCCGGCGCAGCGCGACAGCGGCCAGGGCTGGGGTGCAGTGGCGTCACTTCATGCAGCCTGGGCGGCTGGGGGAGGGGGGGGCGGGCGGGGGCGCTGGCGGCGGCTGAAACCATGTCCGGGCTGCGTCGGGGGCTGCCGCCGCCGCTGCCGCAGCGAGCCCGGAGCCGCGATGACCCCGTGGCCCGCACCTCCTCCGCCTCTGCCTCCACTTCTCGCCGCGCCGCCGCTGCCTGGCGCGCAAGCTGCTTTTTCTCTGCGCCTTGTCCCTGTCTGTCACCTACCTGTGCTACAGCCTCCTGGGCGGCTCGGGCACCCTGCAGTTCCCCGTGGTGCTGCAGGAGCCGCCGGCACTGCCGCCGAGCCCCTGCCGAGCCCGCCGCCACCCTCTCTACTGCCGCCCCCCATGCGCCTCGGCACCCCCTCACAGCCCTCCGCGCTGCCGCCGGACAACGCGAGCCGCGAGGAGCCTCCGGAGCCCTCCAAGCAGCCCCCTGCCCCCGGGGCCGACGGCTGGGGTCTGGCGAGCGGCAGCGGGTTCGCTAGGGACCCCTGGCTCCGGACCCCTGTGGCCCCTGGCGAGATGATCACGGCGCAGAGCGCGCTGCTGGAGAGGGAAGCGCAGAAGTCCAGCACCACCCACGAGGAGCTCGCAGGCCGGAGAGCGGTGAATGGGAGCAGCGAGAGGGGCGGCGACCTCAGCACCCCCAACTATGGGGAGAAGAAGCTGCCACAGGCGCTCATCATCGGGGTCAAAAAAGGAGGCACCCGCGAGCTGCTGGAGGCGATCCAGTCCACCCGGACGTGCGGGCCGTGGGCGTAGAGCCACGCTTCTTCGACAGGAACTACGAAAAGGGGCTGGAGTGGTACAGGTAGGACCCTGGGCTCGGCGCAGGCGATAGATGGGTGGGGAAGACCCAGAGGGAAAGCTGCGGCTTCTCACGCCCTTCGACATCCAGGCACCTCCCCGAGAGCCCTTCGCCCCACGAGGGCTGTGCGGACCCTGGCGGGGCTGCTCGGGGGAGCGCGGAGAGGACTGGAGGCTGGCCAGGGATCACTGTATTTCAGGGCTAGGGGAGCTGGTGTCACACTGCCCTGCCTGCCTCAGGCTCCTCACCCAGGGAGGTGCTTTCTGAAGCTGCCTAGCTCCACGCCTGGAAATCCCCAGCCCAGGTGCCCACGGGGTGTTTCCCAGGCCAGTCTCTTGTGGGGCTCAGCGCTGCTGCGTTGGGGACGCTAAGGCATGAAGCAGGATAGCTAGATTGACTGAAGGGCTTTGAGATCTCCTGGAATCTCTCAAAATCGCCCTCAAACGTATTTGCGTGTCTGGAATCCGACTTTAGTATTTTCAGGTTAGAGCAAAATGAACAGGGAACAGTTAAAAAGATGATGCTGGCGAGTTTTGGCTTGCTAGAAAAGACTGAGGATGTTCCCCATCTCCAGCAACCCTGGGTTTCTTTGGCATCAGGAGCATCGAGGTCTGCAGGACAGTCGGTGCCCTAAGAGTTTTTACATCCTGCACCCCTGCCCTTTCTAACCGTCTCCTCCTTGGCAACAGATTAGAGCTTCTGTCTTGTGAGGTGTTCATCTCCCTTGTCTTCCACCGTCTCCCAGCGGTGAGGGAAAGGAGAGGAGAGCAGAAGGTTAAGTGCAGGTAAAATAAATTAGTAATCCGGCTTTCTTGCCCACCATTACATTTAAAAAACACTGGAGCAGATTCCCAAAAGGCAAACCTCCTTTGCTCCCCCCCCCCTTTTATCTCTTTCTGAAAAACATCTGGATGGCTGGTCCCATCTCTGTTGCGTCTCAGTAATTAATTGGAATTGTCAGACAAACACAGGCTTTGTCAGCTAAAGTGGTATTATCATCTTCACAAGGCCAATAGGTAAAATAAGGATTGTTTCCTGACAAGTTGCCTTGCTGTTGAAGAGATGTGCTTTCTAAGTTTAAATTACAGCCTGTGAAAGTTTTAGAAATAACCTAACTTCAGAAATATATAGCAAATGTGTATTATATAATAATATATATTACTATAGGTATGTATTATATAATATCTATTATATATGAATATATAATATGTATTGATTGATTTCTTCCGCTTTAGAAAATACCCCTTATGCTTTCAAAGCTTGAGAAAAGTACACTTAGGCATAAACATTCCAGCAGGTTAAATGGAAACAGCAAATGTGTCTGTTAATGTCTTGTCTGTTTCAACCGAGAGAACTAATTGCAACATTTTAGGAGGCTTCAAACAGCCGCTTCCTATCAAAACAGAAACCAGTCAATGCCTGCTTGAACTGGAAAATCAGTTTTATAACATTGCAAGTCATGGCTTCGAGTTTGCGATTATAATTAAAAAGGTGTCAGGATGATTAATGCAGCAACAGCAAACCAGAGAAAGAAGGGGATGTTTGGAAAGGTTTCGGTTGTTTAATTGTTGGTTGTAGGAATGTTCTGATTTCTGCTGTGGGGCAGCTTCAGCCCTATGAGGGTCACTGTGGTCTTTTCCAGTTCTAATTTTAAAGCTGTGTATCTTGTGAGAAGTGTCAGATGCCCTTTGGGGGAGAGGAAGGCCTGAGGATCAGACCTTTCCAACATGTGTTGTGTTGCTTTGTGGCAGCTGGAAATAGAGATGGGGTGTTTGATTCAGGTGACTTAAAATAACGTTGATGACGTGTGTGTGGTGGAGTGCTTGTCAGGAAGTCCCATCGTAGGGTCTGGAGAATTTTCTGAATGAAAGGATAGAAGATGCCAGATTTTCTCATGTTGTTTTTACACTGTGGCTTGGAAAGGAAGGTATGAACTGGCCTCGCTGTCGTGACATGGCTACTGAAGATGTCATTCCAGCTCGGTGGTACTCTCAGCCATCACTTGTGGTATTTGGGCCTTGTGGTATTGGGTGTCAGTATTTGGTAGCCACCTGTAGAGCTGTTCCACTGGAGAGGTGTGGACAGAACTGGATCCTCTTGATCCTCACTTCAGAGGACCATGCGGTGTCTCTGTGTCCTCGATCTGCTATGCCAGTGACTTGCCTGTGGGAGACCCTTATGTTCAGTGGTGCCGATTGGAAGTGCGGGAGGAGAATCTGTCTAACATAGAGGTAATCATTAGCCACCCAAACCTGGCTGTTGAGAAGACTCCCAGAAACCCCTTGGACCTGCAGGAGCCGAGTGGGCTGGCACTGGCCTTGGACCGCTCTCCAGCCTTATGAGGGACAGCAGTGCTTTGAGGACATTTGTGGGATTTTTCCTTGCTGCACCTCTTCAGGCTCCTCTCTCTCCCATGTAGGAAGAGGGGATGACAACCTCACTCTATTGTAGGAAAGGAAACAGTGGCATTGATTCAAACCAGTAACAGAAACCCTTCCTCTTGGTTCCCTGATGCAACTGCGTCTTTTCAGTGGTGGCATCGCTACTTAAATGGTTATACCACGTATTCTGCCTGAAATCTTACTCTACTGTTTAACTGGTTAGAGATCCACAGGTTAATTAAAGGCTTTGATTTCCCCCATATATTTATTTTGTTTTTGTTTTTCTTTTCAGTGTGTTTCCCAATAGCCTACTAATTCTGCTAGTGTTTCTGTTCTGGTTGTGTTTTCAGCAAGAGGGAGAGCGAGAAGAAATTGGGGCTGCTCTCGGCACAGCTGGCTTGGGGTTTCCTCATATCCAACTAGGCAGCCCTAGCAGTTTTATTTCTGGTGTCCCTCAGGCTGTATCTAAATCTGGGTTTTGCTTTCTTCTGTGCTGTTGATCTAACGTGAGTCAAAGACACATCTGAGATGAGGACATGTGCATTGGATTTTCAGGGCAGTATGGACTGATGGATTAGGATGTGTGTGTTAAAGCTATGGAGAAGCAAGCCTCACTTGGTGGATGGACAGAGGCCAGTGATTAATAAGTGGGAGTAGATTAAACCCTCCACTCCTTCCTCTGTCCACCCCCCAAATAAAAGGGTAAAGCCAGAACACACCTTTCAGTATGAGCCGATACACTCTGGCTGGGCAGAGGCCTTGAACTCTCCTAAGGGATGGGACCTTGTGGCAGGCCAACTGGCTGCCACGGCAGAACTCATCAAAGTGAGAGAGACGACTTGAGCTGTGGCCTCCCTCGTGGTTTACAGACTGAACAGTAACCGTGACCACTTTGCTCTGGGAGCCACTCAGCTCCAGGGTGCTGAGAAGGGACCCTCCACGGTTTCCAGTTGTCTGCAGTGGTAGCAGTTAATAGGCAGGTCCCATTGGCTGGGGGAAAATAACTCAGGAAAACAGCTTCAGTCATGCTCATGCCACACAGAGGAAAGTGGTCAGCACCATTATTCGCATGTGGTATTTGGAGAGAATGAAAGAGGACAATGGAAAGGCGCTGGCATTGATTGAATGCCTGTGATTGTGGTGGTTGGTGCTTCACAGACATGTTATCACATCGGGGTGTCATGATGAGGCTGTGAGTTAAACAGCAATATTCCTGGTTTACACTCCAGGTGGCTCCCGGAGGGTGAACCACTGGCTGAAGGTTGCTCAGCTGGTCAGTGGTTGAGTTGACCACATCTGTCCAATTTCAGAGTGCTGGTTTCTTTCCCTGTGCCACGCTACCACTCAGAAAGTACTGGAATGTCTTTTCCTTCTTTCATTCAACAAACACTTAATAACGTTTACCATGTGCCCAGTACTGTTTTAGGTACTGGGGATAAAGTGGAGAACAAGACAGAGGGAGGACCTGTTCTTGTGGAAATGGCATCTTTTAGTAGGGTGGTAGGGGAGACAGCAAACAAACGAGTCGTTCTTTTAACCTTTTTAATGTGGCTGTAGAAAACTTAAAATGACACTTGTGACTCCCATTGCATTTCCAGTGGGCAGGGCTCCTGTAGAGCAGTGCTTTTTAAACTTGAAATGCACATGGATCACCTGGGGTGTTGTTAACATGCAGATTCTGATTCAGCAGGTCTGGGGAGGGGCCTCAGACTCTGCATTTCTAACTTCCCAGTTGATGCTGATGCTGCTGATCCCTGAACCTCACTTTGAGAAGCAGGAGTTTAGAGAGTAATTGGGGTGTGTGTGTGTGCATGCACAGATATTATTTTAAGTCAAATGGTTAGGGGAAACCTCTCTGGGGAGGGGATGTAAATGAAGTGAAAGAGTAAGAATCTTCCATGTGGATATGTAGGTGGAGAGGTTTCCAATAGAGGGAACAGCAGGCACAAAGGCCCTGAGGTGGAAACAGGCCTTATGGCCTTACAGAGTGTTCTTTCATTATTTCAAAAGCAAGGCGTTTGTAGCTGGACAAAATTGGGTTGCAACTTACTAGTTAGATGATCTTGGTTGGATAACTGATTTAACATCACTCATTTTCAGTTTGTTTATCTGAGAATAATGCCTGCCTTGCAGGATTGTTGAGAGGAACAAATGAAATAATAAAAGTGAATGTATTTTCTAAGCAAAAAGTGAGTATCCTAGACCAAAAATCCAAATGGACTCAACTACTGGGTTTTTCCATTTCTCAAATCCTTTTGGTCTCATATGCCTTACCTTCTGTCACAGCTGTCTTAATACTGAGAGAAGAGTCTGTTATTGGGGGTGTTTTTAGGAAAAGTCTAATAATGATTGGCTTTGCAGTCTACATCTGCTTAACCTCTTAAACCAAGGGTCACCAACTCACATGCCTTCTGGGCCCACAGCGATTGTATAAATGAGTGAAACAGACCAGGTGGGGAGAAACTGGGATGCACAAGCTCTGTCTAAAGGGACAGCTACTCTTTTCCACGTGCAAATGTGGCATCAGGGTTATCAGATCTTCCAGTTGGTAAGAGAAACTGGAAATCCAGTTTTTGATGTGAAATTATCTGGTGTTTAATGTTGGCAACAGACGGAAATTTCTTCCGAGCGCAGTGTGGGCTAGCACTGCAGACAAACAAAACCCACCTGTGGGCTCGGTACAGCCAGCCGGCTACCAGTCTGTGGCTCTGGCTTAAACTCATTTTGGAAAGTAACTGGCACACCCGTACCCTTTGTGGTTGTCAGAATTGTGGCTTCTGTGTGCTGTTTTAGGTTACAGTTTTCCCCCTTTGCAGATGTTGCAAGAGCATGGGGCAAATACCTCCCAGATACATTGCAACAACAGCAAAAGGAGCTGGGTAGAAAGAGGAACATCGAGGCAGAAAAAGACAATTCCCCAATAAATTTCCCATTTGTTCCCAATGAACATTTTCCAGAAGTTGAGAAAATTTTCAGCTTTTCACTCATTAACGAGGCAGTCCCCTATTTGATCCATATTGATAAACTGTACTTATGTAATAGGGTCTGGTCAGGTGGATTGAGTAAGACCTGAGAGTTAGAAAAACTGAGTTCTGGCTTTGCCTTGCCCCATCCTAGTTCTGTTGGGCGTTGGGTTACTTATATTAAATTGTTTCTTTCTCTCCTTTTCTTTTCATCTTTTTTTTTTAAATCCCTGTTTCTTTTCTGATGAGGTTATATTGTCTCCGTAGGGCCCATTCGCCCACTAAAATGCTTTGGTTCTGGAGCAGACGTCTGTGTTAGACCCTTCAGAGGAAGCAGGAGAGCACTGTAGGAGCAACATTATTTGGAGCCAGTTTTTGTATCTCTGAGTCAGAATCCACTGCATCCTCCTTGTGTGACCTTAGACAAGTTACTTAATATCACCAAGCCTCCATTTTTTTGTCTGCAGAATGGGCTCAATGTTACTTACTTGTAAGTGATTATGTGAGGGTGAAATGAAGTGGCCCTTAAAAAGTGCCCCCACGCAGAGTGTATGACATGATAAATTTCTTCTTCTCCTTCTCTCCTCTCTCTCTTTCCTAATTTTCCTTTTCCTTTGCATTTCTCCTTCATTTTCCTTCAATTCCTTCCTTTTATCTTGCCTATCAGTACAAAAGGCCCTACAGAGAAAGCTGTAATGCATTTTTCATTAGCAAATCATCTTTCATTTCAAGATTATGTCTGAATGAGGGATCTCAAACCCTGAAGCAGATCTTAAGTAGCTCTCCAGAGAATAATCCAAACCGATTCCAGAATTGGGTCTACTGTGACATGAGCCGAAGGAGGAGAAGAGTCTGATTTCCTGGGGTACCTGCAGCCAGCCTTCTCCACTAAGGGGACGGGGGATGGAAGGGGGCAGGCTCTCGGGGCTTTCCTTCTCATATTTTCTTGAGCCCACTGTAGGAAGGAGGCCGCTTGCAGTGGAGAGAGACTGAGGCATTTAGAATGCTGAGGGCATGCTTTGCCTTCCATTTTTCTGCAGAGCTGAAGGCACTGGAGAAGGCAGGACTGTTCTGGCAGACCCCGCCAAACTCCCTACGTTGCTATTTGGCCACTTTCCCTGGAGTTCTCCAGCCATCATAACATGACTTAATTATTTTAACTTTTGTAAATCATACCAGGCATTTTTAGTTTTAAATTGAGTCAGGAGAGGGGCCTTGAGACTTTAGGTGAATGAGAGATTGCCAGGGTTGTACGTTAGAAAGTTTTAAAGGTTTTGGGTTTGCATAATGGATGCTATTTCTGAAACTGATTGAACCAACGATCTTTCAAGTAATCTCTTCATTCCATTGGTCTCTGCGGTTTGACAAGCTCCTCTGTAACTGTCTTGGGAATTTCAGTCTGAAATTATAATTCACTAAGGGAGCTTTTCAGCCCATCTTGCCATTCATTAAAAGCAAGCGGTTGATTTTTTTTTTTTCTTAACACTCACTAGTTAGGGTTGCCTACCTTTACTTTTTTTTTTTTCAATCTTTATTTAAGAATGTGTAAAGCATATTTACAGGGAAACAAAGCAGCACATCAATTAGGCAATACTTTTTTGGTTGTGAATGATAGAAATTGAGCTTAAATTATTATAAACAAAAAAAAGATGCTTTATTGGCTTATGTAATTAGGAAGTCTGTGGGGTAAGTGGCTTCAGGAAAAGCTGAATCCAGGGGCTTGAGTGATTTGACAAGGTCTCTGTCTCTTTCCATTCTTTGCCGGGTTTGTCTCTACCTTGCCTCATTCTCAGATAGATTATCTCACTACATTTTAGGCAAGATGGTAAGCAGCAACCCGAGACAAACATTATATGTTTATTTAATTCTTTTGGAAGTAATACATTTTTTTTAAATTGAGAGGTTTATGCTTTCCCCCAAATTACAGAATTGTTAAACCCCATTACGGAAGTCTCTAGTGTATTGTTTTCCTCTGCATTGTGTTGAATTGTAAATGCTATTGCAAATTCCAGAAATATAAAATTTTCTAAATTTTATAGTCTCTTTTCTTGGTCTCTTGAAAATTTTCAGCTAGCTCTATTCACGTAAAAATACCCTCAACCAAAAGCAGTAGTAAACCATAGAGAAGAAAATAACTTCTCCATTAAAACACAGACGGCTCCACCACAAAGGCCCATATGAAATGAGCACACATTCAAGCAAAGCTGAGTTCCCGAAGGCCAAGAAGATTCCGTGATGGATTGCCTCCAAAGGAGAAGCGTAGACCCATATTTTCATGAGTACAGTTTTGCTGATCTAAAGATGTCTGGGCACACTGAACAAAGTACTTTACTTATAAATGTAAGTTCACATTTGTGATGTCTGATCACTGAGATAACTAATAATGAGGCTACATGAAACTTAGGGTAGATAAGTGATTTTGAAAAAACTTTTCTTAAGAGCTTCTGCAAGAAATTCCTGGAGATGCCTGTGGTCCAGGTTGGGTCATGTGCTCATTCCTAAAGCTGTCGTTGTGTAGTACCCTCATCGGGCCTGGCTGATGTAGCCACCCCTTTGGCCTGGAGTGGTGGGGGGAGTAAGCAACCAGGGCTAGTCCCACTGAGACCATAGGGAATAGTTTCCCCATGAAGATGAGGTGTTCAAGGGTTCTGTTGCTAGAAGTGGGGACCAGTCTAGCCACATGTTTATTAAACCTATAAAGATCTACTTGGGACAGGTGTATGATCTCTCTGAGTATTTTAACCCAGAAAGAGGGACAAAGGGTTAATATTGGGAGGTTCCATGCACTTGTTATTTTAGTTATTCATTCATTTATTTATTCATTAACCATGTATTGACTGTCAACTTTGTGCTGGGGCAGACATGAATCAGTCATGGCCGGTGACCTGAAAGAGCCTGCAGAGTGGAGAAACGGACAAGTGAATGGTTACCTCACAAAGTAATAAAAGTCCTGACACAGTGGGGTTTATTCCAGGAATGGAAGGATGGTTCAATCTTAGGAAATCTAATAATTTGGCTTATTCTTAGTACGGGTAAATGAGAAAAATTCTATGATTTATTTGATGGATGCTAAAAGGCATGTGATTAAATTAGCATCTATCTCTAATTTTTAGAACACCTCCTAATAAAATGGGATCTTCCCCAAAGCCAGCATCATCTTTAATGGTGTAATACTAGAAACATTCCCATTAAATCCAGAGCAAGACTAGAATGCCCATTATCATCACTATTATTTACCATTGCTCAGTAATTAATAGATGATGCAGTTAGATACAAAAAAGAATAAGAAAGGGGGAGGTAGAATTATCAGCATTTGCCAGTAATTTCATTTCTTTTGGAAAATCTAAGATAACCAATCCCCCCATGAATCTATTAGAAACAATAATAGGGTTCATTAAGGGCATTGATGAGGAAATTACTATGCAAAATCTGTAGTTTTCCTATATGCCTACCCGAACCATTTTGGAAATATAATGAGAGAAAATATTCTATTTATAGAACCAGCCAACCAAACAGAATAACTTGAAATATATTTAGCAAAAGTTGCAAGGGACTTGTAAGAACCAAATTTTAGTACTTTATGGAGGGGCATCAAAGAAAGAGGAGTAAATGGAAAGTGACCTCTTTCTCTTGGCTAGCATGTCTTTTTTCCATCCCTCCCCCCTCCTCCCTCCCTCCCTCTCATCTTGTCCCTGGCTCTTCCCTTCTCCCTCCCCCCTCCCTCCCTCCCTCCCTCCCTCTCATCCTGTCCCTGGCTCTTCCCTCCTCCCTCCCCCCTCCCTCCCTCCCTCCCTCCCTCTCATCTTGTCCCTGGCTCTTCCCTCCCCCCTCCCTCCCTCTCATCTTGTCCCTGGCTCTTCCCTCCCCCCTCCCTCCCTCCCTCCCTCCCTCCCTCTCAACTTGTCCCTGGCTCTTCCCTCCCCCCTCCCTCCCTCCCTCCCTCCCATCCTGTCCCTGGCTCTTCCCTCCCCCCTCCCCCCTCCCTCCCTCCCTCTCATCTTGTCCCTGGCTCTTCCCTTCTCCCTCCCCCCTCCCCCCTCCCTCCCTCCCTCTCATCTTGTCCCTGGCTCTTCCCTTCTCCCTCCCTCCTCCCTCCCTCCCTCCCATCTTGTCCCTGGCTCTTCCCTTCTCCCTCCCCCCTCCCTCCCTCCCTCCCTCCCTCCCTCTCATCCTCTCCCTGGCTCTTCCCTCCTCCCTCCCTCCCTCTCATCTTGTCCCTGGCTATTTCCTCCTCCCTCCCTCCCTCCCTCCCTCTCATCCTGTCCCTGGCTCTTCCCTCCCCCCTCCCCCCTCCCTCCCTCCGTCCCTCTCATCTTGTCCCTGGCTCTTCCCTCCTCCCTCCCCCCTCCCTCCTCCTTTGATTAGAGTTCTTTGCTGCTAAGTTGAGGGTGTGTTTGAGAGTGGTCTGAAAGTATTGGTTATATGAACGTGGCGAAAATGTTGTACTTCATTTATAGAATTCCCTTACTTTCCACATTACGGAGAAGATGGTAAGACAGCTGTTACTGTTTAGATTCATAAACAGTGCGGTGGGTGCTGATTGTTTTCTATCCCAAATTCAGGGGTGGTAGGACTGTGCCAAGATGTGGATTAATAGTTGAATTGGTGTAAATCAGTAAATTTACATGCACTCCTGTTGCTGCAAAGCAAAAGTCCAGTCAGGGACAAGTGATGGTTATTCTCAATGGGACAGGGAGATGACGGTGTGGATGGGAAAGAATAATGGTGGTGGTGGTGGTGACAGCATGGTGATAGACACACATTGTATTCCTGTGTGTGCACCAGGCTCTGCTCCAAGCAGTGGAGTCATTCAGTCTTCAGAGGACCTGGCGAGATAGGCGCTGTGATTTTACAGGCGAGGGAGCTGAGGCACAGAGAGGTCAAGTAACTTGCTCGAAATGTGGAGTTGAGATTCAGACCCAGGTGTTTGGTCACAAACATGCAGCATTTCCTTTTATTTGTTTCAAATCTCTTTCCCACTGGAGGTGGTGTCTTCCAGCATCACGGGAGTGAATAATCACTGCTGGCGTTCCCTGCTAGGAGCTTGTGATTTTCCGCATGCAGATGGACTGCTTGCCTACCAGATGGGCTAATTGAGGCGGTCTGGACCCAGCAGCAAACTGTGGCACTGGCTTCCATTCTGGGACCAGGCTCATTCCCACTGTTCCCTTCTCCTGAAATACTCGGTCCCAGATCCTTAAACTACCCTAGGCTCCTTATCTGTCCTTCAGGTGTCGGCTCAAATTTCAGCTCCTGGAAAATACCTCTCCCAGTTACCTAATTTAAAGACCCTTTTCCACGTCTGAGCTTGTGACGCTGTTTTATTTTCTTCAGAGCATTTACTGCTTTCCAAAATCATGCTACTTAGTTACTTCTTCCTCACCAGAAGGCAGATTACATGAGAGTGGGGGTCTTGTCCATCTCGTTCCTTGCCGGCGCCCAGAACAGTGCTTAGCACCCAGCAGGCACTCAGTCATGGTAGTTTATTAATCACTAATTCTGAATCAATGAATTATTGAATGGAAGGAGGGCCTGTTGTGTGCTAACTTTTCTTGCAAAACTCCAGGCTTCTGAAAAGAAATGACACTAACGTTTCTTGGGAACTCTGGCTAAGAATTGTTGTCAGCTCTTTCACGTCCTATTTTTGCAAGACTATTTTGGGTACAAGAAAGAGAAACCCACTCAAACAAACCATGTGGGCTCAGCAGTCTCCCACAAGCTGCCTACCGCACAGGACATCACCTCCTTTATTCCTCACTGCAGCCTCGTGAAGTCGAGACTTTCTTATCCCAGTGTTACACAGAAAGTGAATGTGACCTGGAAGGGCGGGCAGGAGTCCCAGCGTCACACAGCAGGCTGGCACAAGCCAGGTGTCTTCACTGTAACACGTGGCTTTTGGTTCCTGGCCTTTGTTGCTGATGCTGCCGAAGTTTTAGAAGAGTTCAATTACTCCCGATAGACCGTTATGCTCTAAGAGTGGATTATGTTTCTCTAAATGCGTTATCGAAATTACATAGTTGGCATTTAACAATCAAAACATTACGCTGAGGCCCGTGTTTGATATGTCACTCACTGTAGGTACAGGGGCACCCTTCCTGGTGCCTCCTGGCTGAGCCTTCTGCAGGGGGCTGGAGGGTTGGGTGTCGCTGGAGCTGAGGAAGTATTTGAGCCTAACTGCCTGAGCGCCTCTGTCACAGGGCAGTTGGACTGTTTGGAGCCATGTTGTGTTTTGAAAGAAAAAGCTGAACCTGAAATCAGAATTAAGGCTTTGAGTCTGAGTTCTGTGTCTACCTTGCCTTGTGCACATAGATAAGTGTTCAGCCTTTGAGCTTTTGTTTTCTTATCTCTCAAATGGGAGTACCAGCCTCTAATAATTCCATGGTGCTTTTGCAAGGATAGAATGATGATGCTGTGCTGGGATCTGCTTTGTCTACGTCTGTTAGTTGTTATTAATCCATGCACGTTTTCGTGAATTCCCCCAGGTAACTGGTTTTCTGGAATATTGCCCTCCAGGGAGTACCTGAAATACAGGATGAGCATTCTTATCATAAAGTTAGATTAAGAAGTTTAATTTACAGAAACTATTACACACTATGGATATCAAACATCGTTAGGGCAGACTGCATAAAGATCCCGGAATTCTGGAGAACCTCTGTCTGCATCACTCTTTCACCCAGCTCAGGACCACTGATGCGTCATTCTTTTGTACTGAAAACGTACAGAGCGGTGGGGTACACTTGCTTCTTAGGATTGCGCTGCGGCTCCCGAACTTTGGGAGTGACCAGGAGATTCTTCCATTTTACTCTCAAATGACCTATCATTTCATTTTTCTCTGCACCCTGTCTCTTTTCCAGGTTGGCATATTAACTTCTTACCTTCTGGCTGCCTGACTAACCTACTTTCTCACCTATAGAAGGCAGAATAATGCCCCCCCCCCCAATAACCACGTCCTAATTTCCGGAAACTGTGAATATGCTAGATTATGTGGCAAAGGGGAATTAAGGTTGCACATGGAATTATGATTTCTAGACAGCTAACCTTGAGATGGGAGATAATCCTGGATTATCTGGATGGGCCCAGTGTGATCCCAGGGGTCCTTTTAAGTGGAAGAGGGAGGCACGGAGCGAGAGTCAGAGGGATGGCAGCATGAGAGGGGCTTAACCTGCTGTTGCTGGCTTCGAAGATAGAGGAAGGGGTCATGAGCCAAGGAATTCAGGAAGCTTCTAGAAGCTAGGGAACAGGGAAGGAAATCCATCCTTGCTTAGAGCCTCCAGAGGAACGCAGCGTGTGGACACTTTGATTTTAGCCCGTGGAGACCCGTGTCAGGGTTCTGGCGTCCAGAACAGTTAAGCCATCGGTGAATGGTCATTTGTTACAGCAGCAGTACGCTCTACTCAGATAGCTCGAGCGGTCTCCATCTCATTCCATTTCTTCCCTTTGCTTCGTCTCCCTTTCTGGAAAATACCCCCTCTGGGGCTGTTTAGTTCTCTCGCCAAACAGCAAAAAAGATGTACCCATCCAATATTTGCAGATGGTAACTGTACGAGTTAGGGTGAAAACAAAGAGACCCCAACACAGTGGCTTCCGTAAGACAGACGATGATTTTTCTACTACGCAACGAAAGTTGATATTCACAGTTTGTAGCAGTCAGGGCTGCGTGGCGACCAGCCACTCTGAGAGACCCAAGCTGACCACAGTGAGTGCAGGCGTGTGTGTTTGAACAGCAGCCGTGCATGAGCACTCCAGCCAGTCTTGCGGGGGCAGCTGTGCTCCAGGAGACCGTTCAGAGACCCACGTTCTGTTCTTCCCATCTGGTTGCTCTGCCGTCCAGAGCCCCCCAGGGAACTTGTTAGAAAAGCAGAATCTCAGATCCCATCCCAGACTTTCTGAAGCAGAATTTATGTTTTAAGACAATACTTGGGTAATTATTATGCACGAAGTTTGAGAAAAATGGCCTAACGGCAAGGTGGTTCCACTTCGGCATCAGTGACACTTGGGGCCAGGAAAGTCTTTGTTGCGGGGGGCTGTCCTGTGCATTGTAAGATGTTTAGCAGCCTCTCTGGCCTCTACCCCGCCAGACACTAGTAGTTAGGCCCTCCCCCAGTTTTAGTAACCAAAAATGTCTCCAGACGTTACCAAATGTCCCCTGGGGTCCAAAACTCCCTCTGATCGAGAACCCCTGCCTTAGAGAGTTTTCTCTGCTGCGTGATGGGAGCTGGGACTGCACCCTGTCTGCATTGCAGCCACCGTGAAGCAGCGAGGGCAGAAGGCCGGGAGCGGATTCCTCTTCAGCAGGTGAGGCAGTAGTGACGCTCATAACTTCCGCTCTCCTTCTGCTGGGGAGACTTCGTTGCATGGCCACCTCCAGCTGCAGAGGACTCTGGGGAACTTACTGAGTGTCTGTGTGCCCAGGAAGGAGGAGAGAACGAGTCTGGGGACAGTCAGCTGTCTGCTACAGTAACTCACGCAAGGATGTGGTCATACTGTATTTCATTATTCTCTTCTATCCGAAGTCAATCCAATTGGCAGGGTGAAATAAATTGACGAGGTATTTTTTTAATTATTTTTTGCAGTTGGAACACAGAACTATTTTAGGAGGTCACAGGATATTTTAGGAGCACACATAAAATTTACCCAAAGCTCTGATAGTGTGTATTTTGATATCAAGAGTTTGGTATCTTCTAAACTTCAGTCGTGAGTATTATTCCTGCAAGTTTCTTTATTTTTTCTTTTTCCATATAGATGTATTTGCCTATATTGATTTTTTATGTGAAAAATAATTTTCTTCAATCATTGTAAAGACTATATCATACTATAAGTGTGTTGTTGTGGTGGAGATAGACGTGCATGTCCATACATGTCTATGTATATGTGTGTGTCGGTAGCTATCAGTAGATATCTCTTTCTCTGTGTATCTATTTATTTGGCACCACCTGCCTTGGTACCCCCTCATCCCTCGCCCAGGCTGCTGCAGCCGACTTCTGTTCTTGTTCCGCTGACTTTCTTGCCCTCTGTAATCTGCTCTCCACACAGTGGCTGGGGGAAGTGATCCTTTTAGAACATAAAGCAGGCCACATCACTCTCCTAATTTAAATTTTCCAATGGCTTGTTGTCAACCTAGAGAAAACTTCTAAGTCCTGGCCATGATCTACAAGGCCCTACAGGATCTGACCCTGCCAACCTCTTCAGCCACATTCACTTGTCATCTTCTCTGTGCTCCTCTCCTTGAGCCGCATTAGCTTCCTTGCTGTATCTGAGAAGCCAAACATGGCCCTTCCTCAGGACCTTTGCACTTGTTGCCCGCTCTGCCTTTAATGCTTTTTCCTTAGATAATTTCTTGGCTTGCATCCCTCCTTCATTCGAGCCTCTGCTGGGCTGTCCCTCCCTCCTCAATATGGCTTTTTCTTGTACTGTCTGGACTCCCCTTGTACATTCTTGGTGCTAAGAAAGAGCTCCACTCATTGGAAAATGCTGGTAAACACAATATTGCCATTAATATTTGCCTACGTTCCCCAGTTACACTACCCCAACCCAACGTTCTGGTGTCTTAATTTCTTGGTTCTTAATCCCCCCATTCTTGACGGAAGATCTTGCTTTGATCTGGGGGCACAAAATGACCTCGATGTTGCTGTGGTCAATTGAAAAGATGCTTAGGTAACTCTTAGCCGTTCCTGTTATTTAAGTAGACTGCCTCTAGGGGATGGTGATGCGATACAGGCTGAGTCCGGAGTGAGGCGTTTTCCTGAGATGTGGGATGTGCGTGGCTCCTTGCTCCTTCCAAGCTAGGTTAACCCTCCACATTTGCCCCTGAAAATAAGACGCTTTAGGAAAGGCTCACTTTCAGTAAATAATAAACAAACACCAAAAGCAATGTTTAAAGCAAACTCAAGTATAGTTGAGTATCTTTTGTTCTCTACGCACTTTCTAGCTAGTTTTTCATTTGTGTTCAGATACAGAGAGAATATTCCTGTTACTGTCTGAATATGGACAATGAACATACCACGTTACCATAAATATATGTTAAGACATTTAATATTAGAAATTATTATTATAACATATATGCCCAATATTAAATAGGTAAACTACCCACTTAGATTCTGAGAATCGCATGACAGGTTCAACCAACAAACCGCATGACCTCACCCAGAACCGCTGATTTCCTTATTTAGCGTGAAACAGAGAGTTTGTTCTGTCCGTACTGACTGGTTCTCATTCACTTATGAATTGCTGGGTTGAAAGTCTAGTGTTTTGGTTTACCTTCAACTCTTGGCCTTGATGCTCCTAGATTTTCTTGGCTTTGTGTCTCTTTTCAGTCCCTTTACCTCTCATCCTCCAGGAGGAAGAAATTGCCCCAAGTCATGGTATGTTAGAGCACTTTTAAAGAAAATCTTTCCCAGTGTTTTGAAACTTAGCTTTAGCTGCAGAAATCTATTGGGTAGGATTCTTCTGGTTATAACACACGGAAATTCCAGGTGAAATCTGAAATAAGCATGAATCAAAAAAGAATTTAGGGGTCGGCCTGGTGGCGTGGTGGTTAAGCTGGCGTGCTCCACTTCTGTGGCCTGGGGTTTGTAGGTTCGGATCCTAGGCGCGGACCTACACACTGGTCATCAAGCCACGCTGTGGCCGTGTCTGCATACAAAAAATAGAGGAAGATTCCATAGATGTTAGCTCAGGGACAGTCTTCCTCCAGTAAAAAGAGGGAGATTGGCAACAGATGTTAGCTCAAGGCCAATCTTCCTCACCAAAGAAAAGAAAAAGAAAAAGAATTTAATGGCTTATGTATCTGAGAAGTCCTGGGAAGGGGTGGCCTCATTAGGGCTTAAAGAGTGTCACTGGATCTCCCACTTCTGGATTCTGCTGCCTCTGAGGTGGTTGGCTGCTTTCTTAAAACCTGTCCCCTTGTGGTCATAAGCGGGTGCCAGCCCAATTTTCTTGCCCCAAATGGAGTAGGAAAAGTGTACCATCTTTGTCCCAGAAGTCTCTGCTAATGCCTCAGGGTAGCTCATTGCTTCCTTAGGGGTCACGTGCACATCCAGCAAGCAGTTCTTGGTGCCAGAGGGGGTGTGGGGTTTGAGGCACTGCCTCCCTGGAGCAGAGGTGGGAGGCAGTTCCCCTGCGGGCACAGAGGATGAAATGCGGGCATTTTCCCAAAGCAAAGCCAGCAGACGGTCATCAAAGAAGGGAAATGCACGCTGGTGCCAAAACAACAGATGTCTGTTTTGAGACTCTACTGTTCAAACGTCATCTTTCACCGAAGTACCAATGAATAAAACAGACATCCCGAGAGTTCTGCTGGCTTGCGTGGAGATGGGGGACCCGGATCCTCTTCTGTGGCTCTCCTGAGGTGGGCACAAGTAGAATGGCTCCAGATCTCCCTCTGCCAGCTCACTGCTTGGAGACTCTGCATCTCTTCTTTAACACAGAAAGAAAGGAAGGAAAGAAAGGGGAGAGAGAGAGAGGGAAAGCAAGAAAGGAAACTTGTCTAGTCTCTGTGCCTAAGAGCTGTTCAATTCTGAGAAAAATATCTAAAGAACCTGCCCCTCAGAAATCACTAATTATTTACTTAGAATATTTTCTATTTCCATCACTTCCTTAGCAACCCCTAGCAGCTGCCTGGGAAAATGAAAAGGGATTGTACATTTTACAAGAGAATTCCTCAAATAGCAAGTGAAATGGTTTCGTACGTTCATCTTCCTGCCCAGATTCACTTCAAGTGGAGAGGGAGAAATGATTTGGTGTTTCATCAGTCTTAATACAACAACTAGATTGCCCGGAATTTCTAGAACATCCTGCTTCTGTGTCATTTTCCTCCTTTCATTTGTGGTAAGGCCTACGATATAGATTTAAGTGTGATTCAGTCTTTTATGCTTTTGTAAGAGTTTTTATAGAAATCCACATTTTGGGAGAAAAAAATTCCTTTATTAAATCTAGTGTCTTGATGTTTTGTTTAAAAATAGGTTGTATTTAAAAATACTTCGTGTACTTTTTGGGTTTCTCATTAGCACACAATGACGTTGTCTTCCTCTGTGTGTGCGTTTGTGTGTGTGCGTGTGTATTGTGTTAAAGGTGTCTCTTGAAGGTGCTCTCTCTAGGGAAGCCTTGGGAACTCGTGGACCTTGGGCTTGTGAAGCCCCAGGGTCAGTTGTCAGGTCCAGGTCACTTTCCGGTATGGTTCTTGAACTTTCTATGGCTCCAGCCTTCCCTGACAGGATCCCCCTGGTCCCGCCCCTGTCCTGGCTGTGGAGGAGGAGTCTGGCTCTTTCCTCATTCCCCTGAGAAGAAGACCACAGACCTTTCCCTTTAAGGGTTTGCCGGGTGGAGGTGAAGGAGCTGGAGGAACGAGGAGGAGTAACACAATACCACTTATTGCTGGTCCTCCAGTCTCTGTTGGGCCCATGTATTTGAACGCTGGTTTTCAGAAAGAGAGTGCTCATCCAGATTTCTTGTGACTGATTTGATGAGTCTGAAGACTTCCTCAAAATTCTCTTTTATTTCAGGAAAAGGCAAAATTTAAAAACCAGTAGATTATGCAGGAAGTTAATTTTTGTGATTTTCACTTTCCAGTAATTGTGCTTTTGCATGTTAGGCATTCTTAGGAAGAGTAGCTAACTTCCTTTGAGTGCTTATGTGACTAAAAGAAAACCCCGATGCGTCCCTGCCCCTCCTTTGTCTGAGCTAATCCTCAGGGCAAGCCCTGTTGAGTAAGAGGTGCTGTATGTTATGTGGAAACTGAGGCACAGAGTGGGGAAGAATGATACCCAAAGGTTCACAGGTCATTAGTGACGGGACCTAGATTCGAAGATAAGCATTTAGGGTGTTCTGTTAGCCACAGTGCTGTGCTCTTCTCTGAGAGAGGAGATGCTCAGGTGTAGGTCCATCCACAGTCACCCAGAGTCCAGCTGTCTCTTGTGCCTGTCTGCAGACAGAGCTGGGATTCTCTGGAAAGCACTTCTGCAGCCGAATTCTAGATGTCTGCATCTTAGAGGATAGCTCCCGTTGCTGCCTTTCGAGGCTGTTTGGGAAGGAAACCCACATCTTCGAAGGCTGTGAAAGACTGTTGCTAATGTCTGCCTACTGCCGTTTGGGGTAAAGGTCTCAGCACTTCGGATCACTTCAGAGACAGATACTGATTTTCCAAGCCCTGCTGTGAGCCCGCAGCTTCTGAGACCCAGTGACTCTGCCTCCCCTCTCTGCATGGGGCAGCCAAGGCATGAGAATTGCCCTGGGCTGTGTATTTTTTAAAAATAAGGGGATCAGAAAAATCCCTTCAACCTAGGCTATTTGAAGGCAGTGTGAGGGATGGAAGGCAACCCTTCTCCATCATCTTGCTTAGGGATGCTTCTGACCCTCTGCCTCGGTTGTGCCGTGTCTGTGCAGAGAGGGGCTGCTCGCAGACACAGTGGTTTATTCAGTGACATCACGGCCACCCTTTTGTTCCTAGCGAAGAATTTTTTTTGCCCCCTGAGGTTAACAATTACCTTTGGAAAAGTGTTTTCGTGAACAGAACTTTGGCTAAAAGTGTAGTGATAACATTACTGCCTCGTTGCAAAGCTCTGACACCAGCACTCCTGCTGCAGAGTTACCTGGCATGGAGTAGAGGAGCATAACAAGCATGCTCATCATGCCCGCCAGGAACTTTTATATGCGTTATCTCCCCAAAAACAGTCCTCGTGACCACCCCATGAGAGAGAGGATGCTTTTTTAAAGTAGTTTAATTTGTTTCTCTTCTATTGTGTTAAAAAAAAAACCATGCTATAAAATGTACCGTCTTAAGCATTTTGAAGTTCAGTAAAATATATTCACATTGTTGTGAAATAGATCTCCAGAACTTTTTCATCTTCTAGATGTGAAACTCTACACCCATTAAATTTTATTTTACTCAATAAATCATAAACATGTTTCCATAATAACAGGAGCGAGACTGTTCTTATCCCCATTTTACACAGGAGGAAACTGAGGTAGGGAAAGTTAAGTCACTTGGCCCGGGTCACCCTGATCCTAACACGAGTTGGTCTGGATGCCAGTCTCACTATCAAGTCCTGCATTTTGGTCCTGGTCGGGTCCTAGTCTTCCTAACTGCCCTGCGCTTGTTGGGGCACCTGGGACACAGTAGGATTTCACTTAAATTGTTATTATTTAAGCAATACATACTCAGTGAAGACAATGAGAAAATGCTGACAGCACAAAAAAGTCCTCTCACCCAAAGATAACTCTTACTAATAGTTTAGCGTATGTTCTTCCCTAAATTTTTCAGTACAGTCGTGTGCCATATAACATCGTTTCGGTCAATGATCCACCGTGTATCTGATGCTGGTGCCGTATAGCTGAGGTGTGCGGCGGGCTATTCCATCTAGGTTTGTGTAAGTGCACTCTATGATGTTTGCACAACGACAAAATCGCCTTACGACACATTT
Organism: Equus caballus; assembly: GCF_041296265.1. Classification (NCBI taxonomy): domain Eukaryota; kingdom Metazoa; phylum Chordata; class Mammalia; order Perissodactyla; family Equidae; genus Equus; species Equus caballus. The sequence continues at coordinate 1,534,872 of NC_091702.1, forward strand.
CTCAGAATGTATCCCCGTCATTACGCGATGCATGACCATACTTACAAAGTATATATAAATCACTTTCTTACAAAAATGTGTACTTTTAAAGATACTACTTTGGTTTTTTCCACCTCCTCAAATTGGAAACAACCCAATGTTCATCAGCAGTGGCATGGATAAATAAAATGGGTTATATGTTTTAAAATGGAATTGTATACAGAAATAAAAATCAACCACAGCCACATTCAAGAAAATTTATGAATCTTACAAGCATAATGAAAGAAGTCAGACACAGAAGAAGAAACTCTGCATGATTTTGTTTAAACACAGTTCCAAGACAAGGAAAGCAAATTCATAAGTTAGAATATTGGTTCCCCTTGGGCGAGTGAGGGCAGTGACCTGGGATCGGTGTATCGGGGCCACTGGAGGCTTAGTCACCTTCTGTTTCTTGTGAGTATGGTTGCCGGGTGTGTTCCCTTGGATAATTCATGGAGCTATGCAAGTACGATTTCCATACTTTCTGGTATGGATGCTATGCTCCAAATTGCAAATCCAATCACATGATTATAGACTTTTTTACTGATTAGTTCCAAGGCATAGTTATTAGTGCAAGACTCCAGAATTATGGATGTGGGTTCATATCCTGGATTTAACCTCTTCTTATGTCAGAGAGACCCTGGCCAATTGATTAACCGTGTGGGCTTTGGTTTCTTCATCTGTAAAATGAGTTAATTTTGGTTCCTCTTACTTAGTGAGATAATTATCTCCTTGCTGGCACAGGGCAAGAACTCCTTGAATGACGGCTTTTATAGTTGTTCTTGCTGTTCTTATCTCTTTAGGTGAGGGAGCTGGTGGATGGTGTCCTGTGGCAGAGGGAGGAGCAGGAGGGGGATCCAGTCAAGACACAGTCTCCAGGTGAGCCTGAGGGGACAGAGCAGAGCTGATGCTGAGGTGCGGGAGGAAGGGTCCAAGGCCTGGGGCCCCTCCATCCTTCCCTGTCTCAGTTCCTGCCCATCTGTAAACACAGGAAGGGAACTAAACCAGGTCATCTCTAATTGGTTAGTCCTTTCAGCTCGGACATTGAAGAGTCAGGAGGGCAATAGAAATGCCACGAAAATTTAAAAACAAATTTCCCGGTTTGATCCCCATTCAAACACAAAGGACCAGGTCTGGGCGTGAAGGGAGCTGGATATCGGTGGTGGGATTATAGGTCGTTTCTATATTCTTCATTGTGCGTTTTTCCATTTTGGACAGAAGTAGCCTGAGCCAAGGAGCTGCTTGCGTGGCTGAGGACCCTGAGGTGGTTCATTTATCTGAAGACTCCACATGAAAGGCAGCCCCCTGTGTCCTGGAGAGCAGAGAATCACACCCTGTGGATGGGATAGGATGGAACCCCCTGGGCTCAGGCGTGCTCTGTCCACTCTGCCACAGCCTGTCCTTAAGGGACATCCCCACATTCGATGGCTTGCTGGGGGGGGCATCAAGAGAAGGGGGCTCAGACTGCCAGTGCCCAGACTCCAAGGGCCTCCACTCTCCTCCCTCTCACCCTGAATCAGCCCCTAGCCCCTCCTGAGTGGAACCCCGTCTTCCCAGCCTGGACCATTAGAGCACGAATTCCCCTTCCCAAGACGTGCATCCTGGAGAAGGGAGAGTCCCCTGGTGTGGACTCTGTCTCCCTTAGGATGTCAGTCTCTCCCAGCCTCCTGGGCTTGGCCTCTACTTGGGGAAATCTGGGTCTCAGAAGCTGTACCTCAGGCCCCTCCTAGCTGGCAATGTGTATGTCACACCCACATCCTGCCCCACCAAGCCATGTACACATATAGTGCACACAATCCAGGCACTGAGTCTTGTGTGGGGTGAAGATTTGTCCTGCACAGGGAGGCAGGGTGTATGGTGAGGAGAGAAGGAATGTGTGAAATGTATGTAGAACAGGGAGAAATGAGGTCCTCTGGGGACACTGGGAGAGGTGTGGGCAGCACTGAGGGCCCTTGTAGTCTGTGGTTGTGATGTGAAGGTGGGACCAGCCCTCACTGCACCAGCCTCTGCCCCTTTCCCGGCTGGGGGCAGATGCGGAGGAGGCAGAGAGTTGGGTTCCCAGGGTGGATTTCACCTGGCCAGGACCGTGGAAGGGGTCGGTCAGAGCTACAGGTCAGGAGCGTGGGGCTGTCCCGGAGCTCAGTGTCTGCAGAGGAAGAAAGGACGTGATGGAGGGGAAGGAGAGTGAACATGGAGCCAAGTTTGCAGATGGGGAGACCCAGTGGCTGAGGAGGAGTGAGGAGAGGGAGCCCACAGTGACTGGGCTGCAAAGACACCACTGGGTGCCAACTGGAAGGGGTTGGCCTGAAATGGGTTATCAGTCATGCTGGAGAGGTTTATATGTGTGGAGTGAGGCCAGGGTAGTGGGTGGCAGGGGTTGAGTGAAGGAGGGTGGACAGGGCCCTGAGGGTCCAGGATGTCAGAAGGATCATCTGGGTGGATGGCAGAGTGACCAAGAAGGGTCGAGTCGCAGTGATGGTGAAGAGACAGACAGTGAAGACTTATACAGACACCCGAACACACACACACATGAACACACACACACACAGGGACCCTGATCAGCGCATAGGGTGCAGTTTGGCCCAGTGGCTGAGCACAGCTGCCAGAGGTGCCAGCCCTTGTGGGCAGCCCCTTCTCTGTGGCCATGCCACTGTCCCTAAGGTGCCTCCTGCTCTGTGGAGAGCCCCACTCAAGAGCTTCATCATCTTCATGCCCTGATTATTCATCTTGTCCCTGAAGCACTCGATACCATGGTCTCTCTCCAGGATGAACCAGACGTTGATGGTGGGTTGCCACCCTGGAGGTGACATGGGTTAGAGCCATGTTGGACTCCTTGTGGCCTGTGGGGTTGGGGAAGGTCCTAATGCCTGAAGGAGGAAGAGCAGACGTGGGGGAAACCCCGATGCAGGGAGTTGCGTGGCCAGGAGGGATGCAGGCCCAGACCCCAGCAGTGCAGAGTGGAGACGGCTGGTGGCCGGCAGGGAGGCTGTCCACCCTGCGTCTCTTTGCTGGCCTCAGGATCGCTGTCATCAGTCAAGACTGCCGGAGGCTTGTTTTCACGAGTTCTCTCAAATGCTGCAGGAGCTTAGGAACAGGTGACCTGAACTTGAGACTTCCTGACCTGGTCTCTGAATGAAATAAGAGGAGGTGACAGGCTCTGTACCAGCAACTTTTGTGTCCCCTGAGGGTGGGGATCCTGTGAGGCCGGGGAAGCACAATTGTCCTGTCCCTGGGCACGAGGCCAGCTGCAGCGAGACAGGTTCACAGGTGGAGGGGTGATCACGGAAGGGCGTGCCCGGGCTTTGGAAAACTGGAGAAAGTTGGTCCTTGGATGGGGTGTGGAAAGAACATGAGCTATGGGTGGGGAGGAGCCAGGATGATTGACAGCTCTGAGCAGTGAAGGAAAAACTGTCTCCCCAAGTAGAGATCTGAGGTTTCCACAGTACAGTAGGAGCTGAGTCTGTCACATGGTGGTTCACCCAGATTCACAGACTGGGTGGTCACCTGGCACATTCCAGCAAAAGTGCTGCCCCCTGGAAGCCAAGGCCATCCATGCAGTTGAGCCAGTGGCCACTACCAGATTTTGAATTTTGAGGCAATGATTCCACAAAGGGCATTATAAACAGTTTGCATCCACTTGCCTTCCTAGAAAACAGGAGCTGCCTTCGAGATCTGTTCTGGCATTGGAAGCATCCCAAGGTTTCCAGGGTGTGAATACTGACTTGTCAACCAAAGGGCACGCTCCTCATTCTCTCAATGCCTATCCTGCCTCTTCCAACCCAGGGTTGTGCCACCATTTTATCCATTAAGCCCAGCCCCTGCCTTGTCAGTCCCACCCCAATACACCAAGGACACTGAACTGGGGTTCTGCAGCATCTTTGCTGAAAAAAAATGAAAGGATAGTTTCAATCCCATAGCCCCTGTCATCACCTCTCATCACACTCTACTGCCATGATCTCCTGAAGCATGTGAACCTCCGTGACCTCCCTCACAAATGTCCCCAGGCATTGCTGATGTGGCTGCATAGCATGGATGGTCAGGAGACTGTCCAGTGAATCTTGCAAACTCCTCCTCCCCCAACCTCAGCCAGGAGATCACTCCTGGGTGAAGTCCTCCCATCTCAAGCACAGTGAGGCTGTGGGTTGCAGGCTTCAGGACTGGCATTCCTCTTGGGTAAAGCTTGCCCATCTGCCACTCAAGAAGACTTTGAAAGTTTGAGTGGGGACCTCATCTTATTTACCTTGTCTTCAGTGCCCAGGATGGTGTAAACAACACCCAGCACATGTGGTAGGCTGAATGGAATGAGCTAACGGAACAGTCAATGCCCTGACTAGCCCCACTTCCCCCTGAGGAACAGAGCATTTTGCCTCTCACTAAGTGACTTTCACAATTCCCCCATAAGGCCTGGTCTAAGGACACATAATTCTTGTCTTGCTGACAGTTCCCAACAGGATCCTAGAGAGGCTGTTGGTGTGCTATGGAGAATACCCCAAACCTCTTCCTTGCCCATCTCGCTTACAGAGTTGAGCTGCCAGGTGAGTCCACCAGGGGCCCCACTGGGTACAAGAGGATGACAATGGCTGCCCCTGGCCCATTTGCCCACCTGTCTTGTAGACAAGAGGCCTCTGTTCTTTGTCTCAGCAGAAGCCAGTCCAGAGCTCGCACTCTGGGCTCAGAGATCCCCAGTGCCTATCAGTCTATTCACCTTCCAGCTCATGTGAGAACTGTGAAGCCTCCACTTCCTCAAATACCCACAGCACTGGGCTTTTGCGGGTTGTGAATGAGAGAAGGCAAGTAAAGCATTACCCAGGGAACCACACTGTAATTAGTTCTTAGTACATGGTGGTGACTCTCCCTTATTTTCATTAACACCACCACCATCTTTATCGTGTGAAGTGTCCTAGAAACACCAGCACATTAATAATTAGAAGACATAGGACCTATATGGCAGGCCACTGCCTGGCTCCAATGTGCAGGTAGGAGATGAGGCCTGTTTCCAGTACCCCAGGATTGGTATTGGGGAGCTCAGGGGTGGGACGAGAGGGAGGGACACCCCCATGTTGTGCGTTCTGAATTCCAAAAACCTTGAAGTTCATTCTGAAGCCGAAGGGTGGCAGGGATGGCATCACTTTACTCTGGTGATATCAATGGTTCCTGCTCAGCACTTTGTATACCATTTTCCTGAAAGCTTGGGAAAAAAGATGTCGGTGATAAGGGCTTTATGGAGAAAAATGTAACAAGATTGAAGGGACTGAGCCCAGATGTCTTTAAAATGACTAATATCAGAGCAGATGTCCATAGCTCAGGAAAGTGGGCTGTGAAGTCAGGTGAAACAAGGAAAGAGATCATATGGTTGATGGAGATACGAGAGGCAAACAGCAAGTTGTCCCTCCACTTGAGTCTGCCGTCCCATCGCGTCAGCTGAGGAAGCTGACACTAGTGGGAAATGTCCGATGAGATTTCCACAGAAACTGCGAAGACCCTAATATCCTGAAGGGGAGGGGCTGTTGATGAGCTCATTGAGAGGAGAACTGTGAAAGGACCACAACCTTGTCAGAATTGGACATCTCCCCAATCCAGAATAAGGAAGGGACGAGAAAGGCAGAGCAGTAGATGGAGCAGATGTGCATAGAGCTCACAGTGATGCTCAATTGGATTAGACTCACTTACCTTAGAAGTGTCCAAGTGTGCCTTCGCAATCGTTGCCTCATAGGTATTCATTCATCCATCCATCTAGCCATCCATCCATCCATCCATCTATCCACCATCCATCGTGCACACATCCACAAGCCATCCATCCACCATTTATTCATCCATTCATCTATCCCTCATCTGTTCATCCATTCATTCACCATCCATCCATTATCCATCCATCCATCATCCTTCCATCCATCTAGCCATTCATCCATCCATCCATCCATCCATCCATCCACCTGTTTATCCACCATGCATCCCTCATCTATCCATCCATCCAGTCGTCTACTCATCTATACACTATCCAGCCAGGCAGCCATCATCCATCCCTCCTCCCACTATCCATTCAAAATCCTGTCATTTATCCCCCATCCATGCAACATCTATCCATCCTTCCATACATTGATCTATCTATCCATCTACTCATCTATCCACTATCCATCCATCACCCACCTAACCACCATCCATCCATCCACCCACCATCCATCCACCATCCTTCCATCCTTTCACCATACATTCACTACCTACTATCAATCCATCCACCTACTATCCACCCACCATCCTTCAGTCCTTCCATCAACCATCCACTATCCATTCATCCACCCACCCACCCACTATCCATTTATTCACCATCTCTCTATCCATTTACTAGGTAATTTGGGAACATAGGATAAAAATTATTATGACTGTGTTGCCGGCCCTTCCTCTGCCCTGACACTATTGAGGGCTCCAGATCCTCTAAACCATTACCATTGTCAAGCTCTGTCCCCTGAAATCAAGTGCAGTTTTGTTCCGATGATGAGCACACATACTCATGCTATTCCCAAGATCTTGGACATGGCCACCCACCAGGATCTGGTTTCCCAGCACCAGCTCCTGCCTCATCCCTGTGTCTTCTGCGGCTCACGTTCCTTGAGAGGCTGAGGTTAAATCTCAGGACTGAATGAAACAATCCTTTCATGGGTGAGGGAGAGGGAAGATCCAGACATGGGCATATACCAGAGAAAAGGCAAAGAGAGGGGACCACTTGTCTCCTCAGGCCCAGGTGGACAAGAGTTAGGCTGGAAAGCTGACAATCACCCAGAGAGGAAAGGTGGACATGGGGAGACAAATGGGCAGAGAGGGGGAAGAAACGCTGGACTCTTTAGTGGGAGGTGAGGTGTTAGGGAGGCCTGGAGCCCAAGGCCGAGTGTCAGGGCGGTCCAGGTCACAAAAATACCAAGAGGCACAGAGGGGTCCCAGGGAGGTGAGGCTGTGATGGTCCCCGTGTAGGGACTGGGAACTTGGTGTCATCTAGATATTTGCAGACCTCAAATATTGTTTCAACAGCACTATGGATTTTGGAAATTTATAACATGTTTGATAATAATGTGTTTGACTTTTAATATTGACCACAGTGTAGTACCTTGCAAAATATAAGCACATAATAGGGACAACATTCTTCACATTAATAGGTAGACTTAAAATATGCAAAGTTCCTTCCAAACCATGACTTTGCTGAAGAAACTACATCTTAGAAAGGCTACCTGACTTGCCCATAATTTCACCAGAAGTAAGGGGTTGGCAGGGACCTATGGTGGATGAAAATCTGTCCAAGGCCTCACTGAACTGCCCACTCAGGCAGTGGTCAGGAAGATGCTCTGCTCTCCCCGGGAGACATCACCAAAGACACGAGAGGAAACTCTGGCCCAAGCTCACCTGATGCTCAGAATAACAGAATTGAGACTCTAAGCCAGTGAAGGTGGCTGACCTGGGGCCTGTACAGGCCAACTGCTCATCCTTACTGATATTCTCACCTCACCTTTTCAGTGTGGGTGGGAATAAACTGGGTCCCCTCTTCTCATAGCACAGAGAGCAGACTTAGCCATGCTTTCAGGAGGGAGGGCTGCATGGCCCAGTGGGAGCCCCTATATCTGTTCCCTGCTCACCTGGCCTGCCAGCTGCCCTTTTATCCTCTGGCTTAGGCTGACCTGGAGACAGGATCCTGCCACTCCCTGACCTTCATAAAGGCCCTTCAAGTTTGCCGTGTAGTTGGTGATTATATTGTTTGGATCCTGTGAATGGATGTTCTTAAATTTTTGTAATTAGCCATCATTACTCTTGGGTTTGATTCCTTCTGAAAAAAACATATCTGGAAGGGGGAATGTCATCAGAATGGGAAGTGGTAAACATCTGCATTGAGAGTTAGCAAGATAAACAATGGCTTCCTTGTGTGTATCCTCCACCTCGCCTTGGCCTTTATTGTACGAGCCCCAGGGATCCTCGACAAGCCCCGTCCCTCGAGCATCCCTGGGAGAGTTGGTCCAGTCCAGGCTACAGATCCCACCTTGGAGCTGACGTCCCCTCACCTCCCCTTTCCCGCCAGACCTCCTGAACTCCAAGCAAAGCATCCAGCCCGCTCTAAACATCCCCACAAGGATGCCCACGGCTCCCATTGCAGTTGCCTTTCTCCCTGCAGGCGGAATTGATCTCCTTCCTCTCAAATGTACCCTGGCTCCTGTGTTCTGTATTCTCATCACTGCTCCCAGTGAGACCCTGGGAGACCTCACTGACCCTCTGTACCCTTCACTTCTGTTCCCCACACCACCTGGGGCCTTGCTCAGATGCATGCCCGCAGTCCACCTCCTCCCTCTGCTGCTGCTGCCCCTTTCCTACCTCGAGACTTGGAAGTATTGGGATGAGATCTCTGACTGA